>NC_054479.1:139274295-139609295 GCF_017639515.1 Carcharodon carcharias
ACACGTCCTCTCCTGTGACAATGTCACATGAGCCGGGACATGTCAATGAGTTTTATGAAACAATTTTATTAAACTTTAAAAACCTTCATCAAGCCTCATCCCGCCCGTGGATGAGGTTTCATGATGAACTCGAAGGCTCTCCCCAACCTTAAGGTTGGACGGGAAGCTCAGTTAAGCAGTTTATTTGATATTTAAATGGCCTTAATAGGCCTATCACAGTTCGGCTGGTGTGCAGCCGACTCCGGTGCGCGCCCGTCGAATTGAATACCTGAATGATGCCCGGTGACATCGGGACACACACCCGACATCACCGCGCGTCATTTTAAGTATCAGTGAGCGGGCCCTGCTCCCTACTCTCGCTGACCCGAAGATTCTGCCCTTAAATTTACAACAGTGCCCCCTAGTTCTTGACTCACCCACAAGAGGAAACATCCTTTCCACAACTACCTTTGTCAATATCGTTCAGGATCTTACACGCTTGGATCAAGTCACCCCTCACTCTTATAAGCTCTAGTAGAAACAAGCCCAGTCTGTTTAACCTTTCCTCATGGGACAACCCAGTCATCCCAGCTATCTTACAATTTAGGCATTCATTTTAGCATTTTCCTCCATTTCGGGGAAAGATGTTTGAGAATCCCAAAATGAAACTATTTGGATCTTAAGGGGAGGCGTAAGATACAGGAGAGGGTAATCTCATGTTATTCACTCGTAACAAATTTTCACTATCTTTTGCGTAAATGTCGCTACCATGTGGACTAGGTTGAGGCAAAAAGCACAAGATGCATTTATGGGGAAACTAGATAAGTACATGAGGGAGGGAGGTCTTCTGGCACAGTGGGTAGCCTCCCTACCTCCTGGTTAGAAGCTCTAGGTGCAAGTACCACTCTAGGACTTGATGACCAAAGCTCATAATGTTCCAAACCAATGATTATCAGACTGTTAATCATTCCAATAAACCTTACGGTGAGCGGTAAGAATGGGAGAGTTTCCTTGTCAGCCATACTGCAGACGTCAACAGCAGTCCACTGCATTACTGTGCCAAACCTAATCATGAACCAATCCAATGGAAGCCTTTGGCCGTCTTAGGGCATGGAGAAGGAGGACGATATTAGGGAGAAAGGATTAGAAGATTATGTTATGGAGTGAGATGAGGAAGGACAGGTGGAGGTTCTAAAGGAGCATAAACATCTTTATGGACCAGGCGGACTGAATGACTTTTTCTGACCTGCATATTCAATTTGAGAAAAATCACATTTGTTGTAAAAGCATCTTTCCTGATACTGGGTTAAGCGATTTTGAGAAGAACTCTGTAATTTGTGAGAGAATTCCTTGGCTAGATTTGGGAAAAAGTGCCCGAGCTTCCCACTGCCAATCAATATGGACTGAAAGAGCCTGGTGCCAGGAGAAGGTGGGGTTTATCTAGGCCAACGTGCCCTCTAGAGGCAGGATGGCACTGTCTGTTCAGGTTCGCAACTGGAGACCATCAGGACGAGTAACCAAGGATTTGCTAGTGGCCCCCAGAAAAAGCGAGCACCCTCAGGAGGGGAGGAAAACTGTAGAGGAATATGGTATAATTGAAGTAAAACTGCTGTCCAGTGTATAACATTAATCATCACCAATGCTGCAGATTCCCACTGGGAATGCCACGATGTAATGTGAGCAAACACATCTACACCCCACTGCTGCATTGAAACTTGGAAGCTCTGTGCTGTCAGTAACCACAGCAACAGAACTTCGACCGTTCATGAACTTTCCAAAAAAACAGCATTTTTAAATTTTGCCACGTGTTGGGTATGTGGTGGAAAGGATTTTTCTTTTATTCATTCACGTTTGTGACCAATCCCTAATTGCCCCAAGAAGGTGGTGGTGAGCCACCTTCTTGAATCACTGCTGTCGACCTGGTGTAGGTACACCTGTTAAGGGAGGAAGTTCCAGAGTTTTGACCCAGCGACGGTGAAGGAGCAGCGATATAGCTTCATAACTATGGTTATGGTGATTTGGAGGGAGGTCTTGCTGGTACCAGTGTTCCCATGCACCTGCCGCTCTTGTGTTTCCAGTGGGATAGAGGTTGCAGGTTTGGGAGGCTTGACCTTGGTTATGTGCAATCGTGTGAAATGAGCATCAGCGAGTCAGCATCTCATTTTTACATCTCTCCTGGTTTTTATTACCTTGACAGTCGATGTAGTTAAATTACAAGGAGCAACATAAAGCTGTTCCATGGTTGCTCGCTTTTCAGAATCGCATGAATCGTAGAATTGTTACAGCACAGCAGGAGGCCATTCGATCCATCGTGTCCATGCCAGCTCACTACAAGGGCAACTCAGCTTGTCCTAATACCCTGCCTTTTCCCCACAGCCCTGCTACACTGTTCCCTTCAGTTGCTCATCCACTTCCCTTTGAAAGCCTCAGCTGAACATGCCTCCACCGAGCACTCAGGCAGTGCATTCCAGATCCTAACCACACCCTGCAGAGAAAGGTTTCTTCCCCTTGCTGCCTTTGGTTCTTTTGCCAATTACATTTAAACTATTGTCCTCTGGTTCTCAACCCTTCTGGCAATGGGAACAAGTTTTTCTCTGCTCTGTGATTTTGATCAGCATCAAGATTTAACCTCCACACCCCTGCCCTCCCACCCCCCTCCCAAGAACTTTCTTGGCACTGGATTAAACCACAACTGTGGACATCAAAAGGGTTGAACTGTTCAACCAAGCAGTGAGAACATTTTATCAAAAAGAAACAAAAGAGTGGCCCGTAGGAGGTTGTTTGCATAAATCGCAGCCTGGAAAGTATATTGTTGGGGTACTAATACGCATCCACCAGCTTCCTTCCTCTCTTATTTAAATAGAGGAAGTTAGTTTGTGAGTTTACTTTGCCACAAAGCTAGTGCAGCCAGAGGTCTCAGATGACACGTGAAGGGTTTGTATGTTAGTGTCCCATAATGCCCTAGGACTCTAGTCTTTAACACTTTTCCTTTTCACCAAGAAACTTTTTTTTTGAAATGAGTTATGTCTTCAAAGGGGGCGTATTTGAGCGGAATCCATGTAGCAACTGACAGGACTCGCTGCCTCAGGGGTTTTGCTATTTTCCTGCAATGGGAAGGCTCTCTGCACATGCTCAGATTCAGCACACGTTGCCATGGAAACAGCAGACTTCTTATTAGAGTGAATCAAAGTTATCATAACCTGGGCCATCTTTAACTCTTTAATGGCTGATGCAAAAAAAAATCCTGTTAAGGATCAAACCATGGAAGCATTGGAAGAACATAGGGACAGAAGGAGGCCATTCAGCCCCTTGAGTTCCACTATTCAATTAGATCTCAGCAGGTCTGTATCTTAGCTTCATTTTCCCGCGTTGGTTTCATGCACCATAATATCGTCACCTAACAAAAATCTATCAATCTTAATTGTCAATTGAATGTCAGCCTCAACAGCTTTTTTAGGAAGGGGTTGGGTGGGGTTGGTGGGGGGGTGGTGGGGGGGGGGTGTCGGGTGGAAGAGTTCAGATTTCCATGACTCTTTGTGCCAAGAAATGCCTCCTGATATCACCCCTGAATTGCCCAGTTCTAACTTTAAGGTGATACCCCCTTATTTTGGACCCCACCCCCCACCACGAGAGGAAATAGAGTAGATAGAGAAAAACCAGCAGAAAAATGGCAAGAGTTCAGCGAGAGGGACCAGAAAAATGGCACGAGTTCAGCGAGAGGGACCAGAAAAATGGCGAGAGTTCAGCGAAAGGGGCCAGAAAAATGGCGAGAGTTCAGCGAGAGGGGCCAGAAAAATGGCGAGAGTTCAGCGAGAGGGGCCAGAAAAATGGCGAGAGTTCAGCGAGAGGGACTAGCCAACACCGCAGTCACTACAGCCACCGTCACTGCTGTGGAGAGCCTGAGCCTGCATTTGGAAGCAAAAATCAAGCTGTAACATCACAGGAAAGTCACCAATTGATTGACGGGGGGAATATTGCTTCTTAGGAACTGATTCTAAACAACTGGCAAATTAAAAATGATAAAAATATTAAGAACTAATAATAAGTAACAAGTGAATAGCTGGTCAGTATTATATTTTACCTTTTATTTTTGAGTAAGGTCTATTACTACTACCAAATTGTGTTAAGTATTAGTAGGATTTATCAGTATTAGTGCGGTTTATTAATAGTAGTACAGTTTATTAATAGCAGTAAGGTTTATGAGTATTGGTGAGGTTTATTAGCAGTAGCAAGGTTAACTACTAAAGAGGTGGCAGGGCAGCTCCAACCTCATCATCCTGGTGAATATGCACTGGACCCCCTCCAAAACCAATATATCATCCTTGTGGTGTGGTACCCAGAACAGAACACACTGCTCCAGATGCAGCCAAACTAGAGCTTTACATAACTGTAACAAAGCTTCTATCAATTTACATTCCAATCTCCTTCAAATGAAGGCTATCGTTCCCATTAGCCTTGCTAATTTATTTTTGTACCTATTGCCTAGTTTTTGTGATTTTTGTACATGGACCACTAAATCTTTCTGCTCCTCCAACATTCTGAGCTTCTCACCAGTTTTTTCAGGAAGGGTTATGTCCCCCTAATCATAGACTTCCCAACCAACAAAGGAGAGGGCAAACAAAGCAAGGGGATACTCAATAAATGTGAGGATATTGAGAAGGGTAAAGGAGGCGAGAGGCCTTGGAGTGCATGTCCATAGGTCCCTGAAGGGGACATAACAGGTAGATAGAGTGGTAAAGAAAGTATATGGAATGTTTTCCTTTATTGCAGAAGGTATAGGATACAAAAGCAAAAACGTAATGTTGGAATGGTATAAAACGTTGGTTAGGCCACAGCTGGAGTCTTGCATACAGTTCTGGTCATCACACTACAGGAAGCACATAATTGTTCTGGAGAGAGTGCGGAGAAGATTTACAAGAATGTTGCCAAGGCTGGAAAATTGCAGCTATGAAGAAAGATTAAGTAGGCTAGTGTTGGCTTGGTTGAGGTGTATAAAATTATGAGGTGCCTGGATAGAATGGACAGGAAAGACTTGTTCCCCCTAGTGTCAATTATCAGGAGGTACAGATTTAAGATGATTGCTAGAAGAATTAGAGGGGATATTAGGAAGAACTTTTTCACCCAGAAGGGGGTGGGTATCTGGAATTCGCTGCCTAGTTTGGTAGTTGAGGAAGAAAACCTCAACTCATTTGAAAGGTACCTGGATCTGCACCTGACGTGCTGTAACCTGCAAGGCTACGGACTGGGTGCTGGAAGGTGGGATTAGAATGAGCGGCTAGTATTTTTTTCTGTCGGCGTAGACATGATGGGCCGAATGGCCTCTTTCTGTGCAATAAGTTTTCTTTGGTTATATGGCTCTAACTGAAATAGTCTTCCTTTATCTACATTATCAGTACTCTTAAAATCTTGACAACTTCAATCAAATTACCTCTTAATCGCCTGCATTTCAAGGAATTCAACCCTGGTTTGTTTAATCTCCCCTCCTAATTTAACCACTGGAGTCCACGTATCACAATTCCTCAGCTAATGAGGCAGACGATGTCCACATATAGCATGCTCTGGACAACATTCAGGCTTGAGCTGATAATTGGAAAGTAACAATCATGCCTCTCAAGTGCCAGCAGTGACCATCTCCAACAAGGGAGAATCAGACAGCCTCCCCTTGATATTCCATGGCATGACCATCGCTGAAACCCTGCCACCAACATCTTGAGAGTCACCATTGACCAGAAACCTAACTGAAACAGTGTTGAATTTTTAGGTCACTGTTAAATTTTGGTCCGCTTCTGAATCAGCTTTGAACTAATTCATTTTGTTTTACACTTGTTGGGACGGGACTTAGCTAAGTAAGGCAAGACAGCATTCTTTGGATAGTAAATTTCAGAAAGTTTATTAAAGAAAAGATATACCAAACAAAGTTTTTGTTCAATGACTTTTATAACTTCAACCGATTGTGGGGTCTGTGAAGAGTTGGTCACTTTCGCCCTCGCTCAGGTCCTCGGTTCCCTGGTCTTGATCCTGAACCCTCTTGTGGAGATTGACATGTGGTTAGTACTCCGGAGTCTTCAAAATCTTGGCTAGCAATGAACCTTTACAGGACACCTACTTTTATTCCTTTGATGAACATCACGCCATGCCAGGACAGGCTATCGTTGACTTAATGATTGGTCCCAGATGTTGTTAGGTAAATTTAATTGGTCTCTAACAACATCTCCCAGTTATAACAATTCAATTTTAAAGGACATCACTAGAAGACCATAGCTTCTTTACATTGTTTATTTTAATCTGCTTGTGAACAATTCACTATTCATAAATGAGGCCCTGCCAAGGCTATGGTGTCCCATACCTTATCAGAATTTTAAAAATTCCTTTGTGCAAGTAATTGCTGCTATGTCTGCATTTTTGAGAAACATTCAAGTTTAAACAGTATTAATATATGTTTGATACTTAAAAATAAAAACAGTCCTTCCAACATGCATTATTTCTAACTGTAACTTAAGAATGAGAGCGCACAGGTTTAAGGTGATTCGCAAAAGAAGCAATGGGGTTATGAGGAGAAACTTTCTCACACAACAAGTGTTAGGATCAGGATTGCACTGCCTGAGCGTGTGATGGAGGCAGATTCAATCGAAGCTTTCAAGTGGGAATTGGATTATTATCTGAAATGGAAGAATGTGCAGGGTTGCAGGGAGAAGGCAGGGGAATGACACTAGGTGAATTGCTTATTTAGAGAGCTGGTGCAGACATGACGATTCTATCAAGGCTCATTACCTTTATAATCATCTGCTTCATGACTGGTTGCTACTTAATACAAAATTAATACATGTAGTTAATACAGAATACAAATTACAGGATTGGAAATGGCCATAGAAGCCACATGTCAGTGTTTAAATGGCTTCCTTGACCTTGTTACAGTGAATATAATGTACACATGATTGATTTTGAGACTATAATCTGACTACCCAGGCCTACCTACAACTATGGTACAAGAGCGGATCAGGGGCTATGAATTCTGCAATGAATAGCTCACATCGTGACTTGCTAAAGCCCTCCTACTACTTCCACCACACAGGCTGCACCTAATGGTCTTTTGAATGTAATGATAACTCTCTAAGCCTATAGATTTCCTGGTAATTGACTCTGCAGAACTATAATATGGAGCTCAGGGAAATCATGGCCCAGCATGTCATTTTTTCATCAATTCATTCAAAGTGAGACAAAGCCAGAACAGTAATGTATAGCCCCAACCTAATTAAATTTGCAAAACATGTTGCTGTTCCCATTTGAAACATACCAGCGAAATCTGTCTTGTTTTTTCCTAGCAGTTATCAGCCATGGCAGGAAATTGGCTGAATAACTCTCAAAGAAAACTCATCTTGTGATCAGTCTATAAAAGTTGATGCCAGTGGACAAGATCCAAGGGGTACATTAGCCGGCACTGTGTCTGCTACTTTCCTGATCCACAGAGGAGCCCTATAAATAGGATTATTTATAATTAAAATACTTAACTTTCAAAAAAAATCTGTCTCCAGGAATTTATTATCCTTTAACTTTCAATGCGCAGTGCACCAGGCAGACCCTGTTCTCATTAATCAGAGGTCAGCAGAACTGATAATTGAAAGGCTTGGTTGAATAAGCTCTTTGTCCCAGACACATGTTATCCGTCTTACAGTCTGTTCAAAATGTGTGCATGCTTAGGGCAAATTCATGTCAACCACAAGTTTTTTTCGATGCTTACATGCTTGTAATTTTAGGGGCAGGAGGGATTAAATATTTATAGTCATCTAGGTGAAGCTAGTTTGCACCTGGTGTCAGAATCAAGCACTGCCTGATGGGTTATTCCAAAGTCAAGTCAAATACTGCCAGAAATTGAAATAAAAACAGAAATTGCCAGGCAACATCTGTGACAAGAGAAAGAAAATTGACCTTTCAAGTCGCTGACCTTTCATCAGCTGCTCATGGCAACCGAGTGTGGCAGAGCAAGTCTCAAACCGATGTTAGGCCCCTTGTTCGTATATTCAAAGTGTCTAATGGCTCTTGTAGCCGTGGGTACTGGACATGAATTTTCCAATGTGGTGGGTGACACATTTCTGGCACAAAGTGGGTACGTGTACCACTCAACCAATATGGAGGCCTTTTAGGGGCCGAGGAACAGGACTATAAACCTTCCATCTCAGCAGCAATGGTGCTACTGACAGAGTCGCAGCTGACTGCCTTAAACCAGATTCCTCTTTGCTACTACAGTACCTAGTTACATGTGAAGCATGTGTAATTGACACATTTAAATAATTGGCTCAACTTCAGATGCGACACCACCCACCGCCCCATCCCCCACAACCAAATGTCGGACAGGTTTTTTTTGAAGCACTGATAGGAACTGTGGTATATTCCATGACAGGCTGCTTCCTCTTGCATAGTGGCAGTTTTCCATTTAATTGATTCTCTGAATTTCGAACTCCCATAAAATGAAAGAGCTGCATCCTGTTAAAAGCAATTACAGTACCCATTGTGATAATGCTGAGTCTGGATGAAGATCTGGAGGATATGGGAGTGCAGGGCTAGATTGGAGGAGCAGTGCCTGCAGAAGGCCAAGGCAATAGAGTGAACCACTCCAGGCACAACTCCATCTTGCTGCATGTGGTAATCTGATGTGTAATATACCTTTAAGACGAATGTTATAGTGGAAGATCACATGATCTTAGTAACCAATATCAGAGTAGCGTGGGCTACCTTCGTAGTCAGTAATGGGTAGGCTAGAGTTAGATTCTGTAACGTAGAGACAAGTTTGAGTTGTGAGCACACAAGTATAACTGCTGAGTTCCTTTGTAAGTAAATAGAATGTGTTCTACATAAGAACTGTCTGCTGAACTACTCTGTCTATGGTATCAACTCGGCCACCCCAAAACAAGCATGCAGCCCGGATCCATTAGTCCAATTAAACTAGTGACGAGGATTCAACACTGCATTTTCCACCTGACTTGCAAACAGTAAATTGTAATTACACTTTTCAATCCTGCAGCCCCTACTGTTCTCTCACTGAAATTGGGCCACATTTTTTCCATAAGTTTCATCCATGGCTATTTAGGTAACAGTTTCATCTCTGAGTCAGAAAATCCTGACTTCAAGCTACAGTCCAGAACCTATAATCCAGGTTACTGTAGTTACTGAGGAAGAGCTACACTGTCAGAAGTGCCGGCTTTCTTTTGAGGCGCTAAACTGAGGGCCTTGTCTGCCTGGTCAGATGTAAAAGATTCCCTAGCACTATTTCGAAGAAAAGCAGGAGAAATTCTCCCAGTGTCCTGGCCAATATTTAACCCTTCAGCTAACACTGTTAATAGATTACCTGCTCATAGATCTCATTGTTACTCACTTACATAAGATAAATTTCAATTTGTAACACTCCTCGTTCCCCTGACTAAAAAAAATTCAACATCATAGTCAAATATTTTCTTCATCCTGTTCCTAAACAGTGTACAGCTAAGGAAAGAGAGATACGAATCAATCTCCTCACTCGGAACCCAAACTGCACATCTTCGAAACTTCCTCGATGGCTTTTCTGGTGCCTTGACTGCACCAAAAGAGGTTACAGTGACGTACGGTCCATACCAGATGTCCTCTAATCGTGCTAAATATAGCTTGGGTATGAGATCTCATGGTGCAGTGGGTAATGTCCCTGCCTCTAAGCCTGAAACTCCAGGTTCAAGTCCCACCCCAGGACTTGACAGACAAGGAATATGTGCTCAAAGCTGAGCCAACAAGAATATCAACCTGTTAATTCTCCCAATACATGTCAATGGCAGGTAATAAGAGTGGGAGAAGTTCCTGGCCAACTATTTAATAGACAGGAAGTTAGAGCCTCTACCATCACTATCCATATCTCCAGATTCAGACTCCCTGAGTGAACGCTAACACAGCATCACCACAAATCAAGGCTCATGGCCTCCAATAACGGCAACTAGCACTATCCCTTACTAAGACACCAGCTATGGGTCACTTACATTACATTTTACTTAGTTCTATTGAAGGATCATGAGGACTCGAAACGTCAACTGCGCTCTTCTCCACCAACCCTGCCAGACCTGCTGAGTTTTTCCAGGTATTTCTGTTTCTGTTTTTGTTATGGTTTTAGCTTCGGCTTTTTGCACTAAATATTATTCTCCTGCTTCAGAACTTGATGCTGAAGGCCGTTAATTTCTTGTATTTAATGATGGAGGGCACAGCACTCCCCCATTCCACCTTTCTAACATGACTTATTTGGAGGTACACACAGATCAACAATCACAATCTAACTTGGCAACTCAGGAAG
Source organism: Carcharodon carcharias (assembly GCF_017639515.1). Classification (NCBI taxonomy): domain Eukaryota; kingdom Metazoa; phylum Chordata; class Chondrichthyes; order Lamniformes; family Lamnidae; genus Carcharodon; species Carcharodon carcharias. The sequence goes on from NC_054479.1 coordinate 139,284,581, forward strand.
CCACTCATTTGACTCTCTTGTGAGCCACTGGCATTGGAGGAGCACAGAGATCTTGGGGTTTGTATGACTAGAGAAGATTACAGAGATAGGGAGGAGTAAAACCATGGAGTTGGCACTGCCGAGCTGAGAGCCAATGTAGTTCAGTGACCACTATTTGCAATCGGACAGACTTCGGGGACTTTTAGGCCCCCTGTCTCTTCTCCCTTAATTCTTCCAGTTGGACCTGTGGCACATGACCTTGTAAAGCTTACTGTCCTCACCCTGGAGTTTTCAATTCTATAGCAGTTTTGCTCCATAACTATCAGGTGTTGCCTCCCTAATGCTATTTCAGGTGACTAACTGCCCTGCAATTTGCAAATCAGTAAGATATTTAGTACATCTCCCTTCTCACTGGCTGGCCTGCTGCATGGGCCAGATGGACTATAATTTAAACAAACCAAACAATATTTTATAATTGTGGCACTCTGTACCTCACACTCTCCACCCTCCAACTCCTCCCTCGTACTTACAACCACAATTTTTTTTTAAAGAAGTCAAGCTTCCTAGTCATTGCTTGTTGATGTGCCTTCCCTCTTTTTGCACTTTCAATCTTGGTTCTTGGTTTCCAAATTGACAAAAACAAGCTTAAAGGTATTTGTTGAATGAAAGTTGCGATTTGAGGGGAAAATGCCCAAACTGTTTTTTTCCCTTTCATTAGGATCAAGTTCCGCTTTAACTCAATGAGTAATTGTACACAAAACAAAAACAGAATTACCTGGAAAAACTCAGCAGGTCTGTCAGCATCGGCGGAGAAGAAAAGAGTTGACGTTTCGAGTCCTCATGACCCTTCAACAGAACTTGAGTTCGAGTCCAAGAAAGAGTTGAAATATAAGCTGGTTTAAGGTGTGGGGGGGGGTTGGTGGAGACAGAGAGAGAGAGACAGAAGTGGAGGGGCAGGTGTTGCATCTTTTGCGTGGGCATGGGGTGGTGCCATAGGAGGGGGTTGAGGAGTAGGGGGTGATGGAGGAGTGGACCAGGGTGTCCCGGAGGGAGCGATCCCTACGGAATGCCGATGGGGGGGGTGAAGGGAAGATGTGTTTGGTGGTGGCATCATGCTGGAGTTGGCGGAAATGGCGGAGGATGATCCTTTGAATGCGGAGGCTGGTGGGGTGATAAGTGAGGACAAGGGGGACCCTATCATGTTTCTGGGAGGGAGGAGAAGGCGTGAGGGCGGATGCGCGGGAGATGGGCCAGACAGGGTTGAGGGCCCTGTCAACGACTGTGCGTGGAAAACCTCGGTTAAGGAAGAAGGAGGACATGTCAGAGGAACTGTTTTTGAAGGTAGCATCATCGGAACAGATGCGACGGAGGCGAAGGAACTGAGAGAATGGGATGGAATCCTTACAGGAAGCGGGGTGTGAGGAGCTGTAGTCGAGGTAGCTGTGGGAGTCGGTGGGTTTGTAATGGATATTGGTGGACAGTCTATCACCAGAAATTGAGACAGAGAGGTCAAGGAGGGGAAGGGAAGTGTCAGAGATGGACCACATGAAAATGATGGAGGGGTGGAGATTGGAAGCAAAATTAATAAATTTTTCCAAGTCCCGACGAGAGCATGAAGCAGCACCGAAGTAATCATCGATGTACCGGAGAAAAAGTTGTGGAAGGGGGCCGGAGTAGGACTGGAACAAGGAATGTTCCACATACCCCATAAAGAGACAGGCGTAGCTGGGGCCCATGCGGGTACCCATAGCTACACCTTTTATTTGGAGGAAGTGAGAGGAGTTGAAGGAGAAATTTTTGTGTGAGAACAAGTTCAGCCAGACGGAGTAATTGTACAATTGCGTTCAAAGCTGCAAACAGATCTTGCCTACTCAAAACAGGTTTGAGGGCCATTCCTTTTACATTTCTTCCCATCACTTGCATTTTCACTTCTGCAATGACACTTGCAATGCCAAATATGTGCAACAAAACTCAACAGCCAGGTTTTTGAGCATTTGTGCCAATGTCTTCAATTCAGAGTCAGTCCTATCAAATGAAATTAGATCTCAAGCCCACTCTCAGGTCTGTAATCAGGTGAATCAGACGTCAAGTGCGAATCCCCCTTCACCTTTCATTTTCCTCAACACATTTTGTCATCCTTGTGTGAATGTTATTGTCATCACGTCAAAGCAAAACTGACAGCAGGGGGAAATTGGTGTGGTTACCAAGTGTGGTTATGATAATCAGGAAAAGGGATTTTATTTCTGCCATTAATGAGTTGGATATCTTCCTAGTAAGTTTAGCTTCATGTTTAAGACCTTTGGAACTGAACCACTGTTTGCATGGTGAGCACAGAAGGGTTATTCCCAAAACAGGCATTGGTTCTGAATGGGGTCATGGTGGTCTAAGAATCTTGATCACTAAATCTCTCTGAATGTAGATACTGGAGAATAACACTGCTTTTCTCATTTCTCTGTATCAAGGTTTAATTTCAATATAGACTGCATTACAATCTATTCTGTGTTGACTTGAAGTTATTATTGAGATTATTTATTAAATACTTATTTATGTAACTTGCCCTTGTTGAGCTTGATAGCATTTTTACAATTGGTATCCAGTCCAAGGACATCTAACTGACAGAACAGAGCACAGACATAACAGGATTAAACTGCGATACAGGGTAGACATAATACTGTACAGGACAGATAGTGTATCCAACACATAACAACCAAGTACAATAATCTTAAGTCATGTTTTTCTTTTTGAGTTTCCACTCTGTAATTACAAATACAGGACAGCAACAGAAACTTACAAGGTTCTACATTAAAGAGTTATTTCTTCAATCTGTTATACATATTGGGTGGCAATTTTCACTGTCTTTTTTGAATAGAATGGTTTTGTACTGTCCGGAGTTTAGAAGAATGAGAGCTGATCTCATTAAAACACCAAAGATTCTGAGAGGTATTGACAAGATAGATGTGGAGAGGCAGCTTCCCCTGTCTAGAACTAGGGGATACAGTCTCTGGACAAGGGGTGAGCCATTTAGGGCTGAGATAAGGCAAAGTTTCTTCACTCAGAGGGTTGTGAATCTTTGGAAGTCTCAACCTCAGAGTTGCTCAGTCATTGAGTATTGTCATGGCCGAGATTGGTAGATTTTCAGACTATAAGGAGATCAAGGGACTAGGTGGGAAAGTGGAATTTAGGCCGGGATTGTCCATGATCTTATTGAATGGAAGACCAGCTTGAAGGGCCAAACGGTCTACTCCTGCTCCTATTTGTTATGTTCTAAACCTGGTGATAATGGGACTGTGACAGCCTCAATTTGGAATCGATAACCTTATCACCACAGTACACCAATGATGGCCTAACAATGGGGTCGGAATTTTATATTCCCTGCCCCTCATCCCCCCCGCCCAGCCCCCGGCAGGTTCTGAGGCGGGGTTGGAGCATGAAAATGCACAGCCGCAATTCCCTCCAGATTCCTGCCGTCCCGACCTCGCAGCGATCCTGTGCTGGGGTCGACAGGGGGCCTCGGAATGGGAGACTGCCCTTGCCCCAATCGAGGCCCTTAAGTTGCCAATTAATGACCACTTAAGGGTCACTTCCTGCTCAATCCGCAGGCAGATGAAAGCTCAGGATAGGGAAACCCGGAGATAAAGAGAGATCGATCTCGGGTGGGAAGGGATTGGGGGGGGTGGGGGTGGAGGTGAGGGGGGTGGGCGAGGCACCTCAATCAGAAGCTCCCTTCTGACTGGGGGTGCCCTCTGGACCCTCCTCCCCTCCCCGCCTCCCGACTTATCCACCCGGATATCGATCAACAGGTGGTATCTTTAATCTTCATGCCAAAACCGGCTTGAAATACTGTTATCGGAATGCTGTGGCTGTAGAAGTATTTCCCGGAAAGTAGAGTCAGGTTGCACAACACAAACATGTGAGCCCTGCATGTTGCAGAGTTGAGCAATGCTTGAAATTCTGTGGGAGCATTACCCAGGTCAAGAGGTGTTAGAGAGAGCCTGGAACTCTGCCATTACCAGAGGCAGGTGTTGCACAATGCCTTTCAACATTTTTTAAAATGCTTTGTAATGAAAAATAAAAACTTGCATTTATATAGCACCTTTCAAGATGACTGGACACCCCAAGCTGTTTTACATTCAGTGAAGTACTTTTGAAGTGTAGTCAGTGTTGTAATGCAGGAAATGCAGCAGCCAATTTGCACACAGCAAGCTCTCACAAACAACAATGTAATAATGACCAGATGATCAGTGCCACTAAGGTTGACTGAGGGATAAATATTGACCAGGGCACTGAAGTTAACTCCCCTGCCCTTCTTCAAAAGATTGTCATGGGATCTTTTACAGCCACCTGAGAGAACAGATGGGGCTTCAATTTTCATATCTCATCTGAAAGATTGCACACTCAACACATCCTCTGTACTGCACTGGAGTGTCTGCCTTCATTTTAGTGCTCGAGTCTCTGAAGTGGGACTTGAGCACACAGCCTTCTGACTCAGAGGCATATTGAATGTAGGACTTTCCCCAGTCAGGTGAGTCAAACATTTATAGCATATGCTCCCTGAACTGGGACAATAGTCCATGTCCAATTAAGTGTCATTTAACATGCTCCCTCACAAAAACAGTATCTCAGAAGAACAAGCCTTATGGTATCATCTTGTTTCTTTCCGTTTTCTGTTTCACAATCTTTTAACTCTCTCACTGAAATTTCAGCTGAATATCAGTTACTGTAATGGACCCACGCTAATTGAGTCAGAGTTAAAACTGCGACAAGCTGCAACTTACCTTACTGATGGCTGGATCCAGCCAGAACAGAGCTCAGTCCATGGAGCTGCATTAGGGACACCTGTTTGGAAAATTTTCAGCCCCCCCCACCCCCCCCCACTCCCCCACCACCGCTGTGACGAATCTCTGCCTCTAGGACCCCCGCAAATGAGTTGGCCACCAACAGCAGCTTTCCAGAGCACTACTGCCCTGCCTCGCTCAGACGGTCAATTCTCTCGTCTTCCACAGAAATCCCATTAGCTTTCAGGCTTCCATCATCATCATCTCGATGATAACTTGGGCCCAATGAGACCCTGTAGTTTGCAACTTTCACAGTGCCAAATTATGGCTCCAGATCAACAACTTGCATTTATATAGCGCCCTTAAAGCAGGAAAGTATCCCAAGGCAATTCACGGGATTGTCATCGGATAAAATTTGCCACCAAGGCCGGGACTTTCCGTGCCCGCTGGCATCGGGCGTGCTCGGTGGTGTGAGCAGATAATAGGACGAGAAGGTCAAAAATCGGTTTCACGACGTCATGAAACCAATTTGTAATTGTCTGCTCCACCCATCGACGGCGGGCCGCGTTCCCCACCATCGGACAGCGGGAATCTCATTGCAATATATCAGCATATCATTATCAGGCCAGCCCGCTGGGCTCATTCCACCCCCTGCTGGATCGACTGCACACATCAGCGGGAAAACACGCCGATACGTTTCCCAACAGCATATAGAAGGCGCGCACTTGGCGAGCTGCACTTCACTCGAGGCTTCGAGGTTTGTTTGCCTACCTTGCTTCGAGCAGCATTCGCAGTCATCAGCTCCTGACTTCACAGGCAGCACCACATCACTTTTAGGGGGAGCTCACAGGCAGGTCTCTACCTACCAGACCAGCCTAAGGCGGGGGTGGCTTTTCAATGGCTGCAGGGCTAAGGCTTGCTTGGGGAAGGGGGAAGAAGTGGCCTCAGGCAAGGGAAGAGGCTGCAGGGCAAGGGCTGTGCTGGGGAAGGGGGGTATCCCAGGGTGTGTGTGGGGACACAAGTTAATCTGTGCAAGTGACCTCAAGATGGTGAGGGCTGAGGAGGGCAGTCTCCAGAGGAGATGAGGCCAGATGGAGATGTGAGGGTGTGTGTGTGTGTGAGAATGGGTGTGATGTCCCTTGAGCTGGCAATGAGTGTGGTGCCAGTGAATGTGTGATGGGCATGAGACTGTGATGAGATGGTTGCCATACCCTGGCAGCACAGATGAGATCATTCATCCTCTGTCTGGATTGGATGGCCAACCTCTTCAGTGCAGCATTGGCACTGATCACCACTGCCATCGCCTACCAAGCCGGAGTGGTAATGTTGCTGCCCGTCCTGCAGCCAAAGCATGGCATCCAAAAGGCACTCGAGATGTTCAGAAGGTGCTCGAGAGCTGCAGTCTTCTTGCCTTTCGGGACCATGTCTTCTTTGCTGCAGCCCTGGGCTGGAAGCACTGAGTACGGCTGTACATTAAGTGTGGTGCCTGGCGTGATGAAGCAGCGAAGTGACGGTGTGGCAGGCGAATCAGAGCCCGCCCACCATGGAAACAGCGTGTATCCTGAAATGCACAATTAAAGTGGCGGGTTTGGGACAATATGACATGACAATCCACCATTGCGGCCGGCAGGTAAAACATCATTTTTCCCGCCTGCTATTGCACTTAGTGCAAATCTGGGATGATTCCACCCTATATCAAAGAGGATGACATTAGAATGGGTAATTAAAAGCTTAATCAAAGAGGTGAGTTTTAGGGAGCTATTTAAATGTGACGCGAGAGGTGAGAGGTGGGGCGATTAGGACAGGGGATTCCAGGTCTTAGGGCCTCAACAGCTGAATACACAGTTGCCAATTGTTGGGTGTAGGGTATGGTGGGGGGGGGGGAGGTGGGGGAAGGAGGGGTGTGTACAAGATGCCAGCATTAGTAGAACATACAGAGTCCCTGGAGGATCTCAGGATGGAGGAGATATCAGAGGGCTGTGCAACTTTGGAATTCTCTGCTTCAGAAGGTGGTGGAGGTGGGATCATTGAATGTTTTTAAAGCAGAGATGGATCGATTCTTGTTTGGCAAGGGGATCAAAGGTTATCAGGGTTAGATGGGAATGTATAATTTGAAACACAAGCAGATTAGCCATGATCTTATTGAATGGAGGAACCTGCTCAAGGGGCCGAATGGCCTCTCCTGCTCCTAATTCTTATGTTCCTATGTCCTCATGTTCTAAATAGGGTGTGTTTTGGCCGTGGTGGGAGTGGCGCAACAGGATGAGAATTTTAAAATCACGACACTCGGGGGTGGATCAAGAACCAAAATACGTCAACAAGCCCAGGAAGGATGGTGTAAATTAGGAGGCAAAGGCGTAGTGGTATTGTTGCTGGACTACTGGGACTAGTGCAGCGACCCAGGGTAATGCTCCGGGGACCTGGATTCAAATCCCACCACAGCAGATGGTGGAATTTGAATACAGTAAAAATCTGGAATTAAAAATCTAATGATAACCATAGTACAGTTGTTATAAAAACCCATCTGGTTCATTATTGTACTTTAGGGAGGGAAATCTGCTGTCCTTACCTGTTCTGGCCTGCATGTGGCCCCAGACCCAAACACAGCAATGTGTTTGGCTCTTAAAATGCCCTCTGAATAAGGGCAATTAGGGATGGGCAATAAATGCTTGTCTTGCCAGCAATGCCCACATTCCATGAATGAATTTTTTAAAAAAGGGCAGCACGGTTTTGGATTAATCAAAATGGAGCAAACTTGAATATCCTGTGGACTATAATAGCTGAAAGGGGGTGTGGGGGTGTTGCAGGGTGGCAGTCAACGCACACATGACCTCACCTTTGACTTTCAGAAGCTTCAGCATCTTCCATGCATTGCCAGAAGCTTCTGCTTAGTTTTGTAAGATGCAAGTGAATTTAATCATCTTTAATCTTTATGCCAAAACCAGCTTGACATACTCCTAAAAGGATGCTGTGGCTTTAAAAATATTTCTCAGCAAGTGCAGTCAGGTTGCACAACACAAACATGTGACTCCCTGCATGTTGCAAAGCTGAGCAATGCTTGAACACTGTGATAGCATTACCCAGGTCAAGAGATGGTAGCGAGAGCCTGGAACTCCGTAGTACAGGAGGCATGTGTTGCACAATGTCTTTCAGCATTTTTTACAATGTTTAATGTTTAAATGTTTAAACATTTTTTTAAAAATAGGATGAAAAAGAAAAACTTGCATTAGTATCTGTTATGGGTCTTGGATAAGGTTGTTCATTGTGGTCTAGGTTTAGAGATAATGCTCAAGGCAGGGCTGTGGGTAAACTTTACCTTCTTTTTCCTTCATTCACAGGATGTGGGCATCACTGGGTTTGCTTATTTACACATTTATTGCCCATCCCTTGTTCAGTGGGCATTTAAGAGTCACCCGTGGGCCAGGACAGAAAGGATTTTGTGAACGTAGTGGGTTTTTACAACAATCAGCATCAGACTTTTAATTCCAGATTTTTATTGAATTTAAATCTCACCATTTGCTGTGGTGGGATTTGAACCCAGATCTCTAGTATATTATCTTGGGGTCTCTGGAATATTAGTCAGTGACAATACCACTATGCCACCACCTCCCCATACATAACTGTACATAGTTAGTATAATTGAACATTATACTAACTACGTACAGTACAGGCTTCACAAGAGGCTCTACATAGAACTATCTCTCCACATACTCTGTTGTCATGTGATCTTACATCACTGGTGACGTAGACCATATATTTACATATTTAACATTCACCTTTTATACTACATTATATAGTTCATGACTTTTGGACATTGCAAAGTGCATTACAGTCAATGAAGTACTTTTAAAGCGTAGCCATTGTTGTAATGTAGAAAGCACAACTGCTAATTTGCTCCCTAAAAGCTCCCACAAACAGCAATGTGATAATGTTCCAATAAGGTTGACTGAGAGGTAAATATTGGCCAGGACACTGAGGTTAACTTCCCTGTCCTTCTTGAAAAGAACGTCATGGGATCTGTTGCAGCCACCTGAGAGGACAGATGGGGCTTCGGTTTTCACATCTCACCTTTGCAAAGTTTGCACTGTTGGCAGTGCAGCACACCCTCCATACTGCACTGGAGTGTCAGCCTTCATCTTAGTGCTCAAGTCTTTGAAGTGGGTTTAGAATCCACAATCATCTGACTCAGAGACTAGAGAGACATCATCAGCAAAGGCTGACACATGTTGAATGTGGGACTTTCCCCAGTCAGATGAGTCAACCATTTATAGCATATGCTCACTGAGCAGGGACAATAGCATATCCAATTAAGTGTCATTTAACGTGCTCCCTCACAAGAACGGTATCCGAGAACAAGCCTTATTGTATCACCTTGTTTTTTTTGTTTTCTGTTTCCACAACAGCCTCGCGCTGAAATTTCAACTGAATATCAGTTACTGCAATGGACCCATACAAATTGGATCAAAGTGAAAACTTGTAACAAACTCCAACTATTTGGAGAGGATGTAAAACAGTTGCAACAAGGTCCAAAGTTGGGTACAATGACTTGTGTCCCAAAAAGGCCTGAATGACATCTGACCCCAAATTGGCTAATATGGTTTTTCAGGCTTCCCTGGCACCAGACTCTAAACACGCATTAAGCCAATCACATATGGTGAAGCAAAAACAAAAATAGCTGGAAAAACTCAGCAGGTCTGACAGCATCTGCGGAGAGGAATACAGTTAACGTTTCGAGTCCGTATGACTCTTCATCAAAACTGAAGAAATATAGAAAAGAGGTGAAATATAAGCTGGTTGAGGGGGGTGGGTCAGGTAGAGCTGGATAGAGGGCCAGTGATAGGTGGAGGCAAAGAAGAGATTGCCAAAGATGTCATAGACAGAAGGACAAAGGGGTGTTGACGGTGGTGATATTATCTTAGGAATGTGCTAATGGTGACATTAAGGGTAGAAAGCAGGATGAGCAAGTGACAGATGGCCCTTGTGGGGGTGGGTTGGGGGGAAGGAATCAAAATGGGCTAAAAGGTGAAGATAAAATGATAGATTGAAATAAATTTAAAAATAGGTGGGAAAAGAAAAATATATTTTAAAAATATAAATTATTGGAAAAAGGGGGATCGGAAAGGGGGTGGGGATGGAGGAGAGAGCTCATGATCTGAAGTTGTTGAACTCAGTGTTAAGTCCGGGAGGCTGTAGAGTGCCTAGTCGGAAGGTGAGGTGCTGTTCCTCCAGTTTGCGTTGATCTTCACAAAGCTCACGTATGGTGAAGCAGTTTGTTGGGAATATATGAGCTGTCCATGAAGATATGACTTGTGCCTACAGCTCACCTAAATTATTTAGATCAGGTTGAACTCAGGTCTCTCAGTCTGGGATAAGTACTGTGGCTGCATCACCACCTTCAGGCCCAATTCCAGAGCAAAGAATTTCTAATCCCAAATCCGTGCTTTTTAAATCAAAGTCCATTGTATTTTACTCTGCTGGATTCTGTTTTTTTTAGAGTTTACAAGCCAAGCCTGAAGGATTGCAGCTTAATTGCAGTGACCCCTCCTTGTTGTGGGTGAACCTTCTGACTGCAATGATCCAGACAAGGGTAAACTTTCTCAGATAGATTGAGTGACTTTGTAAGGTATAAGATTCAGGTACTCCTGGAACAATATTTCTCAATAGTGTTTGGAGATGAGGTTTGGCCTTTACTGTCATTGATGGGGAGGCATCAAGACTCTTAAGGTGTCCGCTGAATCTTCATCAATAGCAATGCAAACTTCAGACCTCAAGCCATGAGTCTTGCACCTCATGCACATATCTCTCCGCTTTCTGTAGTTGTCATTAGGGTTAGGGTAACCCGAACCTTACCATCAAGTCCCTCTTAATGACTGTCAGGATGACTGCACTGCAAGGAGTGTGATCTAACTGGAAACTGTTGCCATGTTATTTTCCTGCAATTAGCTTAACTCAAAATGAACTTGTAAGAAGTAGACTTTTTATAATGACAAAATGCAGCAAGGATTGTATCACTAGCTAAGATTTCTCAACATATGAATTGTCACCACGATTAAAATAATGCTGATTGGAAAATATAAGCTGGGATTGTCTTGATTATAAACAAACTATATTGCCACACTTGTCCTGTTATCAGGTGAACAATCCTTATGTTTTGTCTAATGATCCTTCACAAACATTTATTAAGGGTTAAGAGATGCATGTGGAGATGGTTGTGAGAGGCGCAAAAATTATTTTGTCACTTTCTTCCTAAAGTACAGGTTAAAAGTTCTAAATAATGTAAACTTTTCATTCTGATTTCAACGTAAAAGGAAAGAGAGTGAGAAAGAGAGAAAAACAAAGACTTCTGTTTTTCATCCTTTCATGACCTTAGGACATCCAAAAGTGTTTTACAGCCAATGAAGTACTTTTGAAATATAGTATTCTTGTTATGTAGGAAGCCAACTTGTGCAAGCTCCCACAAACAGAATATATGATAATGACCAGATAATCTGTTTTTGTGATGTTGATTGAGGAATAAATATTTGCAAGGACATGGCAGGACCCCCCTACACTTCTTCAAATTAGTGCCATGGGGTCTTTTATGCCCACCTGAGAGAGCAGCATGGCCTCAATTTAACATTTCATTCAAAAAATAGGTAATAAGTAATAATTAGACTTGCACTTATCTTGCATATTATCACATCAAAGTGGCTTCATGCATTGTTATTCTCGAAGCACAGAATGAGATGGCAGTGAGCAGGGTGACCCTGACCTGCTACAGGGTACCTGGAGCAGAGCAAGAGGCCGTAAGGCTGGTGCTGACCCTCCCTGGAACAGATAATACAGCTGCCATTGATCAGAGCCTGTTCCACACCATCACTGGCAGGCAGGTGAACTATATCTGTAAAAATTCAGGTAACATCTGGATAGTTTCCCCTGTTGCAACTTGACTGTCCATGCTCTTCCTTCAAAAGACCAAATGGATTCCAATTATGAAACTCCAATTGTCCCAATATGGTATTGTGGACATGTAAAAAAAAAATGCCGTGCCAAAACAATAGGCACAAAAAACCCTCAAACCAGCAAAGTGAAAGAAAGGGAGCACTATCTCGCTTTACTCTTTAGCTGCACTTCCCTACTAAGCAGCACTTCCTAGTAATCCTGAATGCCTATTTAATATTTCACCTCTCTTCTATTTTTACTTAGTTCTGTTAAAGAGTCATACGGACTCGAAACGTTAACTGTGCTCCCCTCCGCAGATGCTGCCAGACCTGCTGAGTTTTTCCAGGTATTTTTATTTTTGTTTTGGATTTCCAGCATCCGCAGTTTTTTGCTTTTAGCCTCTTTAATGTGTGTGGTTGGATGCCTGAATGCTACAGGAGCATAAACCAGGCAATTGCACCATTGGGAGCTCATTTCAATCTGATTAATTCCAAGCTGGTTCTCCCAGCGCCAATAGAAAAAACCTACCAGAAAATTGGATGTTGTAGCAAGGGATGTACAGAAGCACTGTGACTATGTAACTGAACGCTACTTAACACTAATCCAGAGACCTGGACTAATGATCAGAGATCAAGTTCAAATCTCACCACAGGAGCTGGCAAATTTAAATTCAGCTAAATAAACAAATCTGGATAAAAAGCTAGTCTCAGAAATGGTGGCCATGAAACTACCGGATCGACATCAAAAGCAATCTTGTTCAGGGAAGGAAATCTACCATCCTTACCCAGCCTGGGCCTATACGTGACTCCAGACCCACAGAAATGTGGTTGGCTTTAAACTACCCTCTGATAGGATCTAGCAAGCCACTCAGTTGTACTCAAGAGGACGGCTCACCGTCACCATCTCAAGGACAATTAGGAGTGGCCAATAAATGCTAACCTTGCCAGTGACATCCGGGTCCCACGAATTCAGGATAAAACCTAAAGACTGGACTGAGAAATTACAACATCTCCATTCAGCTTCCTAATCAAATATGTCTGCTCCTTTACATCTGTTAATTGGGCCTAATTAATCAGAAAGTCTACCCGAATGTTTTTGGCTCATGATTCGAGGAGCCCTTGATCCCAAGTTAATCAAATTCTTAGTCTTATGAAAGATAAAGTCTTAGTGTATGATTCACTCCAGCTCATGCTCATCATATGAGATTTGTATGACCAGGTTAAGAGGGAAGAGTTGACTCCTCTCTTTGTTCCATTCCTGGGTTGGTTATAACAGTTTGATTTCTTTTAAATGTGATATTGCCAATTCAATATGTACTTAACTGTGTATAGCTCAGTGTAAGAATTAAGCCAGCCACATCCCTTGAGTTTAAAAGTAAAGATTTAGTTTTATTACTAAAACTCACTCAGGTAAAGATACAGAAATTATTAACAAAAAGGAATATCTGACGTCCCACACATGCAAAATTCATGCATTGAATTATTCTCAAAGTGTAGAATGAGATGGCAGTGAACGGAGTGATCCTGACCTACTGCAGGGTTCCAGGCATGCCGAAAAGAAGTAAAGCTTTACATCAGATGTTCAAATTTGGCCAAATAAAAAAGGTAAAATCAGGAAAATTATTCATGGATTGTCCAAATATTTGTTCACAACTAGAGAGTCAGTTTCCACTGTGGCTTCTGGTTTTTGGTTTCTCACAGAATGAGTTGCTCTGCAGTCATGGCTGGTTGATTCTCTTGAAGACATTGGCATTGAGTTGGAATCTTGCTTTAAGAACTTGCAGCAATGAAGTCCTTTGGTGGGTTTTCAAACCACAAACAGGGCTCATCTTTGTTCAGAGAGGTTTCAGAGACAAAGGGGGTAAGGCTGTTGCCCTACTGTCCCTTAACAGTCTCTGTTAGCTCAAATCCAGTATATGTACAGCCAAGAGCTGGGTTGCATGACTTTTCTCTGGTTTCACTCTGGGGCTTATCTTAGCCATGGTCTCTGAGAGTTCCGTGATGCTGTGTCTCCATAAAGTAGGTTGTTGGCCTTAAAAATGCAACTTTTGCTGCTGCAGGCCAGTGTTCTTTGTTTAGTACAACACGTTCTTTTCAAGAAGTGCAATATATATATATTGTATATATACTTGTGTGTATGTACATATATATATATATATATATATACATATATCCAGCTGATGAGATTACAAATTAATATTCCATATAGCACGTCTCCATAACAAGTTGTGATTTCAAATGCTGCCTCATGTCAAATACAAATGCATTATAAAAGCATCAGTTCATAGCTCCGCCTAAGCGTTTCAAAGTTTTGATCTCCTTGCACGACCATTGTGAAGAAATTATACAATCATCAAAAAGGGGAAAGATCTTTTTAAATTCACAGTCTTTCTCCAGATCACAGATTTCCTGCCAGAGTCCATATCATGAGGAGGACAAGAGGGTTTCAGGAAGGGTCAAAATGCACATAACTACAATGATAGTTCTGATGAAAGACCATTGACCTGAAACATTAACTCTCTTTCTCTCTCCATAGATGCTGCCAGAGCTGTTGAGTTTTTCCAGCATTTTCTGCTTCTTTTTCAGATTTCCAGCATCCGCAGTATTTTGCGTTTTTGCTATTTTAGTCAGTCGGAAGCTGTTGAAAAGGTTTACAAAGATGGGATGGAAAAGGTAGATTTAGAAACTTATTTCAAACCAAACCAGAGGATTGAACAAAGGTTCAAACCATAAAAAGCAGATTCAAGCCTGATAGCAACACATGGAATTAAGTACTGGATAGAATAATGGAGCTGGTAATTATTTAAGAAGCATTTAGATACTGGGGGGATAGATTGTGATGGGTACAATGGCTTTCCTCACCCATAATTAACTTGTGATTTGTAACTGCATTATGACCAGAGTCTGTATCACAGTCTACCCAACCCCATGAGTTACTTTGTTCATACTGAATTCCATTGCCTGATATTTTAACAGAGTTGCTCACCTATTTCCTTATAAATGTTGAATAACATAATATCAGCTCTCTGAGCCTCTTCAGGCTTAGTGCTGCACAACTGATGTGTGTAAAAATGAGTTTGGCTGTCTTTTATTCCAGTCACTGTAATAACCATTGCATGTTGCTTGAATGAGTTTGCTTCAACCCATGGACTATTTTTTTAGGATTTTTTTGACAATGTGGAATGAAGCTGTAAGTAGGGTAGAGAAGTTGAAACTCTGAGATAAAAACAAAAAAACTGCGGATGCTGGAAATCCAAAACAAAAACAAAAACAGAATTACCTGGAAAAATTCAGCAGGTCTGGCAGCATCGGCGGAGAAGAAAAGAGTTGACGTTTCGAGTCCTCATAGTTCTGTCGAAGGGTCATGAGGACTCGAAACATCAACTCTTTTCTTCTCCGCCGATGCTGCCAGACCTGCTGAGTTTTTCCAGGTAATTCTGTTTTTGTTTTTGTTTAGGTTGAAACTCTGGCTGTATTGGGGACACTGCAAGGTCATTCAGGAAGGATGGGCTAATGATTTGAAGAATGGGCTAAAGGCTTTTTCATCTTTATTTACTTTGTAATGCTGTGATTTCAGTTTGTCTGACTCCTTATTTGAGAATAATTTCATTGAATCATACAGCACAGAGAGAAACCATTCAGTCCATTGCGCCCATTCTGGCTCTTTGAAAGAGCTATCCAATTAGTCCCCCACCTGTATTCTTTCAGCATAGCCCTGCAAATTTACACAACTGTGCCAATTTCTTAAGTTCACTCTGCAGACAGGGGGCTTGACACCAACACCCACCCCCACAACCCCCCCGCCCCCAAATCATACATATTGAGAAATCAACTTGTTGTGTAATATGATTACTGAACCTTTTCTCATTGTGCCTTAATGCTTCTATGCATTCTTCAGCCTATATAGGTTTAGCCTGGTAATATTGATCCAGTGGTGTATCATTTCCAGAAGTGGTAGGAGAATGTGGTGAGCATACTATAAACTCTCCAGTGAGCAATAGCCTGTAATTAGAGGCAACTAGTTAACTCTGAGTATGCTGACTCACATATAGCATAGGTTTCAGTTTAGCTCAGCCTGCTTACACTAACTATTATCCAGCGAAAGACACAAGGCACATTAACTATAATCCATAGATACAGATGATGTCTGCTATATTTGGACCAAAAGTCCAAAGAGCTGTCATGCTGCCTTCAATCATTTGCAAATGAATTACAGGCAGCATCATGGAAGGACTTCAGAGCTTTAGACCTTATACCTCGATGCTAATGTAAATCAGTTGCTGTTATGAGGAATTGTTCTTCATCAGTTGCATGCCAACTTAAATCCCGTGCTTGCTAAACAAAATCATATCACAATGACCTTCTTCCTATTTTAAATGTGTGCAAAGTGTTACAACCTTTCAGTAATGTCTTGTTGATTGTTAATACATATCTATAGTTCGGAATCTGGATTAGACCTTGGATCAAAATTTGTCAACTCAGCCTGATAACAAAATTTATATGGAGAAAGCGGGGAGTGTACAGGGCAGCATCAACAAGAAGGAGTTAGATACCATTATTGCTGCACCCTTTATTTCAGACAATAACACCATCAAGGCCAGTCAAGCTATATGGCCAGGCTCTTTTCTCTAACATTACACAACCTGGAATTCACCTGAACTGTTCATTGAGGCTGAAATATTACACAACCTGGAATTCACCTGAACTGGCCGTTGAGGCTGAAACATTCAACTCATTTAAAAGGTCCTGGACCTGCATCTGAAGTGCTGTAACCTGCAAGTCTACGGACTAGGTGCTGGAAAATGGGATTAAATATGTGCGGCTAGTTTCTTTTTTTCAGCCGACGCAGACACAGGCTGAATGGCCTCTTTCTGCATCATTACTTTTCTATGGTTCTATGTTTCTAACCTGCAGATACTCCAATAACTGAGTCCCCAGAGTGGTCTTCAAATGGGTAAAATCACATTCGCAACAAGTTAGTATCCTAGTGAAAACAGCAAAGAATTTTCATGCCGATGGGTCGCTGCATTAATTATTGGCATCACCCAGCATGATTTCAGCCCCGAAAACCTTTATTAATCTATGGGGCTGAACTGAACTGGGAGAATTATTATGGTTTTCTTCTGAATTAATTAAATGGCTCCATACAGCGTCATTTCTGAAAATCAATTTCATCATTTGCATGAACCAGGGCAGGTCCTGTGAAAATACCACGTCCTGGAAACAGCCAATGAGTCATTCAGGGACCACAAATGTCCAGAAGTCTCAGTATCACATTTCCCAGGTGTGAACCTGTGCAGAGATTGACTCAGTGGTTGTAAAATCAAGCCGGGTTCAGTAAGCAGGTTTCTCTATTAGTGAACATCTGGAGCAATGGGAGTAATTTTCTGGTCATATTTCCTGTCCCATCGCAATTAACAGTTCATGTATGTATATCCCATGCACTTCACATGGTCTAGGGGACATGAGGTGATGTGAGCAGTGCAGGTAGCGGCATAATGGTGCTGTCACTGGACTAGTATCCCAGAGACTCAGGGTAATGCTCTGGGGACCTGGGTTCAAATTCCACCATGACCGATGGTGAAATTTGAATCCATTAAAAGTCTGGAGATGACTATGAAACCATTGCTGACTGTTGTAAAAACCCATCTGGTTCATTAGTGTCCTTCAGGGAAGGAACATACAGCAATGTGGTTGGAACACACAGGAATGTGGTTGGAACACACAGGAATGTGGTTGACTCTTAAATACCCTCTGAGCAAGATTAATAAATGGTGGCCTAGCCAGTGATGCCCACTACCCATGAACAATTTTTTTTAATTAACAGTAGAAGGATAGGAAATTTGCACCACTGACATTGAGACTTTCTCATTGCTGGTCATAAAACATCCTAGAACGTACAAAAGAATTAATTGATGATGCTTATGATAGTCTTCTTTCAGGTCTTCCTCTGACCCACCCTTGGCAGGACCCCGAGGTTAAGGTGCCGTGCATCATGAGTTCCCGCGCTGGGGTAACCAGAAATCCTGGAACAATACCAAAGTGCTGGAGAAACGGATCTCCATTCTTGTTACTTCACTTTTTTTGCCCTGTGCACTCCCAAGGGGCAAGGGTCATGAAAATTTACCTAAAATTTTATATTTAAAAGCAAGACTCTCATAGGAGCAGGTGTTGAACCCCGGATTTGAATATTTGCGTTTTGTATGAGGAAACATTGGACCTTTTCATGTAGTGAGGTCCTGAAAAGATGGAAAGTAGCAATTTGAATACCAAGAGGAAATACTAGCAAATACCAGGTATCCAATGATTTGGTTGATATATGAACATGTCCATCAATGATCATTAATTGGAAATGGCTTCTAATGCGTGTAATGACATATTTGCCTATGTGCTCACAAATCCATCAGCAGCCCCTAGGATGTATAGCCATCATAAACAAAAACAGAATTACCTGGAAAATTCTGTATTTTGTTTTGGATTTCCAGCATCCGTAGTTTTTTGTTTTTATCTCTGTATAGCCATCATGTCCAATGGGATTTGATGTTTTTTTTTAAATTCTCAGTACCACTTCTTTACCAGCATCAATTTCTCTAAATTCCTCATTCACATGAGCCCAAATGACTCCCCACTATTTCATTTTTTTTTTAACCTGTGCCTTCTACCATGAATACAGATACAAAGTATTCGCTTAACGTCCCTACTATTTCTTCCCCATCAATCAAATCCAGTTGTCAACTAAAAAAAAAGCAAAATACTACGGGTGCTGGAAATCTGAAATAAAAAAAATCAGAAAAAGCTGGAAAAATCTCAGCAGGCATGGCAGCATCAGAAACAGAGTTGACATTTCGAGTCCGTATGACTCTTCCTCTAAAGTTTACATAAGTACCACTTAATAAGGCGAAAAAAGTTACCCACGTGCCTGTATGTGCTGTGGGATCAGTGAAGCATAAAACAGTCTTAATGGGACTGCACTTTAAGTTTTGAATGTTATTGTGATGCAGAAGAACACAAAAACCTACTCCCCGTTACAATTTTGCCTATTTCTGCCTGCAAAGGGTCCACATTTACTTCCACTAATCTCTTCCTTTTGCAGCTTTCACGATCTGCTTTTATATCTCTTGCTAGTTTACTCTCAGATTCTTTTCTATACCTTTATCAATTTTTTGTCTGTCCTTGGCTGATACAGTGGCAGCTGTGGCTCAGTGGATAGCACAATCCACTAGCAAGAAAAACAGTCAAGCAGCAGTGTCCTCTCCCAAGCCCAGCATTGAAGGCGTTAATCACTCAAAACCAGCTTGGCTGGATGGGACATGTCGTTCATATGCCTGACAGCAGTCTCCCGAAGCAACTGCGCTGCTTTCTACTCAGTCTTGGCAGGAGACTCCCAGGAGGATTGCGGAAAAGCTTTAAGGATGTCCTCAAAGCATCCCTGAAGAGCTCAAACATCCCCGCTGACTCGAGGGAGCCCCTGGCTTGTTACCAACTAAAATAGAGGAGTTTCACTTGGGAAGGCGCCAAGCATATCAAAAGACTTGGTCGGGAACACGCAGAGGGCAAGTCGAGACACCAGAGAGCGTGCAGAAATCTCCCAACAACTCACTTACGCCTCTTCAAGCACCAACTGCCCCACACGTGGCAGAGTCTGTCATTGCTTGTTGGGCTTATCAACCATCTCAGAACCCATCGAACACGAGTGGAAGCAAGTCATCCTCGATCCTGAAGGATTTCCTAAGAAGAGTGGGTAGCTCTCTCACTTCTGAGTCATGGGGTTTCAGGTTCAGGATTCACTTCAGGACTTGAGCACAAAAATGAAGACTGACACAGTGCTCTAGTGATGGAGTGCTGTCTTTCAGATGCCGTGTAAAGCAAAGGCGCTGTCTGCCCCCTCAGACGGATATTAAAGATCCCATGGCACTATTTCGAAGAAAAGCTAGGTAGTTATCTCTGGTGTCCTAGCCAATACTTAGCCTTCAATCAACATTCTGAAAAACAGATTAACAGGTCTTTATCACATTGCTGCTTGTGGGAGCTTGCTGTGCACAAATTGGTTGCCGTGTTGCCTACATTACAACAGTGACTCCGATTCACAAGTACCAATTCATTTCTCCAGTACCCTTTTTTCACTAATAGCAATTTTTCTAAGTATTTCATTTTCACTAGCCCCTTTCCCCACATTTTCGGGAATGTTTTTTGTGCCTCCTGATGAAAGACCTCAGCCTGAAAGAGTAAATTTCATTCTCGAGTTGGCGAGCTGTAACAAGTAGAGTGCCACAGGGATCAGTGCTGGGGCGACAACTACATCAATGATTTAGGTGAAATGTATGGTAGCTAAATTTGCCAATGACCCCAAGATAGGTAGGGAAGTAAGTTGTCAAGAGGAGGTAGAAAGTCTGCAAAGGGAGACAGACAGGTTAAGTGAGTGGGCAAAAATTTGGCAGATGGAGTATAACGTGGAAAAAAGGGAACTTGTCCCCTTTGACAGGAAAAATGGAAAAGCAACATATTGTTTAAATGGAGAGAGATTGCAGAACTCGGTGGTACAGAGGGATCTGGGTGTCCTGGTACATGAATCACAAAAAGTTAGTATGCAGGGACAGCAAGTGATTCAGAAGGTAAATGGAATGTTAACATTTATTGCAAGGGGAATGGAATATAAAGGTAGCAAAGTTTTACTGCAGCTGTACAGGGCATCAGTGAGGCCACATCTGGAATATTCTTTACAGTTTTAGTCTCCTTATTTGATAAGAGATATAATTGCTGTAGGAGCAGTTCAGAGAAGGCTCACTTGACTCATTCCTGGGTTGAAGGGCTTATCTTATGAAGAAAGGTTGAACTGGTTGGGCCTGTACTCATTGGAGTTTAGAAGAATGAGAGGTGATCTTATTGAAACATATAAGATCCTGAAGGTACTTGATGGAATAGATAATGGGAGGATGTTTCCACTTTAGGGAGAGACTAGAACCAGGAGACATAGTTTTAGATTAACATGTCTACTGTTTAAGACAGAGTTGAGGAGAAATTTTTTCTCTCAAAGGGTTGTTAGTTTGAGGAATTCTCTTCTCCAGAAAGCAGTGGAGGCTGGGTCATTGAATGTATTCAAGGCAGAATTAGACAGATTTTTGATAGACAAGGGAGTCAAAGGTTATGGGGGACAGACAGAAAAGTGGAGTTGATACCACAACCCGATCAGCCATGACCTTATTGAATGGTGGAGCAGGCTCGAAGGGCTGAATGGCCTACTCCTGCTCCTAAGTCCTATGTTCTTATATTCCTGTGTTGCCAAATACTGCCAGGCCAACTAAGTGTTTCCAGCATTTTCTGGTTTTATTATTACCTTTAACTTAGCTTGTTAGCAAAGGATCAGCCGCTATACCTGTGGGGTTTTTTTTAAGGGCATGTTTATTTTTGGGGGCTTTAAGTTTTATTTTCTCTCACTCCTTCCCAGCTCCCACCCCCACCTCCACCTGAGTTCTCCTGACTGAGGAGGGCAGACTGTCTCAGCCTTGGATACTGTCACAGAATTCATCATTCTCCTCCTTTCATTAGTTTATGCAGAGATGCAGTGAAGGATGTTAGATTAGATTCTTGGATCTATCCTGATCTCCTTTGGTGACTGTGCCAAAATGAGCAAATCCACATGGGATATTGATGTTAGACCAGGGCACGATATGCACCACCATCCTAGTATTGGCTCCACAGCCAATTCCGGAAAGATATAAAATTGGGGGGGGGGGGGGGGGGGGTGTGCTGTGGGTGGGTGGTAGTAAATAATGGCACAATAAGATCTTGAAAACAAAAATTGAGCCAGTGGGCTCCTGCTCCTGGTCAGTGCCAGCAGGAAGCATGTAGAGAGATTCACTGCAGGCAGAATAAGGTTTGATTAAGATATTCAAAAAACTCACAGACAGATCTCACATGAACAAGGCACCAAAGGCCTGCTGACGCTCAGGAGTGGTTTCCCAGTGACAGCCGCCACCAAAAGGCAGGTTTAAAGGTCAAAAATTCAGTTTAAATATCAATTAAAGAGTTTATGTAAATTATTGGTTCTATGTAAATAAATACAGATGTCATTTTGGCCATTGTAATGGAGATCATCTGCCAGGCCAAGATCAACAAGAGGTCAGTTCATAACCAACCATTGGACCCTTTGTGAGCAGTTAAAGTCATACAGCTCAGCATTCATTTATAACATGTCAGCAAATCCCTGCTACACTCCCACACAATCAAAATTCCTCCATTAATTCGCTGTCAAGTCAAAGAAAGTTGACAGTATATGTTTATGACACAATTTGCAATATATGAATATATACCCAAAGTGCCATTGTTATGTTACTACAGCTTCACAGTTGTACTGAGGTCAAACAACGTTTAATCCACATAGCTCCAACTGCATTGTATAAAAGACAAACCATGAAGGGAGTTTACAGGAGAAATCTATTGCAACATCACTGGGGATAGCTATCTAATACCTGGTACCATTGGCCCCAAGCTCTGGAATTCCCTCCCTAAATCTCTCCACCTCTCCTGCCTCTTTCCTCTTTCAAGGTCCACCAAGTAAACTCCCTTTGTGACCAAGTTTTTTGGTCAGCTGCTCAAATCTCTACATGTGGCTTGCTGTCAGTTTCTTGTGGTAATGCTTTTGAACTGCCAATTGAGATGCTTTATTATGTTAAGGACACTGTGTAAATGCAAATTGTAGTTCTTGTTCTTGATAGCTAGCGCTCTGGTATCTGGTGATAACAGTCTTTTCTCCTAATATACACTGACAGAGCACTTCACATTAACAAACTCAGCCCACAATATCACTTACATGAGCTTTAGTGACATGAAGTCATTTTGGGGTTACTTGTATGTATGACAGAATCACTGTGAGCTCTGACCTGAAAGGAAATGGCCTTGTTCTGTTTATCACTGATTTATTGTTGCAGATGATTAGTCATTCCGATTTCCAGTGTTTATTTCCATTGTGTTGTTATCTTGGGGTGATTTTTGTTTTTTTTAAAACCAAATTTGGCATTTAAATTCTTTGTTACAAAACATGGCAGTTTAAAATGTTTTTGCTATTGGTCACGCTGATTATCAGAAATACCCTGTGGTGTCAGGCAGAGAAATTTTGCAATCTAAAGAGACAGGTATAACGTGGCTCTGAGGAGATACGTACGATCATATGAAATAGGAACAGGAGTAGACCATTCAGCCCCTCAAGCCTGCTCTGCCATTCAATAAGATCATGGCTCTTCTTCTTCTATCTACCTCTGCGTTAAAAATGTTCAATGACCCCACCTCCAACGCCTTCTGAGGCAGAGAGTTCCAAAGCCACACAACCCTCTGAGAGAAGAAACTTTCTCCTCATCTCTGTCCTAAAAGGACAACCCCTAATTTTAGTTCTAGACTCACCCACCAGAGAAAACAGCCTTTCCACATCTACCTTGTCAATACCATTCAGGATCTTCAATACTTCAATCAAGTCACTCCTCACTCTTCTAAACTCCAGCGGAAACAAGCCCAGTCTGTCTAACTGTTCCTCATAAGACAACACAATCATTCCAGGTATCAATTTAGTAAAACCTCCTCTGAACTGCCTCCAATGCACTTACATCCTTCCTTAAATAAGGAGACCAAAACTGCACACAGTATTCGAGATGTGGTCTCACCAGTTCCCTGTATAATTGAAGCATAACATCCTTACTTTTATGTTCAATTCCCCTCATAATAAAGGATAGCATTCCATTAGCCCTCTTAATTACTTGCTGTACCTGCATACTAACTTTTGGTGATTCATGCACTAGAACACTTAGATCCTTCTGCACCTCGGAATTCTGCAGCCGTTCTCCATTTAAGTAATATTCTGCTTTTTTATTCTTCCTGCCAATGTGAACAACATCACATTTTCCCACATTAAACTCCATCCGCCAGATTTTTGCCCACACACTCAACCTATCTATATCCATTCACAACCCCCTTATGTCCTCATACTTTCCTACCTATCCTTATGTCATCTGCAAATTTAGCTACCATACCTTCACTCCCTCATCTAAGCCATTGACATAAATTGTAAAAGGTTGAGGCCTCAGCATATACCCCTTTGGGGCTCCACTCGTTGCAACCTGCCAATCAGAAAAAGACCCATTTATGCATACTCCCTGTTTTCTGCCTGCCAGCCAAGCAATCATCTATCCATGTTAATATATTACCCCCTACACCATGAGCTTTTATTTTCCACAATAATCTTTGATGTGGCACCTTATTAAATGCCTTCTGGAAATCCAAGTACACCACATCTACAGGTTCCCCTTTATCCACAGTACATGTTACTTCTTCAAAGAACACCAATAAATTGGTTAAACATGATTTCCCTTTCACAATACTATGCTGACCCTTCTTGATTACCTTGTGTTTCTCCACGTGCCCAGCTATAACCTCCTTAATGATCGATTCTAACCTCTTCCCCATGACAGACGTCAAGCTGACTGACCTATAGTTTCCTGTTTTCTGCTTCCTTTCCTTCTTTCTAGTCTGATGTAACCTTTACAGAATCAAGGGAATTTTGGAAAATTAACAGCAACGCACCTACTACCCCATTCGCCACCTCTTTTAAGACCTTAGGATGAACTTCATCTGGGCCTGGAGTCTTGTCAGCCACAGCTCCATCAGGTTATTCAATACTGCTTCCTTAGTGATTGTAATTTCACCAAGTTGACTCCCTCCCACCCAACCCCCCCCCACCCCCACCCCCCCCACCCCCACCCCCACCCCCACCCAAACTCCCTTCTGCCTCCTGATTTACAGCTATTACTGGAATGTTTTTTGTATCCTCTATAATGAAGACAGAAGCTAACTATTTGTTCATGGGGATGATGCACTGGATTTCGCTGATGATTTTAACATAAAAAACTGACTTTAAAATCATGCAGTTGGTGACATTATTGATGACCTATATTGGTGCAATCAATTGGTTAAGCCCAAGGAGTCTCAGGCGAGATAATTTTGTCAAAGGCATGTTTCCGTTTTTTTTTAAATCTCTCTTGCTTTTACAGTAAATCAACAAAATTCAAGAGGGAAGATTGTGGAAAATGTAAATCAAACGCATCAATTCGTTCAACAAATATCAATGGGGGATTAACATTGAACATGGTTCAGGATTATTCAGCCTGTCTGACTGTAAAGCACATCCACTTTGATGACTGGGTTCAGAGATCCATTGGTCAAGGGAACAGTAGAGTGTTGTATTGTGTACACCCCCCCCCATTCCTTTTGTCTCTCTGTGATACTGTAGGCTCCCGGAGGGGCAGCACCGCTGATTTCTGCAGGAATTCCTCGCAGAAATGAGCAAAAAAAATCAACATCCTAGGGGTTACCATTGACCAGAAACTGAACTGGACTAGCTATATAAATACTGGGACTACAGGAGCAGGTCAAGAGGTTAGGAATCGTGCAACGAGTAAATCACCTTGTGACTCCCCAAAGCCTGTCTACCATCTACAAGGCACAGGTCAGAAGTGTGAGAGAATACTCCCCACTTGTCTGGATGAGTGTAGCTCCAACAACACTCAAGAAGCTCAACACCATCCAGGACAAAGCAGCCCACTTGACTGGCACCCCATCCACAAACATTCACTCCCTCCACCATCAACACACAGTGGCAGCAGTGTGTACCATCTAGATGCACTGCAAGAAATCATCAAGGCTCCTTAGACAGCACCTTCCAAACCCATGACCACTACCATCTAGAAGAACAATGGCAGCAGATACATGGGAACACCACCATCTGGAAGTTCCCCTCCAAGCCACACACCATCCTGACTTGGATACATGCCGCCATCCCTTCATGGTTGTTGGGTCAAAACCCTGGAACTCTCTCTCTAACAGCACTGTGGATGAACCTACACCACATGGACTGCAGCAGGCCAAGAAGGCAGCTCACCACAACCTTCTCAAAGACTATAAGGGATGGGCAATAAATGCTGGCCTAGCCAGTGATGCCTACATCCTATGAATGAATAAAAAAAATCCCCCAATCATTTGCTTAGCATTGCCAACTGTGACCAATTGGATTCCTGGAGGTTTCATCACATGACTTGCCCCCCTGATCCAGTCATTACTCAGCCAACACATCCAGCTTTGTGGAGCATTGCCTTCCTATGCCAAATGGAGAGCAAAAAGACTCTTTACCCAATTGGACGATGCTTGACTGTCAGCCAAACAGCCTCTCCCCCAACAATCTTCAATATTTTTATATCTGGTAAAGAGAAATGTTCAAAGAAAAAGCAAAAAAAAAACCCCTCTTTATTAATGTCCCTATGATTTTTCTCCAGGGTTGCACAGAGCAATGTCCTGCAGATTGATCTTCAATTCCTGGAGACTCCAGGCCAATCCTGGAGGGTTGGCAACCCTGCATTCATTGTAGCTTCAGGAGTAGCAGTTTGGAAAGCTTGGAGAATAAAGTAAAGACCATTTGCACCATTTCTCCAATATTGTCACAGATTCTTTGCCATGCTGACATCAGGAGAGGCACTAACAAAGGTTCAGACCCATCCCCCATCTTTTGCACCAGGAAAATACTCAGCAGGTCAGGCGGCATCTGTGGGGAGAGGGACAGAGTTAATGGTTCAGGTCAATGGCCTTTCATCAGGACTGATGCTGCCGGTTGAGCATTTCTAATATTTTCCGTTTTTATTCCAGGTTTGCAGCACCCACAGTACTTTGTTTTTGCACTCACACCAGGAATTGCCTTGATAGGCCAGGTGGGTGTAAACAATGGAGCCTCAGGGCAGTATACCATGAGCTAAGCTTTGAGAGAAGCGAAATCAATTTGCGTTTATATAACGCCTCTGTCAAGGTCACAAAATGCCCCAAAGTATTTTACAGCCAGTCTTGAAGTCTCTGTTGTAATGTGGGAAATGCAGCAGCCAATTTGTGCAGAGCAAGATCCCAGAGACAAACAGTGTGATAATGACCAGTTTGGCTATTTTAGCAATGTTTGTCAAAGGATAAATACAAGAAGGGACACTGGGGATATCTCCCCTGATTTTGAGATAATGCAATGGGATCTTTTGCAATCACCTGTGAGGCCAGACCCCAGTGCAGCACTCCCTCACACTCACAATGAGAAGTCAGCTCTGCGCTCAAGTCTCTGGAGTTGGACTCGAACCCACAACCTCCTGGGCTCAGAGACGAGAGTGCAACCCATTGAGCCCTGGCTAACAAACTGCCCGGGTACCAGGGTGATAAATGCCTCTCAGTCCTGCATGATGGATATTCTGGATTCACACTACAGGGTGCAGTTTAAGAGTATCTCCTATCAATTCCTCCCCCATAGTATAAAAGCATTTCTTGCAGTTCTTGTCATTTACCTGTTGTTCTTCCCTCCCTTCATTATTTTAGCCTGGATTATGAAAGGAGTGCTTGTGTTTTCTTTTACCAACTCTGACAAAGGGTCTCAAACTTTCTGCTTCTAAGCCTCTGTCAGTGTCACTACAGAAGGGAAACTGGGATTATTCATGCACTCAATACCACCCTTCTTGCCACACAACTTTCTTCAGCGCAGAAGTCTGTCAACCGTCAGTCGGCAAGAGGTTCAATTCAGACAGGGCAAAGTGGACCATTGGGATAAAGTGGCTAACACCATCCTGAAAGCTATATGACTCATTCACAATTAGATCTATTAGTACCAAGCAGAGCGGAGGCTTAAGCCAGTTCTTTTCAAACAGGTTCCCAGGTGAATACCTCCCCAATCATGCTGTAACAAAGGGCGATATTGTTTGCATGCACTCCTCTGCAATTCTTTCATTTCTCCGATTGCTCAACATGTTATTTTAATAAATGCCAATAATCAATGTATTGATTTATTAATGACACAACTTCCAATATCACAAACTAGTCATTGCTGTTACCTAAAACTCAGGTGTGGCATTTAATCATTTAAGCCGGCCTTTGCAACACACTCACTTGATTATTATAGATTTACTGTGTAAACAAATATATAAATTGCTTCCCAGTCTGATGTGATCAGCACAGTTTATCAGTGTGGTTTTAGCCCTCACACAATCAACTTTCCATCAAATTAATGACGTCCATGGTGCAGGTGATCCCCCTCCTGACTTTTCAACCAAAGGTCTGATAATCGCCGTGACTTATGGATGTCCTGACGTCAAATATATTCCTATACAACCCCCTCTACCCGTTACATTATATTTGCTTAAGATGTAGGTGATAGACATGCACTACAGACTCAGAATAGTACAGTACTACAGCTACTGCACAAGAACACTGCAACATTCTGCGACCTTCCCTCTCAAGCACTTTAACAAAAGGGAGGAATAAAGTTGAGGGGCTATAGGACAGCATCGGCAATGGCTTAGTGAGTTTATCCAGTCAATAAGTGAGCCACACAGGCCAGGAAAGTCCTGACACTGTAACCTAAGTTCAGTCTGCACCAGGTTAGCCAATTTCCAACAGAGTTGCAGTAGAGTTGCTGTAATTACCATTGGTATTCCTTTCACTCTGTGTGAGGAGAAACCTGGCTCCTAACTGGCACCAATATCACTACTAAGGTCGGCAATTCATTCTGAAATGAAAAACCATAAGTTTCTACCTACTTTCTGCCACATGTTACCATATGATGGCAATTAGGGATGGGAGAAAATGTTGCCCTTGTCAGTGATACCTATGTCCAATTCGTGAGTTAGAAGATCTCCACTTCTCCTACCTCTTGTTCCTTCTTTAAGACTCTTAGGCCAAGCCTTTGGTCCCTTTCCTAATATCTCCTTCTGTGGTTTGGTGCAAAGTTTGTTTGATAACATTCCTATGAAACACTTTGGGACATTTTACTACATTAAAGATGCTATTTAAATGCAAGTTATCGTTGAATGCGCTACTTCATTAAGCGCAGCGAGCAGTTACATTTAAACAAAGCGGGGAATCTTTTAAAAGGGTCACATTTTCTGAGTGCAGTTAGTGCCGAGGTTTATTCTGAGGCTTGTGTAAGAATAGGCTGGAGCTTCAGTATGACTTCACACAGCAGGTCACTGCAGAATTCTGATTTCAATTCCAATCGTCAACCCATTCCTACTGAGAGAAAAAAAAACAATGGCGGAAGAAACAAATCCTTATAAATCACTTCAGGATAGGAATGTGAGCACGTTATAAATCGATTGGAACTAGTTTCTCAACCTCCTATATATAACTGCATGAATTGACACAGTGCTGTCTCACAATGACTGTTTCAGCTTACAGCATCATGGGTTTTCCTGTAGCTTTCCTCTGGGCTGCCAGGAAATTAACGAAATCTGGATGAACTCTTGGCAAGCAGCATGATGTCATGCCAGAACTCCGGCCAATTTCTTTCACAAGCCTCAGAATAAACCTTGGCACTAACTGCACTCAGAAAATGTGACTCTTTTAAAAGATTCCCCGCTTCGTTTAAATGTTACTGCTCGCTGAGCTTAACGAAGCAGCACATTCAACAACAACTTGCATTTACATAGCACCTCTAATGTCCCAAAGTGTTTCACAGGAATGTTATCAAACAAACCTTGCGCTGGATCATGAGGAGATATTATGGAAGGCGACCAAAATCTTGGTCAAAGAGTTTTAAGCAAAGTGTTAAAGAAGTAAAAAGAGGTGGGAGAAGTAGAGACCTTTTTTAATTCATGGGGTTTTAACAGGGTGGATGCTGAAATAATGCTTCCTATTATGGGAGATACCAGAACTAGGGGACACCGTTTAAAAATAAGGGGTCTCGCGTCTAAGACAGAGGTGAGGAAAAAGATTTTCTCTCAGAGGGTCATGGGCCTGTGGAACTCTTTGCCCCAGAGAGCGGTAGAGGCAGAATATTTGGATATTTTTAAGGCAGAGGTAGATAGATTCTTGACTAACAAGTTAATCAAAGGATTTCGGGGGCAGACAGGACAATAGCATTGAGGCCACACTCGGATCGGGCATGATCTTATTGAATGGCAGAGCAGGTTTGAGGGGCTGAATGGCCTACTCCTGCTCCTAATTCGTATGCTCAGCTGAACTGGATGTAGGTGTCGCTGGAAAGGTCAACATTTAGCCCCATCCCTGATCGCCCTTGAGAAGGCGATGGTGAGCCACATTCTTGAATACAACTGAGTAGTTTGCTAGGCCAATTCAGAGAACAGTTAAGAGCCAACCACATTTCTGTAGGTCTGGAGTCACATATAAGACAGGTCAGGTAACAACAGCAGATTTTCCTTGCCAAAAGGGGCATTAGTGAACCAGATGGATTTTTATGACAATTAGATAGTTTCATGGTCACTGTTACTGATATTAGCTTTTAATTTCAGATTTATTTAATTAATTGAATTTCAATTAAGTTTGAACTCATGTCTCTGTATCATTAGTCCAGACTTCTGGATTGCTAGGATAGATGTAACTGTACCCATTGGAGGGAATTCTAGAGCTTGGAGCCTCAAGCCTCTGGAGAGGAAACAGTCCCAAGGCCTTTTGTCAAGAAAATATGGTGCCGCTAATTTAATGCCGCTAATCTACGGGGGTAGCATCCACTGTTTAGCACTGCACGAACAGAAAGAAAGAAACACTTGCATTTATATGGCATTTTTCACAACCTCAGAACATACCAAAGCACCTTACATACAATTAGGTGCTTTTGAGGTAATGTCGGAAACACAGCAGCCAATTTGCACACAGCAAACTCCCACAAACCACAATGGGGTAATCACCAGATAATCTGTTTGTGAGATATTCATTGACAGATAAATATCAGCCAGGACATGGGATAACTTCCCTGTTCTTCAAAATAGTGCCATTGGATCTTTTAAGCCCAGAGGGAATATATTAGTTCTTGGTTCACCATTCCATCCAAAAGATGGCACCTCCGACAGTGCAGCACTCTCTCAGTACTGCATCGAGTCATAGAGGTCTACAGCACAGAAAAAGGTCCTTTGGCCCATTGAGTCTGCATCGAGCCAGTCAAACAACTGCCTAACTATTCTAATCCCATTTTCCAGCACTAGGCCCATAGCCATGGCATTGGAAGTGCACATCCAAATACTTCTTAAATGCTATGAGGGTTTCTGCCTCTACCACTCTTTCAGGCAGTGAGTTCCAGATTCTCACTACCCTCTGGGTGTAAAAATTCTTCCTCACATCCCCTCTAAACCTCCTGCCCCTTACCTTAAATCTATAGCCCCTGGTTATTGATCCCTCCACCAAGGGGAAAAGTTCCTTCCTGTCTACCGTATCTATGCCCCTCATAATTTTATACACCTCAATCATGTCCCCCCTCAATCTTCTCTGCTGGAAGGAAAATAACTCCAGTCTATCCAATCTCTCCTCAGAACTAAAACTCTCCAGCCCAGGCATCATCCTGGTAAATCTCCTCTGCACTGTCTCTAATGCAATCACATCTTTCCTGTAATGCGGATTCCAGAACTGCATGCAATAGCCCAGCTGTGGCCTAACCAGCGTTTTATACAGTTCCAGCATAACCTCCCTGCTCTTGTATTCTATGCCTCGACTAATAAAGGCAAATATCCAATATGCCTTCTTAACCACCTTATCTACCTGTCCTGCTACCTTAAGGAACCGGTGGACATGTGCACCAAGGTCCCTCTGAGTGTCAGTACTTCCCAGGATCCTACCATTCATCATGTATTCCTGTGCCTTGTTTGCCCTTCCCAAGTGCATCACCTCACACTTATCCAGATTAAATTCCATTTGCCACTGATCAGCCCATCTAACCAGCCCCTCTATACCCTTCTGTAATCTAAGGCTATCCTCCTCACTATTTACCACCCCACCAATTTTCGTGTCATCCGTGAACTTACTGATCAACCCTCTTACATTCAAGTCTAAATTGTTTGTATATACCACATACAGCAAGGGACCATACACTGATCCCTGTGGAACTCCACTGGACACAGACATCCAGTCACAAAAACGCCCCTTGACCATCACCCTCTGCTTCCTGCCACTCAGCCAATTCCGGATCCAATTTGCCAAATTGCCTTGGATCCCATGGGCTCTTACCTTCATTGTCAGCCTCCCATGCAGGACCTTATCAAAAGCCTTGCTGAAATCCAAGTAGACTACGTCAAATGCATTGCCCTCATCTACACACCTGGTCACCTCTTCAAAAAATCCAATCAAATTGGTCAGACATGACCACTGGAGAGCCAGCCTAGATATCAGTGGGACTTGAACACTCAGCCTTCTGAGTCAGGTGGAAGTGCTACCAACTGAGCCTCACCTGACAGGGATGAGTGGCACATCTGCAGCACATGCCAGTCAGGAAGGGCAGACAGCCCTGTTGGCAGTCGCTGCACTGCCACAAAGTCATCACAGTGCAAGGCCAGAACCCAGAATAATTGAGTCGTGGCATCATTTCCTGTTTTCCCAGCCCATTCCCACTGGAGTTACAATAGGAGGTCTGCGGATTATCCATACCTATATAGTTTAATGTCAATTCCTTGTACCTTGTCTATCTGGGTAGATGTGTCTTCATCATTCAAGCATCAATTTTTCCAACTGAAACCCTTTTACACGAGCTGCAGTGGCAAATGACACTTTTCTCTCACCGTATTAGGCACTCCCTGAGAAAAGTGTTTAAGTTGGATTGGGGGGAAATAGGTTACAGTCTGCTGGTGCCTTGTTTAAAAGTGTGTTCAGTGCCAAGGTGTTAAAAATGCATTCTGCTGGCAGTAATACCAGTGTTTATAGTCAATATTTTGAAGTTTATTGATGTAATAAATTCTGGCAGTTCATTGCTGATTGAAACAAAATGTTAATTCAATCTACCAGTGACACCACCATTTAGGGCAAACAGATCCTTGGCGCAATGTTAGTCTCTCCCATTACTGACACAGCTTTCATATCTGCCCTCCAGTTTCTCTCTAGTTCTCATCCTTTCCTTAAGGCGATGAAATGTTCAGGGATGTCATGACACATCCTTCCACAGATCCCCCGAGTGATCGTTGGAGCCAGGACAGTGAATGTCTCAGGGTAGTCAACAACAGTGACACCATAATTAACCCCAGTCCTATTTTTGCTTGTATGTTCACTTATAACAGAAGTCACTGTATTATGGTCAGAAGGGGGAATTCTATCTGATTATCTCTTCCTTAGCCCAGTGACACTTAAGCCAATTCTGCTGAAGGGTCATGAGGACTCAAAACGTCAACTCTTTTCTTCTCCACCAATGCTGCCAGACCTGCTGAGTTTTTCCAGGTAATTCTGTTTTTGTTTTTGACACTTAAGCCAGGTTTCTTTCGCAAACAAAAACAGAAATACCTGGAAGGGTCATACCTGTTGAAGGGTCATGAGGACTCGAAACGTCAACTGTGCTCTTCTCCACCGATGCTGCCAGACCTGCTGAGTTTTCCCAGATATTTCTGTTTTTGTTTGTGTTTTGGATTTCCAGCATCCACAGTTCTTTGCTTTTATCCCAGGTTTCTTTCATGTGGACTTTCTGGTCTGTTTGGATCAATCACTTAAAGTTGTTCATCAAATCTTCAGGAACAATGCAGATTATTTTTCCAAAAGCAGTTTCAGTGTGTGCTGATGCCATGCACATTACCATTGTTCAAGTGTGAGCATGTTTATAGTGAGCATGAACTTGCAAAACAAGTTACCATTCTTCGGGTATGAGCAGAGGCAGCCTATTCTACCATGGGGGTTCAGAGGTAAGTGCTTTTGCTAGAACAAAAACAAAAATACCTGGAAAAACTCAGCAGGTCTGACAGCAGAGAGGTTCTGATGAAGGGTCATACGGACTCAAAACGTCAACTGTATCCCTCTCCGCAGGTGCCATCAGACCTGCTAAGCTTTTCCAGGTATTTTTGTTTTTGTTCTAGATTTCCAGCATCTGCAATATTTTGCTTTTATCCAAGTGCTTTTACTAACTGGGCCATCTATACATTCTGCCCTGGTCAGCCTGCACTCACTTTAATTCATTACTTGACCTGCTCTCAGTTGGTTCTCTCTTCTTTTTTTGCTTAGCTCCATCTCACTGTTGGGGGTCCTTAAGCCCTTGACTCTTGGCCAACATGCAATCTCTTGGCTTAACTGAATCAACTGTGTTGCTAACTCTGTAAACAATGAGGTAGGTGGGTGTGCCTCTGTGTAGAGAGAGTGCGCTGTCCTGATCAGCCATCCAGGAATAGAAGCTGCTTATGTGGATTTACCAGCGGTTTAGTTCAAAGACTCTTAAGTATTATAATACATTTCCACATCTATAACAGCATCTTGCACATATATATCACTATTAACATGCTAAGACATCTCAAGGCATTTCAGAGGAGTGTTATGCCACAAAGGTTTGGCACCAAGTTACACAAGGAGATTTTAAATGGCCAAAAGTTTGGTCAAAGAGGTAGGTTATATGGAGCATCTTAAAAGGGAGAAAGAGAGGTAGAAGGGGTTTAGGGAGGGAATTCCAGTGCTTAGGGCCTTGGCAGCTGAAGGCACGACTGCCAATAGAGGAGCAATTAAAATCAGGGCTACACAAAACGACAGAATTGGAGAAGCTGAACTTGACCTGATGTGGGGCAGGAGAAGGTTTCAGAGATAGGGAGGGACAAGCCAATGGAGGGAATTGAAAACAGGCATAAGAATTTTTTTAAAAAAAATCAAGGCATCACTTAACCAGGAGTCAATATATATCATCACACACAAGGATGCTGGGTGAAAGGGACTTAACTGGTGCAAGTTGGGTCACAGGCAGCAGAATTTTGGGTGACCACACGTTTACTGGGGATAGGACATGGGAAGCGGACGAGGAGAATATTGGAATAAGTCTAGATGAAGGGTTTAGCAGCAGACAAGTTGAGGCAGGGTGGGGTCAGGCAACTTTACAGAGGTGGAAGCAGACGGTTAGTGATGGCTCAAAATGTGGTGAGCAGCTCCTCGGATATCAGCACTAAAAAGACCTACTTGTCCATTTGAGTATTTCCCGTTAGACAAAATCATTAGAAACAGAATAAGCATTACGGTACAGTAAAATCCCACCGTTCATGGCAGTGACATTCCCGCAAATTCTCACAAAGGGCGAAATCGCGAATGGCGAGCATACTTTAGAATGGAAGTAAATTAGATAGGTTCCAGCCATCCAAAATTCGGATGTTAATCGGGTTTATTCTCTCACACTCAGAGAGTTTCCTGTATTGAAGGCACCGGCTGGTCTTGTCGCCGTTATACACAGCTCTCTCTCCGATCCAGTTCCTCCCCTCCCCTTCTTCCTTACTTATTTTCTTGTTTGTTTTCTCATGACAGGAAACCAAAAAAGGGAAAAAAATCACAGTCTGAGCCCCGAGCCAATTCCTTTCACTCCGCCATTACAGGGAGAGAGATGAGAAAGCGGAGAATAATGGACTAGGCCTCTCTCTCTCTCTTTGTCTCTCCAAGTTATTGACAACATCACATTATTGTGCAGTATGGAGACCTGTGATCCCGGCATTTAACCTCCTTACTCTTCCTCTCCCCAGCATTTAACTATGGGCCAAATTCCGGGGTCGCTTTTGTCCAGAGGCCCTTTTAAAGCCTCTCTCTCTCTCTCTTTAATGAGCGCTTCCTTCTCCTCTTGGGGTAGCATTGGGTGAAAAAAGTTGTACGTTTAGAAAGCCGTCGCTTGTTGTTCTGTTGCTGGTTGTTTTTATGCAAGAGACAGCCAGGAGGATTGATGGAGAAGTTGCTGCTGTTGCTGGTCCTCTCTCTCTCTCTCTCTTTCACTCACTTTCCCTCTCTCTCCTGTTTGCGTGAGGGGGTGAAGCTGCCCGTACAACAGGGATCCTCATTGGTTACCAGGCTCGAGTAAGAGCCGAGAGCAGCCAAAGAGACAGACTGAAACAACTGGGAGAAACGTACACTGTTTAACTAACCTTCCCTTGCTTATAAAAGCATCTCTATATTAACGTGTGTGCATACACAGCTAACCTGCATCTCTTTCTCCTCCCCATCATGTGTCACACACATACAGCAGGAACTCATCGTTTTTAGTTTGCTTAAATCGCGCGTAGGCGAAGATTTGGCGCTGCATGGTGTGTACTTTGGCGCAGGTAAACAAAATCATGAAAGAAGTGGCAAACTGCGGGACTTTGTTGCATGTCCAGTGAAAAAGTGTCCTTCACATTCCTCTGATTGCTTCAAAATGCACCAAGCATTAAAAGGCTATATGAAAGCACGGGGATAGAGTATATCCCTTTCTGCACAGGGGAAAACTTGACAATGGTGGATTGGCCACTCGTCAGGTCCCCTGCCCCGTTTTCCTTCCAATCACCTACAAAAGACAAGACAATCAGTGGTGCGATGTATAACCCTGCAGTAAAATCTAAACCCATATTTCACCTCATTAAAGGAATAAAGAATGCTGTAATGTGGACGTGGTTAGGTCAAATAACACTAAATTATCTTGTAGTTACTATTTTACTTGGTATTCAAAACTTGAGTCACCGAGATTGTGGTAGAGCATTCAGAGCTTTTCCATAGCCTTATTTGACCCCGTAGCTAAAGTCACTGCCCAGAATAAATAACCAGGGTTTGTTCCCTCCTCCTTGTGGTTTTTGTGTGTTCAGCTGAGTCTTCATTACAGACTGCGGTTTACACTGGCAGCTGTGCTATGTGCCTATGTGACTTTGCTCAGGTTCCTCTCCTGTCTGCTTGCCTTTTGCAGACAGCCTAATGTAAAATCAGGTTATATGAGCCAAAGAAGTGTGCATCCACCCAGCATCTAAGCAATAAAAAGCAGTCTCTTGCTCTAACTGTATCAACATAAGCACACTGGTTACTTAATTATGAATTGTGTTTGTGTGCAGCCAATTTGAAGTAAAAATATATACATAAATAATACATACACATACATTTATTTAAGACCAAGCATTTAGGAAGTTATCCTTTATACCAAAGCTTATTCAGCTTTCTCCACTTTATGCCTGACTTGTGTCAAGCTACTTCCAGGTATGTCTTATCCAAGTGGCTGTTCTTTGTAAGTAGCTGAGGTAGACTATTGAACTGTAGGTGGCATCCTGATCAAGCCCAATCTTCTCCCGACTGGCACACATTTCCAGCAGGGATCACTCAGGTGAAATCCTGCCACTATGTTTATGTTAAAACGAGCACATTTCATCCAAAAACATCTTTCATGATTGTATGCTCACTGAGGAGATTTATTTTCCACATCCGTTAGTCCCAGCGTCTAGAATGCAATCTCCATCAATCTTGGACCAGGAATTACAAAACATTTTTCAGTTTTCAAAATATCCACCTTTTATCATTCTCTATTTAATATCCTCCCCTTTTCTGCAGAGAACTCAGACACATGCTGGTATACATTTCCTCTGGCTACAAGCACTCTACAATAGAATAAGCAACTCATTCTTCATGTGTGAGTATAGACAGTGTACATTGTTAATAGCCTTATTTGAAAAGAAAGACTTGCATTTACATGGCGCCTTTCACAACTTTAGGACGGCCCAAAGCACTTTACAGCCAATAAAGCACTTTTGAAGTGTAATCACTGCTCCAGTGCAGGTGAGTCTGATTCTGTCCTCACCCAGCTTTAGTTTTATTGCCTCATTGTGAATCCATGCTGCGGTATGAACGAGGTGAATCCAGAACACATGCAGCTGAGCAGAATTGCAGAACCATTGACACCCATGTGAAGACAATTATGATCAGAGTAAATCTGGGAAACAGTACAGTGGAACTTTTCCAAACAGAATGTTCCTGAACTAAAAGCATTCTTGTTGGATTCCTCGTTTTGTTTGGAAAGGATGCACCCAAGTGCCACAAAGTTTTAAAGTCGGTGGAACTACCCTCATGCCTTATTTGATAAACAGACCACATGATGAATTAAAGAACTTGCATTTACATAATTTATTACACCCTCAGGTTGTATCTTCAGATCTACTTTTCCAGGACAGTGACAGTTACATAGCAGATAACCAGTTTGCATTGTGAAGTACAAACGGTACCTAACATAGATGACCAATGGAAACATCTTTGGTAGAGCTGGCCAGTGTACTGGGAAAACTCTGCTAAATTTCCCAAAAACATTCACCCGAATAGGCAGACAATGCCTTGTTTAAAGATCTCACCCAAAATACAGCAGGCAGCTGGAGCCACGCGGCACTCCCTCAGAATAACACTGAAGTGTTAACCTAGATTACACACCCAAATCTTTGATTAGAGTTTGAACCCACAATCTCTGACCCAGCGACGATAGCCCTTTCAACTGAGTCGAGTTGATACACAACTGAAATCATAAGAACTGAAAGGATCTCATGTCCATCCTTGGTCAGTGCTGAGTTACTAATCACAGCTCAAGTCAAAAATCTTCACTATAATCCTGTCACTGACCAGTGTTTGCCATGGTGAATTATTCAGCAGA
Organism: Carcharodon carcharias; assembly: GCF_017639515.1. Classification (NCBI taxonomy): domain Eukaryota; kingdom Metazoa; phylum Chordata; class Chondrichthyes; order Lamniformes; family Lamnidae; genus Carcharodon; species Carcharodon carcharias. Next base: position 139,322,620 of record NC_054479.1, read on the forward strand.
GCACTGCTCTCTAATTGCTACAAAGTTATCTTTGGATGGTGAGCTTGCTGGTTAGTCATTGACCATTTTTCTCTATTCAATAACACAATGTCAAAATTGGGTGAAGGAAGCTTTCAGCCCCTTTGATTTCATTAGAATACAAACTCTACAATCTTTCCATTAAGCAGTTTTCTTAATGTATCCAGTGACCTGATCTCAGTCGACTTTCCCTAACAACGCCTTCCAGCTGTGACCAATGTCAGGGTAAAGAAAGACTCCAGCTGGATTTCACAAGCTGTTTTTCTTTCATAGGATGTAGGCATCATGGCTAGGCCACCATTTATTGCCCATCCCTAATTGCTCTTGAACTTACGCTTCACAATCCTGTACCCATGTCCTTTTATTCTGTTATCCCAGCATTGACTCAAATACCTTCTCGAATCAGCTATCCATATAACTCTACTGCGCCCCATGCAATACTTCCTCTTGAGACCGAACAATGCTCAAGAATGAGCAGGCCCTGTCAAGTCAACCAGAACTGCATTCAATAATTCATGGTTAAATTACCAACTAATAAAACAGTACACTGTTTGTTTGGCCGATTGTCGCTTTGCACTGTAAACCTGGTGAATGATGAGTCAGCTAATGCTAATTGCTCTTTCTTAGCTTTCATCCTTGGCATATTCCTGCTTTCACATTCCTTATTCAGTATCTTGCTGTCGTTTCTGTTGAAATTCATTTATCACTATTCAACTTGAGCATAGACCCCGGCAGAATGTTTTAGGTTAGGTCTTCACTGTTTCACATTTCCCCCTAGGTGGTGTTATCAGCAAATATGATTGTCTTGTGTTCAGACTAGAAAACTGGGTCTTTTGTAATTTGAATCCAATTAAGCCGCCTGCACTGCAGAGAAAAAAGTGGTTGAAGTAAAAGTGTTGATCAAATTACTCTATATTTCAAGCATTTTTTTTTAATTCTCCATTCCTATGTGCCCCCACATTTAGCTTAGAGGATATTACTTCAAGGCAGTGTTCATCTCATATCCTTTCTCTCCAAATTCATTATTCAACAAGTTCCACTTTATAGAATCTCCAAATAAGAAGAAAATCATTCAATATTATGATTGTAACAAATCAGGGTTGGTTTTCACAATCTTTACCTGGCGTAAGGTAGTAATGGCCTCAAAATGAGTCAGTAACTTCCCCACCCCTTTAACATCGGCATTGCAGCTGCCCCTATGTTAAAAAGGGGGGCTTATAAAAATACTTGCATTTATATAGCACCTTTCCTGACCAGAAGGCATCCCAAAGCACTTCACAGTCAATTAAATACTTTTTTGAGGTGTAATCACTGTTGTAATGTAGTAAGAACAGCAGCCAATTTGTGCACAGCATGCTCCCAGAAACAGCAATGTGATAATGACCAGCTACTCAATCTATTTTTAGCAATGCTGATTGAGGAATAAATATTTGCCAGGCCACTGGCCCTACTCTTCTTCAAAATAGTGCCAAGGGATTGTTTACATCCACCTAAGAGGGCAGATGGAGCCTCAGTTGGGGAACTCATCCAAAAAGGTGCAACACTCACTCAGTACTGGACAGGAGCATCAGCCTGGATTTTGAGATCTGGAGTTATATACTACTATATGAAGCACCAACCTCCTTTCAAAATGTATTGATTCAATCATTCTGAACCAGCTGACATCTCAGGGACAGCAGTAAAGTCAATAATCAATGATCTTGTGTTCAACATTTGCCCTGGCAAAAGAAATCCTATCTTTTTCTCCATTTCAATCTCCCTTCTTTCCATTGTTATTGTACTTCAAAAAACTGAACAAATTTCACAAAGGAGCTCTATGTGCTCTGAGCTATATCCCGCATTGCTGTCTACTTGTTTCACTCTGTCAACCCAAACGAGACATATATGCTGCCTTAAATCAAAGCACTGACCACTAAAGCTCTCCAGTAGTCTGTACAGTGAATACAATTGTCATTAGGAACTTAAGAACTGTCAGGCCAAAGAAGGACAAAGACCATCTAGTATGTTTTCTACCTTCTGAGCACAATATGATGATACCGGGAGTTGTTGAATAACCCTAGCAATCGAACTCCATGCATTTGTCCACACAGACCCAAGCAAGACACAAGGAAAACCCCAGTGTGGAGATTGCTGGGAATTGTAGCTATAAAGTCCCCTTTCCTTCTCAATCCAGCTACACTAACCATGCATCATGTTTCAAATTGCTCAGGCTGTATTCCAAAATCTTGCTTCCTGAAAAATATCTAAATTTGCATTTGAATGAATCAATCCTAACTGATTGCATCATCTCACCAGGGAGCTTGTTCCATAGAGTGACCACTCTTACTTTTTTAAAAAATCAACCACCATGCACTCCCCCACACCCACCCCCCTGCCACAAACCCAGCTTCAAATGCAGGCGCTTCAATTATTATTAGAACAACATGTAAAAAGATAAAACATAGTGGTTATGTGGTTTCAGATTGAATGCCAAAACCAGTTTGCCTTTAAAGGGTCTCTTTTTGCAGGATACTAATTAATCTGAATCATAAATTATTTCCTGACTGTTTAACAGAAGCTTTTCTGGCTTGTGCTCAGATTTGTAATAGGTATTACATGCTCGTGTTGAATGAGTGGCGTTGTTTGGGGCATTTCTGAAGTGATTGTCTTGGCTTCCGACATTTAGTTACTTTCAGTAGCTTTGTGGAGAATTAATGAATGGTTGGAAATTATGTCCGCGCCCACAGCACACTTGAGAGATTCAGATGTCATAAACAATAGCATGAAAAAATAGGAAAATAATCAAAAGGCTAATGGAATGCTGGTTTTTATAGTTAGAGGAACAGAGGAGAGGTAGTGGCAGTGGCATAGTGGTAATAGACTGGACCGCTAATCCAGAGGCCCAGGTTAATGATCTGATGGCATGAGTTAAAATCCCACCATGGCAGCTGGTGGAATTTGAATTCAATTAATAAATCTGGAATTAAAGCTAGTCTCAGTAAGAGTGAACATGAACCCATTGTCAGTTGTCATAAACACCCATCTGGTTCATCAAAGACCTATAGGGAAGGAAATCTGCCATCATTACCTGGAACTACCTACTCGTGACTCCCTATGCAAATCCAGGCTCACAGCAATAAGGTTGACTCTTAAATACCCTCTGAAATGGCCTAGCAAGCCTCTCAATTGTATCAAATCACTATGAAGTCTAAAAAGAATGAAACCTAATGGGCTACCCAATATTGATTTATGCACCAGAAACAACAATGGTACACCCAGTGCAGTGGATCCTGAAAAGTCCTCCTCACTAACATCTCAGGGCTTGTGCCAAAATTGGGAGAGCTGTCTCCCAGACTAGTCAGGCAACAGCCTGGCATTGTCATACTCATTGAATCACACCTCACAGACAACAGACATCATCATCACCATCCCTGGGCATGTCCTGTCCCACCTGCAGGACAGGCCCCCCAGAAGTGGTGGCACAGTCGGGACGGAGTTTCTCCTACGAGCCCTCAAAATTGACTCCGGGCCCTATGCCATCAAGTCAAACCTGGGCAAAGAGACCTCCTGCTGACTACCACCTACCAACCATCCCCCCACCTGCAGCTCATGATTCAGTGCTCCTCCGTGTTGAACAGCAATTGGAAGAAGCACTGATGTGGCAAGGGCACAGATTGAAACCTGGGTGGGGGACATCCCAGGACAACCGACAATGGATTCATGGTCACTCTTACTGAGACTAGCTTTTAATTCCAGATTTATTAATAGAATTCAAATTCCACCAGCTGCCGTGGTGTCATGCACAGATGCATCCGTAACAGGTGGATATGTGAGGACGAGGTTAAGTAGGTTTTTCCTTCTTGCTGGTTCCCTCACCACCTTCCTTTAGGACTTGGCCAGAATAATCAGTAGTGGTGCTACTGAGCCACTCTTGCTGATGGACATTGATGTCCCCCACCCAGGTTTGGTAGGAGTGATCACTGGACAGTCATTGCGGACAAAGCAACCCACTTGATTGGCACCCCATCCATTACCTTAAACTCCCTTCACCACTGATGCTCAGTGTGTACCATCTACAAGATGCACTGCAGCAATTCACTAAAGCTCCTTCGACAGCACCTTCCAAACCAGTGACCTCTACCGCCAATACAGACCAGGCAGCAGATGCATGAGAAAACCACCAACAGCAAGTTCCCCTCCAAGCCGCACACTATCCTGACTTGGAAATATATTGCCGCTCCTTCACTGTCGCTGGGTCAAAATCCTGGAACTCCCTCCCTAACAGCATTGGGGGTGTACTTGGACTGCAGAGGTTCAGGAAGACAGCTCACCACCACCTTCTCAAGGGCAACTAGGGATGGGAAATAAATTCTGGCCCAGCTAGTGAAGCCCACATCCCATAAACAAATAAAGAGAGAAAAAATACACGGCGGTGGGGTGACGGCGTGGGGTGCACTGTAGAAGTCATACTTCAGTGATACAAGGCTATGGTTAGACCACATCTGGAATATTGTGAGTAATTGTGGGCTCCACCCACCTTAGAAAGGCTACATTGGCCTTGAAGTGAGTGCAGCATGGATCTATCAGAATGATTTACAGTCTTCAAGGGTTAAGCTACGAGGAGCAATTAAACAAACTAAGGGCGTATTCCCTGCAAATCATAAGGTAAAGGGGTGATTTTGGTTTGAGTTTAAGATTAAGGGGAACACACAAGGTAAATTGGGAGATACGACTTCTGCTGGCTAGAGAGTCTAGGACTAGGGGAAATCATCTAACAACTGGAACCAAACCTTTCAAGAGTGAAATTAGGAAACATTTCTATACACAAAGGACGAAAGAAGTTTGGAACTCTCTTCTACAAATGGAAATTAATGCTAGATCCATTGTTAATTTTAAAACTGAGATTGATCATGTTTCAGGTCTGACAAAAAAAATTAACTCTCTAATTAAAATTATCTCTCCACAGACAATGCCAACCATGCTGAGTATTCTGATTTTCTGTTTTTATTTCAGATTTCCAGAATCTGCTGTCTTTTCTTTTTTGCGTGTTTGACTAACAAAGATCTAAGGAATTTGGATCAAAGGTGGGTATATGGGTTTTGGTTGCAGATCAGCTATGATCTCATTGAATAGTAGAACAGGCTAGAGGGGCTGAATGGCCTCCTCCTGTTTCAATGAGACTTCAAGCCCTACTATTTCCTAAACACAAACCCAAACATTATGGGTGTGGTTCACTAGATGTCCTACTTAACCTTTCACAGGCTGTTCTCTCAACGTCCAACATAAGTTATGATCTCCTTTTCCCATCGCTGAGCTGTATTTTCCAAAAATATACTTGTAAAAGTACATTACACAATCGTTCAAAATTGACATTACTTAAGGTGCAAATCAAATCAGTTTCTTCCAATACAATATGTTACTCACTGCACTTAGAATTACAGTTAATGTATACAATATTCATTATACATCAAACATACAGCCAGAGGGGTTTTCCCTAGTTCCCAGGTGCTTGCCTGATAGGCCTTAGGCTGTGGCCTTCCCCCACACTGCCTTTGCTGCAGTTGCCCCAAGCTTTAGTGTGTCCCTCAGCACGTGGGACTAGGCCTTGGAATGTGCCAGGCTGCAGCACTCAGACCTACACAACTCTCTGTGGGAGGCCATCCCATCACTGAGCCCCCGCTGTTACAGATACCAAGATTTCCAGGGGAAGGAAGGACAGCTGGACCTCCAAAGATGCCAAACTACTTTGTAGCGTGCCATCTTGTCGCTGCTGTTTTGTACACAAGTGCTGCAGCCAATTTGCACACAGTAGGATCCCATAAACAATAATATAAATGGCCCTCTAACCTGCATGCGATGGTGTAGGTTAAAAGATAAATAAATACCGTGGAACTCCTTTGCTCTTAAATAGTGCCTGGGGCAACTTTATTTCTGCCTGTAAGATCAGGGACACCCTCAGTCTTATCTGAATGATAATATCTTCATATGTGCAGCACTCTCTTGGTACTGATCTTTCAGCTGGGATTTTTCCAGCAGTCGGAACATTTCTTCTCAAATAAGAGATATTTAAACTTCCAAGGCTTTCCTGAGGGGAGTGCTTTACCCAACAACGTCCCAACCCCCCAGAATAAATTCTTCTTCGATAAAACGTCTCCATGAAAAAAAAACAGGCGAAAAGAATTAAAACAGAGTTAAAAACAGAAAATGTTGGAAATACTCAGCAGGTCGGACAGCATCAGGACGCTCGTAGGAAACGTTACAGACCTGAAATGCTGGGCAGGATTTTCCCAGTCTCGCCTGCCGCAGGACCAGAAATTCCCGCCCAAAGTCTACGCACCTTTGCGCAAATTTTCCATCCCACCCGCAACCATTCCCGTCATGGGGGGGGAGGGGGAAATCCCGGCCTTTAACCTTTTCTCTCTCCAAAGGTGCTGCCTGCTTTGCTGAGTATTTTTCAAGCATTTTTAGTTTCTATTTCCGTCTTCCCAGCGTCTGCAGTTTTGTTTTTGCTTTTGTAAAAGGGAGGATGCTCTACCAACGATAAAACACAATGGCACATAACCGCTCCACACGGACAAGGTTCAGTCCTCCCATCAGCACCACTAACTTAAGAAGGGGAAAGTCATCCAAACCTGGCCTCTCCTGATTGTCATCCCCGCTGTTATCACTCACTGATCATGTGGGCATCAGGATATGGTATTAGAGGATGATTTAATGCTCAAACACCAGGGAATTAAACACCTTAAGGAGAGCGATGGAGAGAAAGTTGGAAGGGACTCGTAGACAGTAAGAGCACTCCCTCCATGGGAATAACACTGTCTGTTTTCACGGCAACATATTTCACTTCCTCTTGACTTAAAATATCCCTTCTAGAGCCTCTATGGGTATTCCCTTTGATGCAAGGATTCCTTCAGAGAGGAAGTGGACATAGAACATGAAAATGATTAATTCCTTTATACGGAAAGCAACCATTCGAGGATACCAGAGTGGACTGGAACACCAGGGTGTGGGATCAGAGCTGATGAGAATTGTGTGAGACCTAAGCTTGCATCTCATACATCCCTGTGGAGGTCATGCAGCAATCATCATCATTTCAGATGAAAATTAGGTGTAACAGTTCTACCTGATCTGTTCTAATAACATATTCTAAAGGCAAGGGCAAGGCAGAACTGGTCAGGTAACGAATGCATCGCGGAGAAAGACGTGAAAGTGTGAATGAAAAGCAGCGATTCTGAATTTTGAAAAGAATGTAAGGCAGCGCCATTGTGCAGTGACAGCGACGCAAATAACACTACAGAAAAACTTTGAAAGCCATCAACAAAACAGGCCTTGATATTCAAAGACATTAAAACGGTGAAAAGCGTGAACTTCCGAACTTCGTTTGATGTGACCTTTTCAGAGAATGATGCAAATTATTGCGCTAATAATGTAGTACATTGTGTTCCGTATGTGACAAGTGAAGCAACACCTTGAGAAATTTTACCAGTGTTTCACTTGTTTACATCATTGTGATGCATTCTAAATGGTTCGAGCAGAATAGATTTTACTTAAAACTAAAAGCAGAATATTAACATTTAAAACTGTGCTGAAATGAAATAAACGTCTTCAGTTAAAACAGAGAGCTACAGCCTGGTTCAAGGGTTTTCATTTCTGCAATACAGCTAAGATGAATTCACATTCATAGGGCGGAATTATCCCTTTCGGGACTAAGTCCCTTGGCGGGGGCAGGGATGGAGAGTGTTTCTCACCTGGAGGCTGCTGGGAATTCACAAAGTATCACATGATCCCAGCCTCATTAATTATGCAATCGGGGGTTTCCCGACGTTTTGCAAGGCTGGGCTGGACTGCCCGCCATCATAATCCGGGCGCCATATTTAAAAGGGGCATGGGCAGCAATCTCGTTGAGGAGGTGGCCTGAAGGGAGACAGGGAGCTCCAGCAGCCAGGTTCAGTGGGCCCCTCACCCTTCCAAACAGAGAGCTCACAAGTTGTCTGGAGGTGGGGAGGGGTGTTGTGGGGAGAAGGGGCTCAGGCACTGAGGGCACCAACAAACACCATTAATGACATGACTCTCTGGGTCTTATCCTGGTATCTGCATGGGCACACGGCCCTGGGGGGGGGCTGCTGGCCCAGAACCCTTCTGGACAACCTGCAGTGCATCGATCACATGCCACTCAATCCAGTAGAGTATTTGTAAGATTGGACGCATGAGAAAGGTACAGGAAACCCAGTTGCTCTCAACCCCATCTTCTCTCTTTGTGCAGGAGAAGTTAAGCCATAATAGAAGAGAGAGGGAGAAGATGGGGGAGGGGGTCGGCCACAGTTAAAACAACTGACAGACTTGGAGGAGTGGGCAGCCCAGCTGGCAGCGGTGGAGCGGGACAGACCCATCGGTGGTGGAGAGATTGGCTTGCAGCCTCCATCCAGTAAGAATCCACGCATGTCATAGCAACCTCAGGGTCAAGGATGACTCCATGTTGAAGGCAGCTCATGCAGTCACTGGCTCTCTCCTCTCTCACTTACAGGTGTCACCAGGAAGAGGGCAAGGCCTGAAAGTGAGGAAGCACTGTCCAGTACCTGCACAAGCCCGGAGAGGAGTGAGGACATCACTGATGAAGAAAGTGAACCTGCAGGGGCACCACAGCAGACACCTGCACCCTCCACCAGCCCAGAGACACATACCTCGGTGGGTTTTATTTCGAGTTTATGAAGGGTATCACACTGTGGTGGTCGCTGCACGGAGAGGTGTCCACAGCAGGAGACAGGTTTAGCCAAGCTCACCGGCACTTGGCGAGGTTCATGCCAGATGACGGACCTCTGGAATCGGACTTCCAAGACATGCTGGAGAGGCAGCAAGAGATATCAGGCAGAGATGTCGGAGGCCCTCAACAGGGTGGTACGCAAGTTGGAGGAGTCCATCTGCCTGCTGGCTGATGAAGCGGTGCCGATCTGTGCACGCATTGGGGTCTCAGTAGAGAGGGTGGCAGACACCATGGAGATCCTAGTCCAGCAGATTCTCACGGAGATGTGCGCAGTCCGCACTCCATCACTGTAGCTTCAGCAGTGGCTACGCAAGAGGGAGACAGGACAACTCGACCTCCCTCCAGGTACCCCTTCCCCTCAAGGAGTCAGGCAGGGGCCTTTGGGCACCCAAAGGGAAGAGGGGCGGCAGTTGGACACCCCTGGGTCCTCCACTCAGGACTCTCCGAGGGTGTCCAGCTCTTCCAAATCCCCTTTGCCTGTGACCCCTTCAGCCGCATCCTCTGTGACCGCAGAGGGAGCAGCTCCCCCACAGCGGGACAGCCAAAAATAAGCCAAGGCCCTCCAGGCCTCAGGTCTCCAGAGGACAGCCACCAAGGTCATCCAAGAAAACAGGGCAAACTGGTCAGCAGGCTCCCTCTACCCCCGCTGTGGATGCCAGGAAAGCACTTAGAAGAAGTGGTAGGGAGAGAAAAATCAAGAAATTCTGAATTCACAAGTGGTTGCACGGGTGCACTTTGATTGTTACACTTATCACACTTCTGTAAGTATACTTCACTTGCACTTTAATTATGTCTGATGTGGTTTATCTGCGATAGTCCTTAAGTCTCTGCGCTCCCACACCCAACCAGCATCTTCCAAGGGACACCCCATGTCCCCCAGAATCAGGCATGTTCAGGGAGGCAAAGGTCTTTAGCAGGGCCCTTGTGTGTCATGTGTCATCCACACACGCTAAGCCTTTGCTCTTCACACTCTCACCTGTCCCAGGGCCCAGCATTGTAAATACAACACACTGGGGGTTCCCCTTTCGTTGTCCAGTTGAGATGACCTGAATCTTCACACACCCACCCCCAATGACCCAACTCCCATGCAGTATCTCAGGATCTCCTCCGCAAGGCTCTGAATAGTTGTGAGCAGCCTTGATGCTAGTAACGTTTGAAGGTGCATCTAATACCTTTTCCCTTCCCCCGTCACACACACCCTCTCCCCCATAACCATTGACCCCCCCCCCTACCCCCCCACCCTGCAATCCCCACAGTCACCCTTAAACCCATCACCATCCATCCCATTTAGGCAAATGCAGAAGTCCCCTACCTTCCTGAAAAGCTCACCCCCATTACAATAGACATGCCCCCCCTCATTCTGCTGACACCCCAAATCCACATCACCTTCTGCATCCACTCCAACAACCATCAGCACCCCTTCACGCAACATCCCCACAACCTCACTAACCCCCCCCCCCACCCTACAATCTCCCACTGCCCCCTTTAACTGTTATCATCCCATCCTACCACCAGTACCCTCAGTATGTCCCCCAGGAACCCTCCATTGACTCCACTGACCCCACCCTCTGAACCCCTTTCCCCTCCTACACTCCTACCCTCTTCTCCCAGTGCACTGCCTCCTCCATTGAAAGAGTGGCAACTCTCACAGACAGGCAGCTCGAGGGACAGAGTCAAGGGTTCCTGGGGTTGCGCACAGACCTGCAAGCCCTCACAAAGGCACTGACCTCAGGTGGTCAGTATCAGTCTGGGAGATGGATGAGGTACCCAGTATCCCAGCTAGGTGCCCATCCATCAATGGCGAGCAGGGATGTCCAGACTGACCTCACGTTGGTGCACGAGCTGCCTGTCGTCTCTGCAGGTTCCTCTCAGGGTGCTCCGGATGATGGTAGCAGCTCCTCTGCCCCTCTGCCAACCACAGTGGCATCTGATGAGGCTGCGGCAGCTGGAGAGATGCCAGTCATGGCACTGGCCGCTCCCTCCCAGGAGGGGCCAGCACAGTCTCCACTGGCCAGAGGATGACCGCCAAGGGCATCAAGGCCAACAAGACAGCGGAGTCAGCAGGCTGTCTCCAATGCCTCTGCGAGTGAGGGGGGACACCAGGACATGGCACTTGCAAACGTAGGTTTAAGCACCATGAGCACAAGAGGGACTGGTCACAGGTGATCTCCTGTTGTGTAATGTTTTGTTTATGTACTGACCTGGGGTTGAAGACCAGAGAAGGTTCTGTTAATTTCTTTGGAGTATCAAAATGAGATAAATTTTCTTTTGAAAGTATGCTTCACCTTTCTCATTTAACGTGGTGCAAGGTACGCCAGTATTAACGCTGGACGCGGGTGGCTCAAAACTTTATTGCACAGGCACTGAATGGACTTTGGGGTCAAAGGAGAGGGTCATTCCAGACATCCGGGATGGAGGTGGCAGCCCTGGCATGAGGTGGTAGTGCTTATTTGGCAGCCTAGCTGAAGGAGCGTTGGATCAATGTGTTCCTGGTGTCCCTGCCTCCCTGGGGGTTACAGAGGTCGGCCTCCACACCCTCAGCATTCTCCTAACCATGCTTCTCTTCAGGCACACAACTGGATTCACCCTCTGTGGCCTATGGAGCTGCGCCAAGATCCTCTTCCTCCAGTGGGTCCCCCCTTGCCAGTTCCAGATTGTGGAGAGCACAGCATGCAACCACAGTCAGTGACACTCACTTTGGGAGGTATTGCAGTGCACCCCCGAATGGTCCAGGCATTGGAAGCGTATCTTCAGAAGACCTATGGTTGTCTCTATCACCGCCCTTGTGGAGGCATGGCTCCTATTATAACACTGCTCTGCCTCTGTTCTTGGGTGGTGATCCACCTTTTCAAGGGGTAGCCCTTGTCACCCAGCAGCCAGATATCCAGCCAGGCTGGAACACTGAAAAGCCTCGGCATCTTAGAGTGTCTGAGGATGTAGGCATCATGGGAGCTGCCTGGGTACCTTGCACAGACTTGCAGAATCTGCATCTTGTTGTCACACACTATCTGCACGTTCATGGAGTGGAAGCCCTTCCTGTTAACAAAGGCACCGGGCTCACCCGCTGATGCCTTGATGGCCACATGTGTACAGTCGATTACACCCTGGACGCGGGGGATCCCAGCAATCACTGCAAAGCCTCTGGCTCGCTCAGCCTAGCTGGCCTCGTCCATACAGAAATGAATGAAAGTCAATACTCACCTGAACAGAGCTTCTGTCACCAGCTTGATGCAACTGTGGGCAGCTGATTGGGACACTCCACACAGATCCCCCACTGACCCCTGGAAAGAGCCGGAGGCATAGAAGTTGAGACCCCTTGTGACCTTCAGAGCTACTGGCATGGGGTGTCCACCCACACAGCCAGAGCTGATCTCAGGCCCAATCATCTGACAGATGGAAGTCACTGTCTCCCTTGAGAGGCGGAGCCTCCTTCGTCATTGTACCTCGAGACATATTGAGGTAGCTGCATCACCTCCTGTAAACCCTGGCAGCAGGATAGTGGCATCTTCTGCAGCCCCTTCCGCCTTGGTCTACCTGCTGGACCTGCGCCCCTTGTGCCTGCACCTCTCCCGCCACAGGTCCCTCCCCTGGAAGCTGCATTGGGACACCCAGTCTCCTCTCCCTTCTGCCCCTCTCTTCCTCCCCAGATGAGGTGCCACCAGCGGAGACCACAACCCCCATTACCAGGGTTACGGCAGGCTGTCTGATACCTGGAAGGGTCCACACGGCGTGAATCCTCCGGGGTCCTGGGAGACACTAAGGGGAGCTGAACTGAAGCCTGGAAACGTTAACCATGAAGCACTGAACAGAGATGAAGCTGCCAGATAAAAAATAAATCGCCAGCAGCAAACTACCTACCAAATTCCTCGCTACTCACACTGGCAATGCTGCTGATCCTTTTCACCCTGCCCGTGGATGAGGTTTTGCGAACTGTTGGCTGGCTGCCTGCCCGTTCTGCCCATGGGACGAGCAGGAAACCGCACGGGCACCGTGAAATCGGCGTCAGTTGCCTTTTTAATGGCCCCTGACTGGCCTCTTGATTAATGGCGGGCGCGGCTTCAACTCCGGCTCGCGCCCGACAACCAAAATATCGCACGGGCGCTCGAGGACGTCGGGGCGCTCACCCGAAGTCATCACGGGCTATTTTAAACCCGAGCAGGTCAGACACATGCCTACCCGCTCAGCAAAAAAACTCTGCCCAGTAAGCCTTTCTCTGACGCGGCCAGACTTGCTGAGTTTTTGCGGCACTTTGCGTTTTCACTTTATTTCACGTACCCTTTGCCTGGAGCACTTCAGAATTAATAGTTTCCGAGAACACTCCTTTCTCCTTCCCCGAAGGGAAATCGCAGGGCTATCACAAGTGCTTCCACCCCCTTGCCACTTTAGTCAGACAAGTCTTATATTTTTTCTGACAGTAGAGGAGAAAATCAGTCGTGGTAGATGTGCAAATGGCATGTATCAGTAATAATACTTACTAAGCTAACTAGAGCTGAGGCTGGTGGCATTCATTTCCTTCATGGAAGATGTTAGTAACCCTGACATGAATCACACGGGCTGGGAGTAAACCTGATTTCAGTCACGTAGGTTTTTATACAAAAAAAAATGCCATAGGCCTGTAAGTCATCAAGTAGAGAGTTGAATTCAGGCTCAGTATGATTGGCAGGGTCCTAATGGTGATCGCAGAGTCGAAAGCAATTTTTGCAACTGCAGTGTAAACAGAGTAAGACCACTAATTACAGCGTTAGGTGGTGATATATTTGACAGCACCACTTATAAGATCTGACTTTAAAGAACACCACATTTTTACTAACATAGGTTAAGGATAAACTATAATCACATCTTTTCCACATTAAAAGAAGTGCGTATACATTGATTTGAATAGGAATTCTCCACCAGAAGAGCAAATGGGGTGACAGTGAACCTGGTTTTATTTCCCATTTCCCATGCCTGAAATGTGATGGATCCAAACTTTTATAAATAGTTTATTTACTTCTTACAGTGATAAACAGTAATATTATAGACTCTGCCTACAACAAACCCAAAATCCTTACTTTTATTTTGGACTTCTTTTTTAAAAAGAAATTTGTTGTGGCGCTGTCTCAGTGTAATAATGTCAAAGCGGAATGAAAAGGAAATTCCACGCATTGCCTGAGCTCAACGTTTATCCCTGAAACAGTTAGGTGAAGGAACACAAACTTTACTGCAAGGCATCTGTTAGTTAGGAAGACTAGATGGGGGATGGTCTACTGAAAAAATCCCAAACTCCAAATTCAGAGGCTTCAGTGATGTCCAGTATATTCCAACTATTTGTCCGTTTTGTTTTAAACTTACTTGATGCTTTATGTAGACTCAAATTCTCAAGGAAATAATCGTAACAGTGCATTGTCATCCACATTACATTGCGATTAACAAAAGCACTGAATGGATGTTGACATGACATTACTGTTATTAAAATCGACATGGATTTTCTCCAATTAATAATGATATTTTGTTCAGGAAACACGTTCGCAGCCCAGAACTTCATAAAGCTCATTTGGAAACCAAGTAATCAGGTTAAAAACATGCAAACTTGTAACAATCGTGTAGTGACAAAAGTAGACAAAGAACAAAGAACAGAGAAAAGTACAGCACAGGAACAGGCCCTTTGGCCTCCAAGCCTGCACCGATCATATTGCCTGTCAAACAAATTCAGCAGGTAACAGGGGAGTGTTGAAGGGGAGATTAAAAGGGTAAAATTGAATTAAAATTATACTAAAGTTACAAACCAATACACCATTCCTACATTACAGGCACTGAAGTACATATAAATTTTTTCACAGAGATAAAAACAAAAAAACTGCGGATGCTGGAAATCCAAAACAAAAACAGAATTACCTGGAAAAACTCAGCAGGTCTGGCAGCATCAATGAGGGTCATGAGGACTCGAAACATCAACTCTCCTCTTCTCCGCCGATGCTGCCAGACCTGCTGAGTTTTTCCAGGTAATTCTGTTTTTGTTATAAATTTTTTTGTTTAACCGGGACCCGAGCCATGTAAGGAACAGGACTACATTGGTACTTATCCATCTTGCGCCTTACAGGGGTTGAATTTAGCTGAATTTCTGAATTGCCTTGATTGCTCTGGGTGGTGATGGCAAGCAGTTCTAAAACTGGGCAGATTGCATAAGGGATTTTCCTAACTTAGCCTGACTATTAACTCTTCTTCTTTGTAGAGTTTCAAGCCTCGTGACATGAAGGGCGCTGTCATACGCCAGGTATGGAGGCGTACTAATATCAACCTCGAAGGCCATTTCTGTATTCTTGCACTCTAGTCAGTTTGCAAGTGCATGAGGTCAGGCTACCACACAGATACGATGCATTTGATCAAGGAACAGATGCAACCAGTGTAGATCAACAACAGATCCCAGACGTCTGAAAGGGATGAGGGATTAGAGGAAGAAGATCTGTTTATTTGTTTTTTTAAGCATACTGTCTTCTTCGGTTTGAAAGTGTGTACCCAGGATTTTCAAGGCTTTCACCTCTGTCAGGGTATAATTGCCTAACTTTATGTAAAGGGGCAGGTGTTCATGTCTACTGAAGTATACTCGCAGGGCCTCATATTTACCAGCATTTATTAGCAGGTCTTTTCCCACCTATTTCCATTGTTTTTAAATGTATTTTCACCCATCGTTTATCTATACTTTTTATGCCCTTTTAGTCTTATTTCACTCTACCCCCTCCAGAGCTTTCTGTACCTTGCTTGTCCTGCTCTCTACTCTTAATTAGCACATTTTTTTAGATAATATCACCACCTTCAACATCTCTTTGTTCTTTTGTCTGTGACATCTTTTGGTTATTTCCTCCTATCACTGCTTGTCCCAACAACGCCACCTCCCCCACCACCACCCCCCCCCCCCACACCCTTAAACCAGCTTATATTTCACCCCTTTCCTAATTTTACTTAGTTCTGTTGAAGGGTCATGAGGACTCGAAACGTCAACTGTTGTCTTCTCCGCCGATGCTGCCAGACCTGCTGAGTTTTTCCAGGTATTTCTGTTTGTCTTTTTGTAATGCTGGCCCAGCCATTGATGCCCACATCCTGTAAATGAATTTTTTAAAAAATTGCATAAAAAATTGTTTTCCAATCATTGAGGATGTCAAGGGTTTCCTAAATCTCACTGATCGCACGCGAGACTCCA
The DNA here is from genome assembly GCF_017639515.1 of Carcharodon carcharias. Taxonomy (NCBI): domain Eukaryota; kingdom Metazoa; phylum Chordata; class Chondrichthyes; order Lamniformes; family Lamnidae; genus Carcharodon; species Carcharodon carcharias. The sequence goes on from NC_054479.1 coordinate 139,338,555, forward strand.
CAACCATCTCGTCCAGATGTTTCCAGTACTTGAGGCAAAAATAGAGAGCATCATTAATGAAGAATAATGACCAATAAAGCCCCCTATAAAATATTATGAGAGTTCACTGAAATAAAACTTAGCAACACAAGCCAGCAAAAGCAAGCACGCAATTTCCTGTTACATGTCAGGATTCCAACGCATGCATTGGTTACATAAACCACGTCCTATCTCATTACATTACCGATGCAGTCTGAAATGAAAGTTGCAATAAGCTGCTGCTGTGTACAGAATAACAATGGACAGACAGTCACTTGAACCACAGTGCTGGAGCTCATTGATATGGTAGAGATATCAGAGAATGTCTGGGTATGTTGTAGACCCAGCCATGACCTTAAAGAGGTTGATTTAACAATGCCAAGATCACCGCATTGAGAAATGAGTCTGTTCCCTGATGCTGAATAATAGGCATCAGCAATCACCAGAATAGCATCCACTTTTTAAATTCATGTAAGGAGTGTGCAGCTTTTTGACTTCCATGATTGCAAAATTCATACAATGTATAATGTTTCTTTTACAATTCAATTCTTTTATCTTCATCTGCTTTCAGTTTCCAGTGCCACACTTCATTCTCCAGCTGAGACAACACAAGTAAGAAAGCATTTTGAAAATTGTTCGTATAGTCCTCCAAAAAGATACACAATTCAGGGCAAAGATTGAGGCTCTTTGAAGTTCTTCCCTCTCTTCCTGTCACAATGCTTCTAGCTTCTTAGCAATGCAGGCCTCCCTCCCACCCCAAAAGTGGAACTGAAATTGGGAACTTAGAATAATAATGAAACATGCTCCATCTTTTATGTGGCATGGCAGATTTGTATACAAATAAAGTCAGAGGCCATGTTAAATGCCACTGTGCTTGCAGGATGCCGGTCAATACTGTGCTAACCAAAGTCCAGAACGGGAAAAGACCACATGACTATTAGGTCCACTTTTCCAGAGATCAAATAAAATTATTCTTTCAATGGCTTCTCTCTCACATTACCTGCTAACTTCCTATGTTCAGGAAGACTTATTTCCATTCCTCATCACAAACAGGTGACATTCTTTGTGCATCAGGTCACAGAGCCAAGGTCAGTAAAAAGTCAATCTGAGTTCTGATGACAAATCAACCATCTGACAGGTTAACTCTTACTCTCTCCACCAGCGTTGCCCGACCTGCTGAGTACTTCCAGCATTTCTTGTTTCCCTAATCTGGCCTTCACCTGACGCCCACATACATCAACCTCCAGTGAAGGTTGATAGATATTGATCAAGAAGTGGGAACGTCTTGATGGATGTTCCTCTTCTGGCTGTAAAATTTACAACAATAAACTGTTGCTCTGTCACATGATGGGGGAAATTTTATTCTCAGATGTATCGGAACACATGACAGGAAAAGCAATGATACAGAAAATGAATTGAAGTCACAACCATTAAAAATTGTCTCTGTGCTCTATATCATTCTTTGCAAACATCAGTTTACTGCTTTTAGCTTTAGCAGTCGTTAAATGGAATTGGGGATGGCAGGGTGGTGTTAAGCAATAGGTGGAGATAGTCAGTGGAAAACATGATGCAGGACACCAAATAAGTGTGGAATAGGCATAAGGAAACTACTGCTTTAGAAGCAAAATGCCAGGAATTCAGCTTTCTGATTTTGAAGAATAGAAAAGTAGGATATTACTTAAATGGAGACTGTAGAATGCTGCAATACCGAGGGATCTGGGTGTCCTTGTACATGAAATCACAAAATGTTAGCACGTATGCAGGTACAGCAAGTAACTAAGAAGCCAAACAGAATGTTGGCCTTTAATGTAAGGGAAATGGAGTATAAAAGTAGGGAAGTCTTGCGACAACTTTACAGGCATTGGTGAGACCGGACCTAGGGCAGCATTTCCCGTCGGTGAGCGGGGGGGGCGGGTCCTGCTCGCCGACGTGTAAATTGACGCACGGTGACATCGGGTGTGTGTCCCAGCGTCTCCGCGCATCATTTAGATTATCAGTTTGGTGGGCCCACAGCCGAGTTAGCTGCGTGCCCACCGAATTGTCAAAGGCCTATTAAGGCCAGTTAAAACCTAATTAACTCAATTTAAGGAGCTGCCCGTCCAACCTTAAAGTTGGCGGGGGGGAGGCGAAGAACCCAGGCGGCCTTTGCATTTCTCATGAAACCTCATCTACGGGCGGGATGAGGTTTCATGAAGTGTTTTAAAATCTAATAAAAATGTATACATTTATTCTTTGACATGTCCCAGCTTATGTGATAGTGTCACATGAGGGGACATGTTTTAAAAGTTTTGGAAACCTTTCTTTGAAAGTTTAACAGTGAAACAAATCTCCCTGAGGCACCCCTGTGCATCAGGGAGGTCTCTGCGCTCATTCACGCACATTCACATGAAAGAGCGCAGGGAACCACTCAGGAAATCCCCCACCCCCACGGGGAGCGCTCAGCGCTTCCGGCCGCGCATCACAATGGGTGGGCCTTAATTGGCCCGCCTATGTAAAATGGTGGTGCGGACCCAATCGGGGGTGCCAATCGGGATCGCACCCGCTCCTGCCCGTCCCCACACAACCCCAACGAGGGGGGTCATTTCTGGTGCGGACCCAATCGGGGGTGCCAATCGGGTTCACACACGCCCCTGCACAAACCCCTCCGACAGGGGGAAGTTTCTGGCCCTGGAGTTAGTGAGTGCAACTTTGGTCACCTTACTTAAGGAAGGACTTACTTGCATTGGAAACCATTCCGAGAAGATTCAATGGGCTGATTCTTGGATTAAAGGGTTCGCCTTCTGAGCAAAGGATGAGCTGGCTGGGCCGGTTAGAGCTTAGAAGAACGAGAGGTGATCTTATTGAAATGAATTAGATTCGTAGGGGATTTTGACAGGGTAGATGCTGAGAGGATGTTTCCCCACCGCCCCCCCCTCCATGGGGGAACCTAACACTAGGAGACACAGTTTCAAAATAAGGGGCCTCCCATTTAAGATGGAGATGAGAAGGAATTTCTTCACTCAGAGGGTTGTTAGTCTTTGGAATTATCTTCCCCAACACATCGTGGAGGCAGGGTCATTGAATATATTCAAGTTTGAGTTGGACAGATCTTTGATTGACAAGGGTGTTGAGGGTTTTGGGGGGGCCAGGAAGAAAAATGGAGTTAAGGCCACAATAAGGTCAGCCATGATCTTACAGAATGGCGGAGTAGGCTCGAAGGGTCAAATAACAACTCCTGCTCTTAGTTCTTATGTTAAGTACTGATCATAATTGGATAGTGCCGTGAAGTAATTGGGTCTCAGAGCAGAGATAGGGCAAGGGAAGGGGCAGAATGAGCTGATAGTGAGAGAGAAGCATCGATGAAGTAGGTTCCTGGTGTTACAGAGCTTATGGAGGTATGGAAAGGTCAGACCGTCACTGGTGGTGTGAAGTGGAGGAAAACTGCAACTAAAGTAAGAGCAAGGAGTCAGTGGGAGAAGAATCATGAAGGAAAGGGAATAAAACAGACTGCATGAGAGAGAATAGAAGAGTCAACAGTAAAGTGAAGTAAAGGAATATTATCTCATCCCTTTTTGATCCCCTTTTTTCAAATGTTTATTTTTTAATTTTTATATATATTATTTCCCACCTATTTTATTATTATTATTTCTTTAATTATTTCCATTTTTATTCTTTGCTTTATTCATTATTTTATCCCCAGCTTTTAGTCTATTTGGATCTTTTATCCCCACACCGTCCCCTCCCCCCCCTCCCCACCAACACCCCCCCCCCCCCCCCCCCCCCCCCCCCCACTCCACCTCCACTCGGGCCATTTGTCACTTACTCATCCTGCTTTCTACTCTTAATGTCACTATTAGCATCTCCTTTAGCCTGTATCACCACCACCAACACCCCTTCGACCTTTTGTCTATGGCATCTTTTGCAACCTCTCCTTAGCCTCTGTCTATCACTGGCCCTCTATCTAGCTTCATCTGTCCCACCCCTTTTAAACAGTATATATTTCACCATATTTTTACTTCTCTTTAATCGTGAAGAAGAGTCATATGGACTCAAAATGCTAACTCTGTCTCTCTCTCCGCAAGTGCTTTTCTAGTACTTTTTGTTTTTGTCGCAAAGGAACATTACTTTAGGTTATTGGGTGTAGGAAGCATTATATTATCAGAGGGACCAAAAGGAACTGATAAACACAAGAAGGGAATGAAGCTGGACAAACGTATGGTAAAAGGGTTACAGTTCCACATCCTTCACTCTGCATTCTTCAGCCCCTCTGGTGGGTTCATTACCCTCACGTACAATGTGAAAGCCTCTCTGTAACCTAGTCAGACTCTAACCCTTGCCCCATGCTGTCCAGCCACAACGCTCCATCTGCAGCCAGAATGGACTCCACCCCTTACCCCCATTAAAACCACCTGGCTAAAGATGTCAATCACTTCCCTACCAAACAACCCACGCCCACGATGAGCGGCATCTGACCCTCGCCACCTCGCAATCTAGCATCTCCCAGCCAACAACAGAAAACAAAGACACTGACGACAGGGACACACAGTAGTCCAGGGACAGATAAAAAAGCAGCGATACAAACATGACCAGAGGAAGCAAGAGAAAAATGTAAAGAAAGAACTTGCATTTATATAGCACCTTTCATGACCTCAGTAATCTCAAAGCACTTTGCGGTCAGTGCAGTACTTTTGAAACAAAAACAGAAACAGAAATACCTGGAAAAATTCAGCAGGTCTGGCAGCATCTGCGGAGAGAGAAACAGAGTTAACGTTCCGAGTCCTCAGCTCCGTGGAAGAGTCATATCGGACTCGAAACGTTAACCCTGTTTCTCTCCCCACAGATGCTGTCAGACCTGCTGAGCTTTTCCAGCACCTTCTAGTTTTTATTTCAGACTTCCGGCATCCGCAGTGGTTCCTTTCAACTAAATATGGAGGTTGAGCTGCATCAAACTTTATTTTAACGACTCTCTTCATGATTTGTATTTCTATTAGGGAGGAACCATTCCCATTGGTGGATGGGTCAAGAAACCCGACGTTGCAGATTTAAAGTGATTGGCAAAAGAGCCAAAGGAGGAGAATCCTTTTTACACAGCGAATGGTTAGGATCTGGAATGCGCTGTCTGAAAAGATTGTGGAGGCAGGTTTAACTGGGACTTTCCAAAGGGAGTCGGATAATCGCCTGAAGGGAAAAATTTGCCGGGTTGCAAAGAAAGGGCAGGGGAGCAGGACTGGCCAAACTGCTCTTGCAGGGAAGCAGCATGGTCTCGACAAACCGAGTGACCTCTCCCTGTGCTACAAGCCTTCTACCATGCTGTTTTCAGAAACTAACGTGACAACATGTTTTTTTTTAAAACTGAACTCGTGCCCCTTTGAAATATTTCATGTCAGGCACAAGCGATGTTGCGAAATAATTAGTAACCAACTAGTAGCTGCCGGGATTTGGTAATTACTAAAGCGTTTCCACAACACAGAAATAACATGTGGAGATGCTGACTTGAGGTGATTGCAGCTGCTACTGATCGCGACAAAACTGACACTTTTTAAACGTCCCATTACAGACAGAAATGCTGAGCCTGTGATCTCAATTACAGCACACCTTCATTAACAGACAGCAGTAAATCTCAGTGCACACCTAAGGCAGGATGTTTCCTACGGCGGGCTGACTCAGTGGGAGCGGGCGCCCCCCTCCCCCACCCCCCACCCCCACCCCGGTAGTGATCAGCGCTACCTGTGCCGGTGTGGGGAGGAGGGAGGGTCGGGGCCAGCACTCTTTTGCGCGTGAGAGCACACCATTCTCCCTGAGGCAGCTCCGTGCCTCAGGGAGACTGAATGGATGTCGAAACGAATAAATAAATGATGTAAAAATGTATTGAAACTTGTCCCAACTCATGTGACTGTGTCGCATGAGTTGGCGCATGTTTTTAAAGTTAAGAAAATTTATTTATTCATTTTATAAAGATCGTCAGGAAAACTCATCCCGCCCGTGGATGAGGTTTCCTGAAAAATGCGAAGGCTGCTTGGGACTCTTTGCCTGCCTGGCAACCTTAAGGTCGGACAGGTAGCGTTCGCAAGTGCTTCAATTAATTTCTTAATGGCCTTAATCGGACGTTTACGTTTTTCGGGGGGGGGGTGGGGGGGTGGTGGGCCGCAGAGCCGACTCCGGTGCACGCCTGCCGAATGAAATATCACCATGGCGCGCGATGAGAGCGAGACGATCGGCCGATGTCACCGCGTGTCATTTTACACGTCAGCGTGTCAGGCCCCACCCCCGCAAGCCAAAGGTAAAATCCTGCCCCTGGGAATATTCCAAGGTTCACTCACTGTGGAAAGAATTCTACACAGTCTGAAAAAAACTGCATACAATCTCAAAAGCCTGCTCCTTGCGAGACGGGAACCCCAAAGCCTGTCCACCATCTACAAGGCACAGGTCAGGAGTGTGATGGAATACTCCCCGCTTGCCTGGGTGAGTGCAGCTCCCACAACACTCAAGAAGCTTGACACCATCCAGGACAAAGCAGCCCGCTCAATTGGAACCACATCCACAAACATTCACTCCCTCCACCACCAACGCACAGTAGCAGCAGTGTGTACCATCTACAAGATGCACTGCAAAAACTCACCAAGCCTCCTTAGACAGCACCTTCCAAACCCACAACCACTACCATTTTAGAAAGACAAGGGCAGCAGATACATGGGAACACCACCACCTGGAAGTTCCCCTCCAGGCCACACACCACATTGACTTGGAAATATATCGCCGTTCCTTCACTGTCACTGCGTCAAAATTCGGGAACTGCCTCTCTTACAGCACTATGGGTGTACCTACACCACATAGACTACAGCGGTTCAAGAAGGCAGCTCACCACCACCTTCTCAAGGGCAATCAAGGAAGGGCAATAAACTTTGGCCCAGCCAGCAATGCCCACATCCCTTGAATGAATAAAAAAAAATCTCTAACACTTTTCCATTTGCTCTAAGCATTTGCTTTGCAACTCCATATTGTAAATAAGAAGTGTTTACACTGTAAATCATTGAGTTTCATTTTAACCTTCAATAATCTTGCATGTGCCTATTTCAAAATCTGCACTGAGTCACTGAATTGAAGCAACAGCCCAGGGTTTCAACTCTTCATACAAGGGAAAAGAGAAAGTGAGGTGGGACAGTACACAAATCAGCATGGGATCACAGCAGCATCGCAGAGTGCTGTCCCTGTTCCTCCATTCTGAAGATGCTGCTGTCCACTGAAGGATGCAGGGTTCGGGGAGGTGATGGTGTATTGGTATTGTCACTGGACTAGTCATCCAGAGACCCAGGGTTTGAATCCCGCTGGAGCAGATGGTGGAATTTAAATTCAATAATTTTAAAAATCTGGAATTAAAAGTCTAATGATGACCGTGAAACCATTGTCGATTGTGGTAAAAACCCATCTGGTTCACCAATGTCCTTTAGGGAAGGAAATCTGCCGTCCTTACCTGGTCTGGCCTACATGTGACTCCAGACCCACAGCAATGTGACTGATTCTTAAATGCCCTCTGAAATGGCCTCCCAAGCCACTCAGTTGTAACAATCGGCTAGAAGCCACTAAAAAGGAATGAATCCGGATGGAACACCCAGCATCGACCCGGCAATCGCAGCCTTGTTGACCCTGCAAAGTCCTCCTTACTAACACCTGGGGGCTAGTGCTAAAATTGGGAGAGCTGTCTCACAGACTGGTCAAGCAACAGCCTGACATAGTCATCCTCACGGAATCATACCTTAGAGGTAATGTCCCAGACACCCACCATCACCATCCCTGGGTACGTCCTGTCCCACCAGCAGGACAGACGCAGCAGAGGTGGGGGCACAGTGGTATACAGTCAGGAGGGAGTAGCCCTGGGAGTCCTCAACATTGACTCCAGACCTCATGAAGTCTCATGGCATCAGGTCAAACATGGGCAAGGAAACCTCCTGCTGATTACCACGTACCGCCCTCCCTCAGCTGATGAATCAGTGCTCCTCCATGTTGAACACCACTTGGAGGAAGCACTAAGGGCGGCAAGGGCACAGAATGTACTCTGGGTGGGGGACCAAGAGTGGGCTCGGTAGCACCACAACTGACCAAGCTGGCCTAGTCCTAAATGACATAGCTGCTAGACTGGGTCTGCAGCAGGTGGTGAGGGAACCAACAAGAGGGAAAAACATACTAGACCTTATCCTCACCAACCTGCTGCCACAGATGCATCTGTCCATGACAGTATCAGTAGGAGTGACCACCGCACAGTCATTGTGGAGACGAAGTCCTGCCTTCACATTGAGGATACCCTCCATTGTGTTGTGTGGCACTATCACTGTGCTAAATGGGATAGATTCCAAACAGATCTAGCAACTCAAGGCTGGGCATGCATGAGGTGCTGTGGGCCATCAGGAGCAGCAGAATTGTATTCAAAAACAATTTGTAACCTCATGGCCCAGCATATCCCCCACTCTACCATTACCATCAAGCAAGGGGATCAACCCTGGTTCAATGAAGAGTGCAGGAGGGCATGTCAGGAGCCGCACCAGCATACCTAAAAATGAGGTATCAACCTGGTGAAGCTATAACACAGGACTAATTGTGTGCCAAATAGCATAAGCAGCAAGTGATAGACAGAGCTAAGCGATCCCCCAACCAACAGATCAGATCTAAGCTCTGCAGTCCTGCCACACCCTGTCAAGAATGGTGGTGGACAATTAAACAACTTGCTGGAGGACGAGGCTCCACAAATATCCCCATCCTCTATAAAAGCAAAATAATTTATATATATTTTCTTTTCCCGCCTATTTCCATTATTTTTAAATGTATTTCCATCCATTGTTTTATCTCTACCTTTTAGCCTATTTCAATCCCTTCCCAACACCCCACCCCCACTAGGGCTATCTGTACCCTGCTCATCCTGCTTTCTACCCTTAATGTCACCTATTAGCACATTCCTTAGATAAAATCACCACCTTCAACACCTCTTTGTCCTTTTGTCTGTGACATCTTTTGGCTATCCCCAACTATCACTGGCCCTCTATCCAGCTCTACCTGTCCCATCCCCCTTAAAACAGCTTATATTTCACCTCTCTTCTATTTTTCCTTAGTTCTGTTGAAGAGTCTTACAGACGAGAAACGTTAACTGTGTTCCTCTCCGCAGATGCTGTCAGACCTGCTGAGTTTTTCCAGGTATTTTTATTTTTGTTTTTGTTCCCCATCCTCAAAGATGGAGGAGCCCAGCACAAAAGATAAGGCTGGAGCATTCACAACAGTCTTCAGCCAGAAGTGCCGAGTGGATGATCCATCTCGGCCTTCTCCAGAGGTCCCCAGCATCACAGATGTCAGTCTTCAGCCAATTTGATTCACTCCACGTGATATCAAGAAATGGTTGAAGGCACTGGATACTGCAGTGGCTATGGGCCCTGACAATATTCCGGCAATACTATTGAAGACTTGTGCTCCAGAATTTACCGTGCCCCTAGCCAAGCTGTTCCAGTACAGCTACAACACTGGTATCTACCTGGCTATGTGGAAAATTGCCCAGGTACATCCAGTGCACTAAAAGCAGGAGAAGTCCAACCAGGCCAATTACTGCCCCAGCAGTCTACTCTCCATCATCAGTAAAGTAATGGAAGGGGTCATTAACAGTGCTTTCAAGTGGCATTTTCTTGACAGTAACCTGCTCGCTGACACTCAGTTTGAGTTTCTGCCGGGGCCACTCAGCTCCTGACCTCATTACAGCCTTGGTTCAAACATGGACAAAAGAGCTGAACTCCCGAGGTGAGGTGAGAGTGACTGCCCTTGGCATCAAGGCTGCATTTGTCTGAGTGTGGCATCAAGGAGCCCTAGCAAGGAGCCCTGGAGTCAATAGAAATCAGGGGGAAAACTCTCCGCTGGTTAGAGTCATACCTAGCACAAAGGAAAATGGTTGTGGTTGTTGGAGGTCAGTCATCTCAGCTCCAGGACATCACTGCAGGAGTTCCTCAGGGAAGTGTCCTAGGCTCAACTATCTTCAGCTGCTTCATCAATGACCTTCCTTCCATCATAAGGTCAGAAGTGGGGATGTTCGCTGATGATTGCACAATGTTCAGCACCATTCGCGGCTCCTCAGATACTGAAGCAGTCCATGTCCAAATGCAGCAAGGCCTGGACAATATCCAGGCTGACAAGTGGCAAGTAACATTCGCGCCCCACAAGTGTCAGGCAATGACCATCTCCAACAAGAGAGAATCCAACCATCGCCCCTTGATGTTCAATTCCATTATCATCACTGAATCCCCCACTATCAACATCCTGTGGGTTACCATTGACCAGAAACTGAACTGGACTAGCCTTATAAATACTGTGGCTGCAAGAGCAGGTCATAAGCTAGGAATCATCCGATAAATAACTCACCTCCTGATTTCCCCAAAGCCTGTCCACCATCTACAAGGCACAAGTCAGGAGTGTGATGGAATACTCTCCACTTGCCTGGATGAATGCAGCTCCCACAACACTCAAGAAGCTTGACACCATCCAGGATAAAGCAGCCGCTCGATTGGTACCACATCCACAAACATTCACTCCCTTCACCACTGACGCACAGTAGCAGAAGTGTGTACCATCTACAAGATGCACTGCAGGAATTCACCAAGGCTCCTTAGACAACACCTTCCAAACCCAAGACCTCTACCACCTAGAAGGACAAGGGCAGCAGATAAATGGGAATACCACTGCCTGTAAGTTCCCCTACAAGTAAATCACCATCCTTCACTGTCGCTGGATCCAAATCCTGGAACTCCCTTCCTAACAGCACTGTGGCTGTGTCTGCACCACGTGGACTGCAGCAGTTCAAGGAGGCAGCTCACCACCAACTTCTCAAGGGCAACTAGGGATGGGCAATAAATGCTGGCCCAGCCAGTGACATCCACATCCCTTGAATAAATTTTTAAAAATGCAGCTCCCCCATTGTAATAATGTCAGATGTCATATGACATCCACCTTCTCCCCTTCCCCTTCTCCACCACCACCATTTGGATGTCAAATAGGAGTGCTTGTCTATATTAACCTGGCAATGCCCTTCCCTCATTCTGAAACTTCTGGTCCTCTTGGATAGCTTTAGTTCTCAGAAGATTTTGTATCTGAAACACCAACTGGCTTGTACTTTCTTCACAAGCGTTGCCTGAGCTAACTGATGTTGTGTTTTTATAATGGTATTGTTATGACCGGTCCCCGAGTGAGGACCCCAACTTTTTAACGTCCCAAACAGGACCCCAATTTTGTCATGCTCCTGGGTGAGGAGGAATGAGCTGGCTCCCCTTCTTTATCCATCCCCCACTTGGTTGGTCGCAACAAGGTTAACCTTAGATGCCTTTTCCCAGCCCAAATGTATTTATGTTTTAGAAGGAGCCAATTTAACCAGGCTTTCTTGAGTCAAAGAAAGAGTAAGTTTATTAGTTACTAAAAACCCAAGAAAAAATTAATAAAAATGTGAAACACATACACACAGATCAGAAATGAGAAGGTGAGTCCAAATAAAAGTTTAAAAAGGTACATGAATCAGTCTTTGGCTTGTCCGTGAGGTGTAGATGGTGACACGTCGCAGCTGTTAAGTTGGGTGACTCCAATAGAGCTGACTTTGATGGTTTAGCTGTTGGTTTGGAGACACTTGGTTCTGCAGGCTGGGTGAAGAAGCTGCCCTGTTTCCTTTCTGATTGTGGCTTTGTGACTTGCCTCCAGTAACAGAGATAGAGACTTTGCCTTCAAGATGCAGGGGTGCCTAGCTGATCTTCTTCTGCTGTGACTGTCACAGCACACTAGCACATTAAAGCACTAGTACACCCAGATCAGGTCTGCAGCTCGCTTTTTAATCCATTTCCTTGTGTGTTCCTGGAAGGGAAAAACAAACATGCCTTTTTCCCAGAGTCCATTTTCTTTCAATTCAGATTATTTCCATATTCTGAAATATAAATCAACAGGAGATGGTTTCAGATGTCTACTGAGATGTGGCAATCAATCTCCATTGTCTCCGCAACTGCAGGAGATTAAAGTTCAGTCTTTTGCATTTCATCTCTTCCTTTCAATGTGTCTCTGTCAGGAGTGGACCTTGACACCTTTTTAGGTGTGACGTTTCATGTTCTCTCAGGACTAGTCAGTCAAGTATAATCCACATAGGAATTTTACATTCCCAGCCATCCTTTGCTCAGTGTCTTTGCTTGTATGTCTTTTTTAAAAACGTCTTCCTTAAAAAGTTCAGCATGGCCATAAGTAATTCGAGGCTGTAATTCACTGTTGTGACAATATAAAGGTACCAATTACTCATCATGGATTGATAAAAACATTGTGGGTTCATTTATTTAAACTAGGCACATAAGAACAAATATACATGAATAAAAAGCCTGCATACAACAGCAGCAGAGCTGTGTGTGTGTGTGCATGTGTGCTCTGCTCATAGCAAAAACTGAAACCAAAACTGGATCGCATTACACACTTCCCTTCTAGTGATGTCATGCTGATATCACTTAAAGATACGGTACAACATCCCCCTTTCTTTTTAAGGATACTTTACCCCCTTCCAAAGAAGTATAACTATTTACAATGCATATTCATGTTTAGTCACCATTGCTTAAATGAATAGGGCTGGTGAATCTATGGCAAGGATTTTCCGGTTGGCAGGTGGGCCTGGGAGCGATTGGGAAGCTGACCACTGCCCGTGATCAGTCCCCAACTACGACTTCATGCTGGCTGGTGAATTAACTGCCAGCCAGCGTGAAACAAGCGCTGTAGCGTTCAGGGCTGTCGAGAGGACAAGCACGGAAGTTCACACACGTGCGCGGGTGCACACAGTAAAAGCTCACTGAGGCACAGAGCTGCCTCAGGGAGCTGAAAACTCCTAAAATAAAAAATAAAGATATTAAAAATAATTAAAACATAGCCCCACATGTAGGGACATTTTAAATATGAATGTTAGAAGGTTTTCTTTTAAATCACTGGTCAAAACCTCATCCTGACCGTGGATGAGGTTTCGCCAAAAATGCAAAGGCCGCTTGGTCTTTTTGCCTGCCCCACCAACCAAATGGTTGGATAGGCAGCAAAAAATTCTAGTTAATTAATTGACTAAGGGCCTTAATAGACCGTTTAATTGTCGGCGGGCGCGATGCCGACTCCCACTTGCGCCCGCCGACCGAAATATCGTGCGAGGGCGCGATGACTTCGGGGACACTCACCCGACGTCATCTCGGGTCATTTTAAGCTCGTTCAACTCGGGCGCACGCCCAACCGATGAGAGAGAAATTCTGTCCTATGAGTCTCTAAAGCGTGGAGGTAATCTGCTTGGATGCCCAGATCTTATAATGGTAACCTTGTCTGGAGGTTTCTTTAATTGCTCACAGTGATCTGTGGGGTTGTCATTCTTGGATGTTGTTTCTCGTTGCATTTGGGATCTTGTCCTCGATGCAATAGGTCTACATGGTGGCTGAGGAGCTGGAATGGGTCTGATTTGTCCGCAGTCACACCTATCTGTTGTGCCTTTTGTGTGTAATGACTGCACAGGCCTTGGTTCCGCACAAATTTTTGCCACTTCGGCTGGTCGCCAGGTACCTTCTGTGGGCTCCTGGATATGACCTTGTTGTCTCAACTCTAAACTTGGATATTCTGTACCCACATTTTTAACCTGAGCATGCTGATCATCTTCCCTTGCATTTTTAGAAGTTGATCTCTAGTTTCTGAGGGAGTATAAAGGGTAAGAGAAGGTAAATTGGGATGTACTGGTCTGCCAAACATGAGCTCTATCAGTGATGGAATAGTTGCACTTAAAGGTGTCACTCTCAGATGTAACATTGCAATGTGTAGCTCTTGCTTGGTCTACCTACATTTGAGAATTAAGATTTCACCGTGTAAATCATTCACTCAGCTAGGCCGTTAGATCTAGGGTAATGAAGAAGTAGTGTAATCAATATTCCACATCTCTCACATATTCTGAAATGGCTCACCAATAGTTACGGACTGTTATCCATAATGATCTCCCTAGGCACACCAAATAGCACTTAAGAGTGTGCGTGACAGTTGTGCTTGATATATTGTGCAATTGTTGAATAATGAGGTACTTGGTAAAGTAGCCTACACCGATGATGAAATCAGTGCCATTGAGGTGAAATAGGTCGGATGCAATTTTGGACCAAGGATGTGTAGGAACTTCATGTGGGATCAGGGGTTCCTTATGCTGACTTGGCATATGCTCTTGACATTTTTTTTATTCATTCATAAGATGTGGGCTTCGCTAACTGGGCCAGCATTTATTGCCTATCCCTAGTTGCCTTTGAGCTGCCTTCTTGAACCACTGCAGTCCATGTGGTGTAGGTACACCCACAGTGCTGTGCTCGCTATGGAATATCCAGCCTCTGGCCTACTTTAGTTGCCATGACATTTATATGGCTAATGCAGTTGAGTTTCTGGTTAATGGTGACATCAGGATGTTGATGGTGGGAGATTCTGCAATGGCAACACCATTGAAAGTCATGGGAAAGTTGTTAGGTTCTCTCTTGGTTGATAAAATCATTGCATGGTTCCTGTGCGGTGAGAAGGTTACTAACTATTTACTAGCCTATACCGAGAGGTTGTGCAGGTGTTGCTGCATGCAGGAACCACTTTAGGAGTTGCAAATGGAGCTGAACACAGTTCAATCATCAGAGCCAATACCTTGTCATGGACACAAGATATGGGAAGGAGATACAGAGGATACAGCTAATGATATTTGTCAGCTTCCTCATCCTATACAAAGACCATGAGTATTAATTCTCCAAAGAACTGGGCATTTGTTCTTGCTGATGTTGTTTCACTAATCCCAACTTTAAAATTACAAACATCTTGGACTAAGTAAAACATTATTCGCTGTCAAAATGTTATGAATTTGTGGGAAATAAATAAAGGTCCACACAATAATGCATATGAAGAGTAGACCCATATATTGACCGGGGTATTAAGAGGATATACACTGCTTCACCTTATTAGGAAAGTACCATCATGCAAAATTCAAGATAGGACTTTGGAACTTGCTCACAACAGTATGCAGAAATGTTACTTGAAATGCACTGACCTCCAGAACACATTTGGAAAGCCTTCTATTGCCATGGAAATGAAGGACACAAACGCTATTCAACACAACCTCCTTTGAATAAAACTGAAGGAGTGGGTGTACCACGGAGCAAGAGCCATCCATCATCACCATGGCAATGATAGACCAACAAAGCACATTGCTAATAATGTTTAAGCGCTCAGTCTATTTGATAAAACCTACTGCCACTTGCACCTCAATTAAGTAGCAAATATTGAATACAGTTTTCAATTAGCAGATTAGAGAGGTGTTCTTGGAAAAAAATGTAGTCTTGAATAATGAAAAACTGAGTTACTTGTGTACTGAACAGTTGGTCTCATTGATAAAATTGATCAACAATCACTGTAAGTCTCTAATGATGATGACCTGCATACATCAGGCAGGCACTTGCTAAATCTGTATTATAGGGAGGTACTTTGCTGGGACAAAGTGAGTAATTAGAAACCAAAAAGTATACTGCAGGGACTTGGTGGGTTAGCTTGTTCCTTCATCTCTGGGATTGAATTCAACCCAGTCTGATGGAATAAAACTCTCCGTCCATGTGGACCTTCTGTGGAACGAGCACAAGCTGTCCAGTGTCTCCAATTTAGCATTTAGGTGGCAATCCTCTTTCAAGGTTGCTTTGTACTGCCATCATGATCTGTGGATTTCTTAATAGCCATGTTCTTGGTTACAGACATGCGCAAACCTATCTTCCTTGGACTGGTGCTTGCTTTAAACTGATTTATTAATATTATATATAAACAGGTTGCAGAGTAAGTATGTTGCTCCTGAGTACTGTGTGTTTGTCCTCTCTCTCTATTAAGAGAGTCTAGCGCATGACCACAGTAATGACTCGATGGAGCGGACAAGTTTCAACAAGAAACAGATAAGCTTTATTACAGATAACTTTTCAGGTGCTACATGCTTGATCAGGACTCTCATCAGGAAGCCCACCCCCCACCCACCCCGGATTGCCCACGCTTAAGAGTCATTGGTTGGAGCCTCCCAATGTGACCCGCTGATAGACAGCAGGAGAGGCTATGCCTTCAGTTACTATAACTACCTGATGTCACTGATACATCATCATCTACATCAGAGCATATCTATTATATTAATCAATTACACTGCAGAGATCCCAAAGTGGCTATTGTGGAGAATGGAGAATGATCACAATGGGACACCATCAGAGATTGGAAATGAGATAAAGATAAATTGTTGGGACCAGCGTAGACTGCACATTACTTTGTACAAAACCTGTGATACATCTTGTTCAGGAGTGATACTGAATGCTTGAAGTAGGAATCTGGTTTCAGAGGGGAGCAAAGACATGGTAGCTAAATTTGCAAATGACACAAAGATAGGTAGGAAAGTATGTTGTGAAGAGAACATGAGGAGGTTGCAGGTGGATATAGATAGGTTGAGTGAGTGGGAAAAGATTTGGCAAATGGAGTTTAATGTGAGAAAATGTGAAATTGTTCACTTTGGCAGGAAGAACAAAAAAGGAGAGTATTAATTAAATGGAGAACAGCTGCAGAATTCTGAGATGCAGAGGGATCTGGGTGTTCTAGTATATTAGTATGCAGGTACAGCAAGTAATTAAGGTGGCTAATGGAATGCTGTCCTTTATTACGAGGGGTATTGAACATAAAAGTAAGGATGTTATGCTTCAGTTATACAGGGCATTTGGTGAGACTGCACCTTGAATACAGTGTGCAGTTTTGGTCTCCTTATTTAAGGATGTAAATGCATTGGAGGTGGTTCGGAGGAGGTTTACTAGATTGATACCTGGAACGAGTGGGTTGTCTTATGAGGAAAGGTCAGGCAGACTGGGCTTGTTTCTGTTGGAGTTTAGAAGAGTGAGGGGTGATTTCTTTGAAGTATGCAAGATCCTGAATGGCCTTGACAAGGGAGACATGTGGGTGAGTCCAGAACTAAGGGGTCCTGTTTTAAAATTAAGGGTTGTCCTTTTAGGGCAGAGAAAATGAGAATTTTTTTCTCTCAAAATGTTGTACAACTTTGGAAATCTCTGCCTCAGGTGGTGGTGGAGGCAGCATCATTGAATGTTTTTAAAGCAGAGGTAAATAGATTCTTGTTAGGCAAGGGAATCAAAAGTCATCGGCAATGGATGGGAATGTGTAATTCGAAACACAAGATCAGCCATGATCTTATTGAATGGTGGAGCAGGCCTCGAGGGGCTGAATGGTCTACTCCTGTTCCCATTTCTTATGTTATGTGCAAATTCCTGGCCAAAATCACTCACCAAAAGAGCAGATATATAGTACCTGTACATAGTAATATATTGCAAAGTGAGAAACATAATTCATCAAGTGGCACTAAAATACAAATTATCAGACCATTGACTTTAATCAAGAACTAAAGTCAATTGTGTAAATACAGAGGGTGTTTTGGTACAGTTTAATGATAATCCAAACTGTTTGTTACAATTGTGTCTAGGAGGCTTTGTAGATTTTCCTCTATATTTGCTATAATTACTGTATTTTCCACATATCTCAGATTATTTATATTTGTCCATCTACTGAAATTCCTGGAAACTCTGATAGATGTTTTTATCATTTCACTGTAAAGGTTGGAAAGATCTGGAGACAGAACACAACCTTGACACACTCCTCTATTTATAGCTATCCAGTCACTGTATTGTCTATTCTGACTGCTGCTGTATAAGTCCCAGTATAAATTATGATGCAGTCTTAAATCTTTCCCTATGTCCAAATTATGTAACATTTCAAACATCTGTTCATGCTTCATGCCTTGGTGTAATTTATAAAGCATAAGTATACCTCTCTTTAATGATCACTGAGAAACAACTACAATTCTTTGGGCACGTACTTAGGAGAAACTAGAAAACTGGCAGTGATTAGTAAAACTGAAGGTAGCAGAGCAAGAGGGAGACAGAAGTGGAAGTACACAGACAGCTAATAAAGCAGAACAGGTACAGGATTTGAGACCACCACCCAGATATTGGCTGTTATCAATAAACCCTCGAGCTTTGTTAAAAGCAATCATTTCATGAGTCATTGATACAATGTACACCATCAGGTTAGGTCAAACCACAGGATGTTATTCCTGATCAATCTATTAAGCAAGCAGGGAAGTTGAAATCTCATAATTTGCCATTGCTAACTTTAGAATCACTGCAGTGCTGCGGTGGGGAGTTACAAACAAGCATTTTGCAGCCCCACCACAGCGTGTCTCTCACTTTGGATGCAACAAGCCATTTAAATCTCCATTCAATTCAGCAGGGCTATAATATCTCGCCAGGCGGAAGGGGCCATAAAATCCTGGCCCCTCTTTTTGTTTACCTCACCTTTCAACTATTGTTCTCCTTCCCTGAAAGCAGCACCTTACAAATTGGATGTTGTGCTCCTAAATCACAACTCTTCACTACTTTATCCAAAGGTTTATTCTTTATATTCAATTGTAAATCTATCCCACCTGACCCCAATCCATTTCTCATTCAATAGCCACATAAGCAAGCCTCAAACATGGGCGGCTGCAATCAGGAACTTGTCCAAGGATAATGGAAGAAATTTAGTCATTCATTCTGCATTCCAGCATAAGTCAATTAACCTCAACACTGCTCAAACCAGAATTCTTCTTGGTTGGAAAGACTGAGTGTCCCATCATGGGAAGCAAATTGGTTTGAAGCTATGGATAATATACTTGATGAAACTTTAAAATTGAAATAACACTTTAAAGTATTACTGATGCCAGCCATGACTCAGTTGATGTCACTCTCACCTCTGAGGGACACTGTTCTGGGTTCAAGTCCCACTCCAGGGCTGGAGTGCAAAAAAATCTGCTAACACTCCAGTGCAGTACTAAGGGGGAGCTGTACTGTCAGGTGTTCAGATGAGATGTTGAACCTAGTCTCATCTACCTGCCCCGATAGATGGAAATAGTGCCATGGGATTGTTTTACAAGAAGAGCAGGGGATTTGTCCCAGGTGTCTTAGCCAACAATCATACCTCAATCAGCATCACACACAAAAGAAAAGAGTATCTGGTGGTTATGTCATTGAAGTTTGCAGGAGTTTGCGTTTGCAAATGAACTTGTGTTTTCTAGATTAAAACAGCAACTACCCGGCAAAAATAATTAAGTCTTGTTAGTAGAAGAGACTGTTGACTGCCAGTTCTAGAATCACAGTAAAGAACCACAGGGAGGTTCAGATAGTAGGTTGGAAGCACCATTGATATCTGCCTAAAATATAACGGGTATACCTGCTGCATTTTATATTGCTTTATAACAGCTGAGTGGTATCTTAAAGGCGATTGGTAGCACTTCTGTTACAATGGTCTGGTACAAGATACCACCCCTGTATAGAAGGAATCAAAAATATGCATTTCTTGGACAGATAGTCCAATCTCTGAATTCATCCATAAGAACATTTGCAGAGGAAGGGGGTTGGCAAGGGAAAGAAAGAAGATCGAATATTAAAACAATGGGGGGGGGGGGGTGGGGGGGTTGCTGAATTTGAGGCCAATGAATATCCACCCTCAGCTATGGAATTGTCACCACTTCAAAGGGAGTGAGGCAACTTTCCTAAAATGAATCATGAATAATCATAAATGATTAGGCAAATTCAACATGGGTTTATGAAAGGGAAATGGTGTTCGAGAAATCTGTTGAGTTGAGGATGAAACTAAGGATAGATAAAGGAAACACAAAGAATGCAGTCTATTTGGATTTTTAAAAGGCATTTGGTAAGGTGCACAAGATTAAGGCTCATGGGAATGGAGATAATCTATTAGCAACGACAGAAGATTGGTTAAAGGATAAGAGATAAACAGAGTAGAGATAAAAGGGCAGAAAATGAAGACTTGGGCAAACAGATCATTTTCAGGTCGGCAGGTTGTGGTTTTTGGGACGCTCGCAAGGATTGTTGTGGGCCTCATTTCCAGTCTATATTAACTTAGATGAGGAAACTGAATGTAGTGTATCCAAATTTGGCAATGATACAAAACTTGGTGGGAAAGTAAACAGAGGACGACGAAGTTAGCAAACAGATATAGAGGTTAAGTGAGTTGGCAAGGTGGTAATAGATGGGGTATAATATGGGGAAAATATGAGGCTATTTGCTTTGGTAGAAAGAAGAAAACAACATCTTTAAATGCCAAGGAAATAGTGACGTGCAGACGGATTTGGGTACTCTTGTACAAGAAATAAAGTTAACATGCAAGTGCAGCAAGCAATTGCAAGGCAAATGACATATTGGCCTTTATTGTAAGGGGATTAGAGTATAAGGGCAAGGAAGTTTTGCTGCAATTGTTATAGGTCCCTGTTGAGCCTACACCGGGAATGCTGTATACAGTTTTGGTCTTTGTACCCAAGGAAAAATATACTTCCCTTAGGAGGCAGTGCAACAAAAGGTTCACAAGATTGGTTCCTGGGATGAGAGGGTTGTCCCAAGAGGAGTGGCCGAGTAGAATGGGCCTATACTCTCTAAAGTTAAGAACAATGGGATGTGATCTGATTGAAACATTTGAGAAGTCAGGGTCGAAGCAGAAAGGCAATGTCCCCCCTTGGCAGGAGAGTCCAGAACTGGAGAGCATAATTTCAGCATAAGAGGATGGACAATTCAGACCGAGAGGAAGAAGAATTTCTTAACTCCAGGATGTGAATCTTTGGATAGTGGATCAGCCACAATCTTATTAAATGGCAGAGCAGGTTGAAGGGGGTCATATGGCCTACTACTTTATGCTCTTAACTTGTCTCGATTTAAATCACAAGTAACTGGTGCAAAGAAACTCCCTTTGCATTAAACAAGATGGGGAAGGAAAAGGGAAACACAAGTTGTATTAAGTTAACATTTTTTATTATTGGTCCAGCAACTGCAAAATATACATAATTGGAAAGATGTACCCTGTATACTTCTGCTGGCATAACCTAGTTGTTTTCCCTCAGGAAAAAGGCAATACATACATACACAGTAGATGCAACATGCCACGCAGTTTGAGATGGAAAGCCTTTTCCAAGCTCTGAACTCTCTTAAATAAATGTGTCAGAACAGAAACAGTACTACAAAATACAAAAAAAAACTAACATTCAACAATAAACGACAAAAATTAAACAAACAGTCTGCTTGGTTTGGCCCCCCCCAAGCTTTGGGTTTACTCAGCCATTTTAAATCAGAAAATAATGATGCCATTCAACTGGAATGAGAACATTTACTACAGAAAACATTTTGGTGAACGCAATTAAATCCAGTATCCACTAAAGCTGTATTCAGCGGGTACACAGAAGAAACCCTAGCCCCCACTTAAACCATCCCCACCCACCCCAAAAAGTAAAATCAGATAAATAAAACTTGTGCAATAACGCATTTATCTCAAAGGGATAGAATGTGGTTATCATGCTGGTAGACTACACGTCAAGTACAGCTTCAAGCCTCCTCGCCAATACTGCTAAACTTAAGATTTATGCTGTGCAAGACAAACACACTAGGCACTGCGGTTTTACCATCCCACATATCAGCTAATGTAACAGACATAGTTTAAATGAAAGACTTAGAGCACATTAAACAAAACTAGATCCTTTGGTAAGACCAGAATCCTTTGCTGCTCTGAGCCAGTAGCACTGCTATCAGTAGACTGTATACATGAGATAGAATGTTTAAATAATCTGGTAGTTTGAAGTAATTGGTAACAAAATTTTTAGTTCAAATCATTAATATACTGAATTACCAGCTGACACTGTTCCATTAGCAGAGATTACACACACACACACACACACAGACACACAGACACACAGACACACAGACACACAGACACACAGACACACAGACACACACACAGACACACACACAGACACACACACAGACACACACACAGACACACACACACACAGACACACAGACACACACACACACAGACACACAGACACACAGACACACAGACACACACACACAGACACACACACACAGACACACACACACAGACACACACACGCCAACTGTGGCCCAAGGATGCACATCAGTGATCATTACATATCAGGTAGAATTCTGTTATCCAAGTCTGGACTTTCAGAGACATCATCACTGATTTATGCAGGTGATGGAGTCCATAATATCTTACGGAATTAATAAGCATGACCTTAACTTGGAAGTTTCAATGCTGTCCTCCAACATTTAGGAACTAACATCTTCCCTTTTAAATCCTCGTTTTTGAGCACTAAATGTGCATCTTCTCAAATCTAAGCAGAACTGGAAACCCATTTCAAGTTTTAACGTTTCTACACAAAAAAAATGGCATTTCACAATGATGTGCAAACAGGTACTTTAAAATAATTAAAGTTTGACAGGTCTGATCTGTCACACCGTGCTTATGGCTCCAGGGTTTGCAGTTATAAAACCAGCAGCCATTTTGGAACACAAGATCAGCATTTCACAAAAATAGTGAAATATCAGACAAATAAAAATCTAAAAAAAACAAAAATTTGGTCAAACAGTAATGGCAATCCCAGTTTCTCCCCCATACAATACTTGGGCACTTATTTCAGAAGCGCCGAGTGCCAACTTCATTAAGAGCTTCAGCATTACGAATTTAAACTGATCACACAAAAGTCCTCTTAATTTCATAGTGTCAATTTCAGGACCAGAAGCATTCATACATTTAATGGTCGTATGACTCATGAATGCTGAAGCATTGAAAAATTAGATTCAACCCTCATTATGCAACTATTTACATCATATATATACACACACACACGAACAGTTCAATATATCCCTCCAACGAGATTTACTAAGTATTTACAAACCGAAGAACAAGTTTTGTTCACTAAAAGCACTTGCACATTATTACAGTAGCAAGACATTCATATTACAGTCAACAGTGAGAATGGTCAAGGTCCTTTCTGTCAAAGTCTACAATCCATATTCTCTCCCATTTTCTCTAATGGATCACTGAATATCTCACTAGCGATGGAGATCCAAGCCAAGAAATCCAATGTTTCCTCAATGTGGGAAGGGACCAGGCAGGGGGAGTGGGGGATCGAAATATAATGCAGCCTTAGAAACTAGAAAGGAAGGTTTCATTCTTGGGTCGAGAGTGTCACCACAGCATCTGAAGATCTTGGCATTTCATTCACCATCTGTTGAGCAAAGAGAAAATTGAGAATTCATACAAATAAAATATTTCAATTAAAAATAGGCAAACATGGAAAGCTGCATGCATGCAAGCAAACTAAGGACTGATTATTGAAGCTCATTTATCTGTTGCATATTATGCTAGAGAAGCAGAGAGTGACTCTGTTAAACAATTAAATGGTCTGATTCAATCCCCAATATCTGATCGATGAACTTCCTGCAATAAACATTGTTATACAAGCTTTCTTTCAATGATTGTACACTAAGTCCACATACCACAGATTTGCAATGCCTCATAAAAAGAACGTGCAAATAGTGGAATAAATGATCTGTACAAGTAGGTTACACTGACCTTCCCAGCACAACTCATTATTTACATTTAGCGCAACATTCTTCTCCATTCATGGGAAAATTTAAGGAGGATTAAAAATTAATTCAGAGGATTTCTTGTTAAACCATAGAGACTCAGCACAGCTGTGATAAACCAATAGGATGCCTTATTGCATATCCAGGAACATGAAGTGTGTCATGCAAAGTTGCAAAGCAAGCCTTGACAAATTGTTTTTTTTAGCCACATCGTATAAATAGAAAGGGGTTAATTTATGACTCAAGAGACTGGAGTATGAGGCTTGAACCTATGACTATGCAGCACAGTCATAACCTTCAATAGGCTGACTCATGCAACCTTCATTTCCTGGAGGCATCCTTTAAAGTCCATCTTTCATTCAGGTACAAGTTAAAAGTAGGTACTTTCCAAGTTTGGCTATTGGTTTTATTTCCAAAAATTTATTCAATCTGGGCACATCATTTAAACAGCATCTTATGAGAGTTGAGGAAGAGAGGATGAATGCTATTCAATAATCATCCACTCACACCCCAATCCCTTCAAACTGTAGTTGCAAATTTTGACCTTTGTGAGGCAGGGATCAAATTTTTGGGCAACATTCGACAAGATTAGTCTCTTGGACCAAAATTCATAGGAACATTCTATTGCAAGTCGAGAATGGCTTTTGGAGCAAAGTTTTGTGAATAAACTCTTGTTTACCCAACATCTCGGTGATCAATGACCTACACCGACTCCTGATTAAGCAACGTTTTGATTTTAAAATTCTTATCCTCGGTTTCAAAGCCCGCCATGGTCTCACCCCTCAATCTCTAACCTCCTCCAACGCATCTACACTCCTTCATTCCTAGCCTCTTGTGCAGTTCCAATTTTAAGTTGCTCCACTATTAGCGGCCACGCCTTCAGCTACCTGGGCCTCAAGCTCTGGAATTCCCTCCCTAAACTTCTCCGCATCTCTTTCTTTATTTTAGGGTGTTTCTCATTGGTCCCAGTATCTCCTTATATGGCTCAGTGTCTAATTTTGAATAACAATGCTGCTGCGAAGCATCTGGTGACATCATGCTCCATTAAGAGGTGCTACGCAAATACAATTTGACGTTCTAATGCTTGTGTGTCAATTTTACTTTCTGTAGCCTAAAGTTAGATTCATGAGTTTAATACATTCAATTATAAATCTCCTGTGTAACACCTTGCTCAATATCATGAGGTATACTTGATTTATCAGATGAGGCCTGCTTGAGCAAGATAGCTTTCAGTAGAGTTCCAAACATTTACTTGCGCCAGGAGTAAAATCTTTCCTCCTCCTCCCCCCACCCCCAAACCACCTCACAAATATAACCCTCCGAAGTGCAGGTCTTACAGTATCATGAGCAAATGTGTAATCTTGGTGTTTGGCACAATACCCAAGTACCTCTATTTCCATTTGAAGCAAAAATGAAAGATCTTCCACCAGCGAAAGATTTCATTTCTAAATAGCCCTGCAAACGAAGTACTAACAGGATCACTATAGCATCATAAGGCAAGGCCAGCATGCATTTAGCCAGTTACCTTCGAAGGATTAACAAGGATAAAATGTTGAGATAATGAAAGACTGTACGTCTGAGAATGGAAAGCGAGAAGAGGAGAAAGAAAGAGATGACTGAACGCCGAACTGGACAAACATCAACATACAAGAAAGAGTACATTTGTAGCACTTTTTGGTAGAATTTTCAGTTATAAAGTCTGCTTAAAAAGGTCCAAGATTTTATTCAAAAGTATCTGGGTTCACGCAAGAATCCAAGTTATGCAAAATTTGTTTTTCGGATTGAAAAAGAAAGTGTCTATGGTGAATATTAAAACAGTGGGGCCAAAACTACAAAAGATGGCTCGGTGTTTGTCTACCTCAAGTTATTTATTCTTTCATGGGATGCAGGCACCACTGACTAGGCCAGCATTTATTGCCCACCCCTAGTTGGTCTTGAGAAGGTGGTGGTGAGCTGCCTTCTTGAACCGCTGCAGTCCATGTGGTGTAGGTACACCCACTGTGCTGTTAGGGAGGGAGTTCCAGCATTTGGGCACAGCAACAGTGAAGGAACGGCGATATATTTCAGGATGGTGTGTGGCTTGGAGAGATTTAATGATGAACATGCACCCAAACCATTTTCATGAAAAAGCCAAGTAAAAAAGCTGGAGAAGTGTGAAATTTATACTCAGAATGGTCCAAGATATTTTCTAGACTGTTAGATGGCATTTGAGACAAGACTAGGGCCAAATGCTAACTCTGAAGAACTTCTGAAGTGTCCATTCAGAGGTGTCTCTTCCTTAAACAACTGGCCACCTGATCTGAGGTTACACCCATCTGTTAATCATTAGAAATACAAACGGGTGCAATGGAAAACCTTAAAAAAAGGCAAACACTTTCTTGGTAAAACTTGGGTTGTGAAAGCAGGACAGGATACAAAAATGTTAAAAATGAATATTTTATTTAAGTCACGCAATGCATATTTTCCCCTCAAGAAAGACGACAGGTTAAATTGCCACCATCAACACTCAACAAAGGGGCGATAGAGGGGGTGGGGGAAAGAAAGAGGAAACAGAATGGGGGAGGGGAGAAGAACTTAAATTCACCACACACAAAACTAGATGCAAAAAAAATCAGTCAGAAAAGCAACTTAAGATATTTAAGTAACACCACCAACACCCCCTCCCCACCGAACCCCAGTCCTGTCCAGAAATGGTAAGAATTAGATCTACGTGGGGGTAGTTTTATTGTTTTGAAACCTTTAGGTATGTGGTACGATCTGGAGCTCATGAGTAAAACAAATATTTCTGCGATGGAAACAAAAGATTCGTTAAATTTTCATTTCAGCTCACTGCCCAGCTCTTATTCAATATCTAAAACAGCAAGCCAGTGTTGCTCAGGTCTAAAAGTTAAGACAAGAGAGAATCCCATGTGTAATTTTAAAAAAGGCTACCTGATGCTAATTTTAAAAATGAACTTGGTGAGTTCACAGAAAATGGCAGAACAGTGAGAAAAAGAGTGCATCCTGACCCATCGCAGCTTTGGACATTGGTAGACCTGCTCTTTCAGGTACTGCTTTAGGGTTTTACTTCCGCATTCTTGGTTTCCTTTCAAATATCAAAAATATGCCTCTATGAAACACAAATAATGCTTTAAACCAGGAGAACCTCCAAAAGGTGCTTCAAAAGATTGCTATTTTTAAACTGAAGTTCAATAGTACTCACTCTACATCTTACTTACAAGCACTTTTTTATATAAATAAAGCCTTTACAGAGTTTGCTTCCCAAACCCCATTTCTGGAATAGTCATGTACGTCAGAGAAAGCACACTGTTAAATGGCACTGAAGAGGAGCTGGTTAAGTTAGAAATTCTGTCAGCAGTGTTGGGGTAGCATGGTGACTATTTATGCTGTCATAATACACTGCAGACTTCAAAAAGGTTTTCCAAACTTTTTCATGAAGGTACTGTCTTTGGTGAAAAAAATATTAATTTGTTAATGGAAACAGTTTGAAAACAGATTGAGACTGCAAATGGATTTAAAACATCAGCTGAGAAACAGATGATTCCAAGGTGGACTTTATGCAAAAAAAAGTGCGATCCCAAATATCTGTTTTCCATCTCCAGTTGTAAATATTAATTAATTTACAAGCAATCTTGCCCATTTTAGAGAAAAATAAAAACTGTCTTTCCTTTCAAAGCCAGTCCTGTACATTATCAGAGCCCACACTAACAAATTACTACTTCAAAAGATAGCGGAGAGAGAAAGGGAAATACTTACAGGCAAGCCTTTCCTATTAAAGGCTGAAGAGTGAAAAAAAATGTATAAAAAAGTAGAGAACACAGAACGTGATTTACAAATTCAAACAAAAACATAATAGTCAAAATGAGTTTTGAACAAAATCAAATGCACCTTCCTCTTGATCCAAGCTAGACATCATTCTTATCAAGAGCTTATGAAAAGAAACGTAAAAGGTCACAGCAAGCTCCCCACAGCATCTAGTTATATATTATTGTGGACAAAGCTTCACTATTTAAAAAAAGAGGATTTTTAAAGTCTGCACTGAAACAGACATGTAGAGACCCTTAAAAAAAGAGACAGAAAATGTTACAAATACTCAAATGACTTAAAGATTGGTGAGGGAGACATGGGCTTCAATTCATAGGTCATTGGCACCAGCACCAGGGAAGGTGGGAGCAGGGTCCGTTGGGAGGGTCTTCACCTGGACCATGCTGGGACCAGTGTTCTGGCAAGTCGTATAACTAGGCAGTAGAGAGGGCTTTATACTAAATAGTGGGGGGGTGGGGGGTGAAGGGATCAAGTGTGTGTAGATGTGCGAAATTAAAGAGAACACAAGGCAAGAGAGTAACGTAGCAATAAGGGGAATGATAATCAGGGAGTGGCAGGAAGGGACAGAAAAGCCAGAGGTTGCAAAAATAGTAAAAAAGGACAGAACTAAAGAATCTGTATCTAAATGCACTTAGCATTTGTTAAAAGATACAGATGAATGGAGAGCTCAAATAGAAATAAATATCTATGATCTGATGGCCATTACAGAGATATGTGGGAAGTTTATAGGACCTCTAACAGTAACCACGCTGTAGGACGGGGTATGCGACAAAGGGAATCATGGGCAATTTTAATCTACGTATTGTTTGGATGAATCAGATTGGCAAAGGCAGCCTGGAAGAAGAGTTCATTGATTGGTTTTGGTACAATTTCTTAAAGCAGCACATTCTATAGCCAGAGAGCAGATTTGGTAAAGTGCAACAAAACAGTCTTATTTATTGACCCCAAAGGCACCCCTAGGTAGCAGTAATCAGAACATGATTGAATTTTACATTCAGTTTGAGGGAGGGAAGAGTTGGTCTAAGACTAGTGTTTTAAACTTAAATAAGGGCAGTAATGAGGGTATGACAACCATACTAGCTAAAGTGAACCAGGGAATTAGATAAAGGGATAGGTCAGTAGAGATGCAGTGACAGACATTTAAGGAGATATTTCATTACACTCAGATACATTCCAGTGAGAAAGACACCATCTGTAGCTAACTAGGGAAATTGAAGATAGTGCCAAATTGAAAGAAAAAGCATACAATTCCACAAAGTTGAGTGGTAGATCAGAAGTTGGACAGAGTGTAAAAAAAAAGCAAAGAATGATGAAAAGAATAATTGGGGAAAGAAATTAGAGTACAAGAGAAAGCTAGCTAGAAATATACAAAACAGGTCAAGAGCTTCTACAGGCATTTAAAAAAGAAAAAGCAAAGTGAGCATTGGTCCTCTAGAAAGTGAGAATATGAACTAATAATGGAAAATAAGTGGTGGATGAATTGGACAGATATTTTGCATCTGTCTTCGTGGTAGAGAATACAAATTACATTCCAGAAATAATGGTGAATCAAGGGATGAACTGAAAACAATTACAATCACGAGGGAAAAATGACTGAGAAAACAAACCAAAAGGTGACAAGTCCCTAAGTCCAGGTGGCCTTTATCCTAGGGTCTTAATAGAAGTAACTGAGATAGTAGATACATTGGTTTTGATTTTCCAAAATTCCCTAGATTCTGGAAAGCTCCCATCAGATTGGAAATAGCAAATGTAACTCGTCTATTCAAGAAAGGGAGACAGGCAGAAAGTAAGAAACTACAGGCTAGTTAGTTTCACATATGTCATAGGAAAATGCTGGGATCTATTAAGGAGGTTACAGTGGAGCACTTAGTAAATCTCAATGCAATCAGGCAGAGTCAACATGGTGTTGTGAAAGAGAAATAGTGTTTGACTAATTTATTAATTAGAACTCTTTGAGGAGGTAACAAGCAACAAGAATAAAGGGGAATGTGTGGATGTGCTACACCTAGATTTCCAGAAGCCATCTGACGAGGTGCCACATCAAAAAGTTACTAAGCAAAATATGAGCTCATGGTGCAGAGGGTAACAAATTAGCATGAACAGAGAGTTAGTTAGCTAACAGGAAACAAAGCATTGGCCTAAGTGGGTCATTTTCAGGTAGGAAAGATGGAATGCTACAGGGATCAGTGCTGATGACTCAACTATTTACAAATCAGTACCAATTTTATGGATGAAGGGGCTAAATTTTCTGATGGCAAAAAGATAGGTAGGTTGTGAAGAGGACATAAGGAGTCTGCATAGGCAGGTTAAGTGAGTGGGCAAAAATACGGCATATGAAGCATAATGTGGAAAAATGTGAGTCCACTTTGGCAGGGAAAATAAGAAAAGCAATATACTATTTAAATGGAGAGAGAGTGCAGAACTCATTGGGCATTGGCAGGACCACATCTGGAGTATTGTGTACTGTTTTTGACTCCTTATTTAAGAAAAGGATAATTGCATAACAGGTCAAGTATCCTTCATCCAAAATCCTTGGGACCATCTGCATTTTGGATTTCAAATAATTTTGGTTTTTAGGTACCGCATATAAACTTTCATCACAATAGCCTAAGCCTAGTTCAGTGCTGATGACTCAACTATTTAAAAGTAAAAAAAAGTAAATAAAATGGCTAGAAAAGTAAGATGCATCACAATAATAAATAGAGTATAGGCAATAAGTTTCTTTTCCACGTGTTTACCACAAAAATCGCAAGGTAGACAGTGCAGACAAACAACTAGACGTCTTGTGCTAAAAGTCTGAGGTTCAAAAAATGTGTGGTTTTTTGGATGTGTTTGGTTTTCAGGTTTATGGATAATTGATACTCCACCCCTGCAGAAACATTTCAGAGAAGGTTCACTCAACTGATTCCTGGGATGAGGGGCTTATCTTCCTGAGGGAAGGTTGAACAGGTTGGGTCTGCATCCATTGGGAGTTTAGGGCCAGGATTTTTACCTGGTCAGGGAGGCGGGCTCAGAAGCAGTTGTAAAGTCAACCACCACCCACAAATCGGGCCCCGACATAGATTTCACGCTGGCCAATTAACAGCCAAGCCAGAGTGAACCACACACTGCGGCGCTCAGCACTACTGGGGCAGCAGGAGAACGAACGCAGAAGTTCACACATGCGCGCAGGTGAGCGCAACGAAAGTTGCGAGGCCCAGAGCTGCCTCAAGGGAGCCGAAGACTTACCAACTCAAAAATGAAAAGCTTAAGCAATGTTCAAAACACGTCCTCTCATGCGGCTCTGTCACATGAACAGGAACATGTTATGAACGAAATCTTAAAACGTTTGTTGTTGTGGTTGGAAACCTCGTCCCGCCCGTGCATGATGTTTCCTAAAAAAAAATCCAAAGGCCGCTTGGCTTTCCCACCTGCCCAGCAACCATAAATTCCATTTGATTATTACTTCACTGGCCTCACGGGGCCTGTTCATTGTCGGTGGGCACGCTGCCAACTCCCACACTCGCCTGTCGACTGAAATATCGCGCGAGTGCGCGATGACATCGGGACGCTCGCCTGATGTCATCGTGCGTCACTTTACGCTCGAGCAGGTCAGGCATGTGCCTGCCCAGCGCAAATTTCTGCCCTAGAAGATCGAGAGGTGCTCTTATTGAAACATACAAGATCCTGATGGGGGGGGGGGGGCTTTACAGGACGGATGCTGAAAGGAAGCTTCCCCTTGTGGGAGAGACTAGAACTCGAGGACACACAGTTTTAATAAATAAGGGGCCTTCCGTTTAAGATGGAGAGGAGGAGAATTTTTTTTTCTCTGAGGATCATGAGGCTGTGGAACTCTTCCCCAGAGAGCGGAGGAGGCAGGGTCATTGACTACTTCTAAGGCAGAGATAGGAGTTTCTTGACCAACAAGGGAGTCAAAGGCAGGAAAGTGGCCACAAGCGTACCATTATCTTATTAATGGCAGAGCAGGCCCAAGGGGTCAAATGGCCTGCTCCTGTTCCTAATTCATATACACTCAGCAGGTCTGGCAGCATTGGTGGAGAGGGAAACAGAGTTAACATTTCAGGTCAATGACCTTTCGCCAGAGCTGGGAGAATATTGGAGATGTTATAGGTTTTAAGCACGTACAGAGGCAAGTGGTGGGGGGAAAGAGGAGAAGGAGGAGGTGGTGGAGTGGGGCGGGGAAGTGGAGGGGGTAGTTGGGGAATGGGGAAGGAAACAACAAGGAACAGGATGCCAAGCAGGAGAGATTGTATGATAAAGCTTTGATTCACAGATACTGCCAGGCCTGCAGAGTATTTTCCACAGTTTTTGTTTTTATTTCAGATTTTCGGCACCAACAGTATTTTGCTTTTATATTAATATCCACACCCTGGTTTGAATTAAGCGTCTGGTGGTCATAAAAGCCAGACATTATTACTGGGAACGGAAAACAGTTACAGTGTCTACTTAAAATGAGTCACAAAGCACCTTCCCCATAATCCAGGTATTGTATGCAGCAGATGCAGAATTAAATCAAAACACTACCTTAACCAGAGAGCAACCCCACATGTTCCAATCCCCAAACCTCTTTCCACAACAATCTTTGGACTAAATGGGGTTATAACCATGTTAGGACCAATTTGGGGGTAATTTTAAGCTATGGACCCACACATTAGAGGGAACTAGCTTAAATCTTTCCAAATTAAATTATGCCAGAGAGAGCACAGATCATGTTGGAACTGGATTCAAGTACAGGTCCCTGGGTGTGAAAGGTGGGTGCTAACTGCCTGTGCAATGCAACTTCTCTACAGAGAATATCCACATTAATGCCATTGTTAGTAACAGCTACTGAGTAACGGTCATCCCTATTTCTCCCTCCATCACCTCCATTCACATTATGCAGGGTTGCACTAGTGAAGCATAGAAAGTTACAGCACAGGAGGACATTCGGCCCATTGTATCTGTGCTGGCCAGAAAACAGTTATCCAGCCTAATGCCACTTTCTAGCTCTTGGCCTGGAGTCTTGTGGGTTACAGCACTTCTTAAATTCAATAAGGGTGTCTGCATTTACCAGATTTTCAGAGGGTGAGCTTCAGACCGCACCCTCCTCCCACCTCCCAAATCACCCACTGGGTGAAACATTTCCTACTCAACTCCCCTCTAATTCTTCTACCAATTACTTTAAAATTACACCCCTTGTTTACTGACATCTCTGCTGAGGGAAGACCTCTCGTTGAGGGAGGTTTTGAATAAGGCAGACGCAAGCTGGAGTTTTAACACAAAGAATGTCCCTAGTACAGTCAATGGCATAGAAATTTCTAAGAGAGTCTGCTACTTAAAACACACTTGGATTGCTCCTGTTCGTTATTCTAATATCTCTTAGTTGACAGCAACATGAATTTTTACTGTCTCAACAACCCGCTCAGATTCCCCATTTGCACAAAAAAATGGCATAATGCTATTGCAGGATAAAAATAGACTGGATTCTTCCAAATTAAAGTGAAAGCAAATTCCTCTCAATTCAAAATTCAATTGGAAATCCTACCAAAGTACCAGCTTTTATTAAAATTTCAATATGAATAAACCTCACACAAAATACTCAATTAAACAAGGGTAGACTGTATTAAATGGATAAGCTTAATGTGTGGCACCTCTCAGACTGGAGTAGATCCTCAATAAGGTCGGTTTTTACAAATAAACAAAAGTAGCTGTTAGTATACATTCGGAATTAAAGAGATGGTTAATTTTATTACATTAACTAAAAATACTGGTTTTAAATTTTGAAACTTCACAACTTGAGTTTGCAAAGAAATGGTCTTTTTCCCATCCTTTGGAATGTACAGCGATGCAAGAATATTCCAGGTATATTTAAAAGCAAGCAGGCTGAGCCAGCATAAAAATTGCACAGCTAAGTTAGTTGAGCATCTTCATTCACCAAAGCAGCAAGTAGCGTAACTATTCTCATGTACGGCTACATTTTAAATAAGCAATTAGTAAGATTAGGGAGCACAGAGCATGATTTTATGCGGAAGGCATACTCAGAATCTGCAGATTATAAGCAAAAAAAGCAGCAGCGACAGCCATAATGGTACAGAACATTCGACTAACTTGTCCAGGCAGGGCTGTGGACACTTCAGAGGCCAGGCAGACAGGCATGGCTGAGGAAGATGAGGCCACATGGTCCTCTAGGCCTTCAATCCTCGGCTTTTTGTTGGGCTCTGGGCTTGCCAAGGGGGTAACACTATTGCGACGCATGAGTGGGTTAGATCCCTTCTTACCAATGTCCTGGTCAAAGCGAATGGGGGGGAAAAAAAAAAATGTAAAAGAGAAAGCTATATTACAATAGGAGCATTTCAAAAACCAAAAACTTTTAATAAAATCACTACAAATTTATACATCACACCTGCCCAAGAGCGGGCAGAAGGGGGAAGGCAGCAGCTGTGCTAAATCAGACCACGGTCACTTGACTGCTGATACTGTTGTTCGTGCTGAAATTTGTACCTAGTCCTTATGATCAAAGCTGCCCATGTTCACAGTCACCCATTTTTATGAACAGAACTTTAAAATGGGCACTAAGTTAAACGTGTTCAAACAAAAACCATAACTATGTAAGTTTGGCAAAAGCATTTAGCTTTAACCTACAAACTTCATTCTACTGAAGGTTTTGACAAGACCTTTCACACTTGTACAACAAGCCCAATCGTTTAACTAGGTCGAGAGATCAGGGGTGAGGCAGTTTTGAAAATACAGCATCCAACAAATGCTCACATTTCTGCGATGCAAGTCTCAAGGCTAGTTTGAGTGAGCCAACCTGATAAATCTCTTGCCCTAAAGGTGAGATGTACAAATCTCTCCATTGGTGGCAAATCGCCTGTCCTTAAACAGAAAAAACATGCGCAAATAGAGTTCAAAATTCCCCATTCCCCACAGAAAAGGTCCATTGTGATAGTATATAAGGGTGGCAAACATCACTCACTACAGCACCGACCTTTCTGACTCACATAACAGAGTTTACAGAGCGTATCAACTCAACAGCCAAGGCTCCTCCAAAGGGCAATAGCTGTTCTAATCTTAAGTGTGGCAGGTTTCTTGTACCCAGCCAATGAACAGCAGCTACAAATCAATAACATGGCTGTGCTTTTACCCTTCCAAGTAACCGAGGGCAGAAGCAAGCTACAAACCAGTTCAACGCTAAAGAAAATCAAAACCTAGCTTTAATTAACTCTCCCAAAGGCAACCATTTTTTGCCATCTGCTCAATTAGTAGCAATTCAGAGGGAGAATTCAATGACATATTGTGACCTTGTATTTCATCCACGTCTATATTCTTCATATAAAGAATTCTAGATCGAGTGCACATTAGAATATTCAATGGTGTGAGCTTCACACCAGAATCTATTCCTGTTCCAATGAAATAATCGATGCAGACACACCTCCCAATGCTGCTAAATCGCCCAAATGAGATTATCTAACTCAGATTACATCAAGGATCAGACACGCCTTGCCCAAGGTATAGGGTTCAGAACTATTTCTGAGCCATCAGTGGAATCAAGTCATCGACTAATCCAGTGTAAATGTATAATCTCACAATGCTCGAATAAGCAACTCTCTAGTCACTAGTAGTTAGGCATCTCACCTGCTGCTGTCCCTGGTTTCAGGCAGTCCTCAAGGACAGATTCAAAATTCCACCATGTTTGTTCTAAGAATGGCCTGGACAAGAGAAACTGAATCAGTTCCACTTGTGACCAACTCACTAAACATTACTGTACATCAAGATAAACTCAGGGATGTAGCAGCATATTGCAGGAGGTTCTAGATCTTGGAAGTCATGCATCTCATCTGCAGCTTGTTGGGCCTATGTGCATGCAAATCAACTGCTATGTTGACCCACACAACAGCATTTCACATCCACTGAAATACTTTTCTTGAAGTGCTCTGGGATTTCCTGGGAGATGTAATATAGCCTTAGGTACATTTCAGGTCTGGTGTTAATACACTTGGCTGCTCCTTATTCAAATAACCAGACCAATTTCTAGTGCTCCAGTTACTGGCCACTATGAAACTCAAATGAACCATTTATTATTTGTTCATGGTACGTGAGCATCGCTGGTAAGGCCAGCAGTTATTACCCATCCCTAATTACACTTGAGATGGTAATAATTTAAATAAGTCATCACCTATTATACAAAGAACGACAAAAGTTTATTATTCTACTGATCTTTGTTAGTTTATCAACTGCGCTTCTCCCATTTTCTCCACGTAAAGCATTAATAGATTTACTTAAACACTTGAGCCTACTTTGTTTGAATTTAAAATTTTATCTAAGAAAAAAAGAAACCCCAATAACATTTGATGTAAACTTTTAAACCAGGTGAAAACATTTTACATTTTCTGTGGTGCAAGCAAAACAGAAAATATACTCAAGCAAGCACTACTGCCGCCCTATGAGTGTTTGCTGACAAAACCACTTCAATTTCATGCTGTAGCAGAAACTGCACTAAGTAATCTAAACAGCACTGTCTCATCTTGGAGCCAAAGAATTACTGCTAGTGAGTTATGGCAGCAGTTTAGGTACAATAATTAGGGGATTTGGTGCTTAACAAAACAGTTAAGACACTGCTCAAGAACCCCGAGGACATTTTCCCTTTTGCACACTTCCTAACAGCCAGCTCAGTAGGCGGACTGGAAGAGGATTTGGCACTTCTCCTCATCAGCAGACAGAAGCTCAAAACACCATGAAGAATTGAAAATGATCCTCAGATACTAAGAGTCCACCCTCATTTTTACCACGCAAAAGACTCCAAGCTCGCAGACGACGGAAGGACAGGGAAGAAAGATGCGTCTCACTAATATTGTTCGCAGAGTGCTTCAGGATAGAATAGGACTTAGGAGGGTTTTTTTTGCATCCATCATTTATTCGCATTCAGCAGGACTGAAAAAATAAATCGCTCTCATCCAATTCGGTAAGTGGAGACTGGATGAAATCAGCTGGCAGGTCAAGCTAACCTGCAGCATGGAGCACCAGTGCACACTGACTACTGACAAGTGGCAGGATTCAACATTCAATCCTTCTCAATCATACAATGCAGAACGAGCTAACCAACGCACTGGGAGCAGTAATCCTTACCAAGCACCTCATGATATATGGTGAATGAACAACGGTGGTGGCTTGCTGATTCAATTCTAACTCAAATCAACGGCAAAAGCACGTGTTAGAAAGGTTATACAGAGGTCAGGGGAGGTGAAATCCATTGTCTTCTTTGACAAGTAAATATCAATTTCCGAAATAGCGTTTAAAAACGTCACCTTTTAGATTATCAACTGTGTGTTTTTTTCCTAGAACACTCCCCACTCCAAAAATGCTACAAGAACTTTTCGCAGGTTTCCCCTTCCTCAAAAGTTAGCTTTGAAACCGAGGTAATTATAATGCAATTCAAAACAGGCTTTTCTTCCTCTAAATTAATGCAAGCCAGCCACGAGCAAGCAGCTGATGCACCCTCAGCTAATGCACCTCCAGCTAATGCATTACTTCGCAAGATTCCCTCTCTCTTTAATTAAAACCCATTTCCCATATATCAAATCACCGTCTCCTCAATTAAAGGAACTGGAACGTACACAGTTTGATACAGAACTCAGGATTCAGTTTTTCACTCATTTCCTACCCCATGATATTCTCAGTTGTGTCAGACACTTGCTAAACTATGATGCAAGGGCTGATTCAAATGAAACCAGAGTCCATACTGCATGCAATAAACTGAATACTCACCTCTGGTCGATCTCTGTGTGTGTTTACTGCCTCCACATTCAAAAAGATAGATTCAACCTTACAGCCTATTTAAAAACAGAAAATTAAAGCCAATCACAGACTTGAATTTGAAACGTGATCTAACCGGGCTAACAGATTCATGCAAAGAAATCAAACAACTCACCATATGCAAATGGAGTCAGCTTTAATACTGTGTGAAGAGGACACTTTAGATACGGTAGCTCATCTAAGAAGGCAGAAACAACCGATTGTAAGTGAATACCAACACAGTATTTAATCCCCTTGTCAAGTTCAACATTTGATACCTGTGCCTGGTAGACACAGATGAAACCAACTGCACTGCACCACTGGAGTTTAGATTATATTGTGCACCATCCAGAATAGTGCTTTATAGACAAGAGAAAGTTGGTCACATGTACAAACGAAAGAGAAAAAAACTGGAGACTACAGAACGTCCCTGTTCAATTCACATACCTGCACTTTTATCTAGAAAGTATGCAAGGAGGCAGCGCATGACAGCTTGGTGACAGATGACCAAGACATTCCCCTGTCTCTCCAGTTCCATGATAACAGGTTCCAGACGTTGCACCAAGTCTTGGTAGGACTAAAAAGTAGAAACCAAAAAGATTATTCCATTTACACATTCAAGTTAACATTTTCAGGAGGCAGATATAACAGGATTTTTTTTTTTTTAAAAGTGAGGGATTAAGTACTATTGTGGATTATCTACAGCAAGATCTTCACAAAAGTTAATGAGATAATCTTACAAACATCCTGGAAGTTACTATGGAAATTCCAGCCTTCAAGAGAAGGATTACAGAACAAGCTTTGGATCTACTTAATACCCTACTAAAACAGTCATGAAAGTAACATCTGCTTCTGTAATTTGTTAAATAACTTAATCTTCAAAATGTTTTAGTCCTAATGCATTTATGCTCAGTCAACTCCATACAAGCTGCTGCCATGTATAACCTGCTGCATATTTTATATTTCTGACTTATGCAGAGATGACTAGTTTCTGCAAGAGGTTTTAAAATGTCTACTCCAGGCTCAGGCTTCCAGCTCTTTCTACAGCCTGGTTTACCCCAACCCAGAGTCCACACCCAGGCTTAATCAATCAATCACTATGAGCATCAATAATAAACTAACTCAAAAACAGAATAATTGAACACTGCATAACCTACCTCACCAGTTGGGTAGCGGTAATAATATTTGTCTTGTTCACGTAATGCATATTCCTCAGGGTACTGTTCCTTTATTTTTTCATATGTCATGTCTTCACATACACCCTGTAATAATTACAAAGACATCTTAACTCAAAGCATGTCATTGTTTACCCCTCATCTTCAAAAGTCAAATTAGTCTATAGCATATTTAATTCCATGCTAAATCATTTAAATTTAAACACAGTAGAGCTCTTGCCAGTGTATCATAACCAACAGCTGCACTACACTGCTGTAAAAACTGAAGGCTTCTGCAACAATCTATGCGCCTTTGCAACCAAAGTTACAGGTCTAGTTTGCAACACTGTTCTCTTCACAGGGTTTTCCATGTTTAGGTGCAGAGAAAGTAGAACTATGGGTCAACATGCTAATAAAATCAATCACTGCATACCTTAAAAAAGGATAAAAAGCTTCTATTTATGTAACACCTTTCACAACCTCGGGACACCCCAAAGTATTTCACAGGCACTCTACTTTTGAAATGTACGCATAGTTGTAGAATGTAGGAATTTCAAGAACAAAGGGGAGTCCTGAATTAACCCAGATCAAACTGCAGCATTGTTAATTGTAATACCAAATACAAGCCTACAAATCACATTTTGCCAGATCAAATCAAAGTCATTTTCTTCATCTACAGCAATACTTGAACAATTTAACCTCAGTTTCTTGTTTGGACTAGACCATGCTATAACTAATAGATTTAAAATCAATCAGTTTATAGTGACAATACTGAAGTGATGGGTCATATTTACTGCTCAAGACAAACTAGATGATCAGTAGTGTGAACAAGGATACCGTGCCACAAGTTGGTGAACACAGGTTTGTACACACATTTGTGCCCTTTTAAAGTTAGATGTTAACCATGCAAGAGGACAGTGACATGCACACCTAATAGTAGCTAACTGAAATGCAAAAATATATAATGTGCAAACTCGCAAACAGGCTGTACATGGTCAGAAAATGAAGAGAGAATTTGGAGTAACGAATAAGTTATAGAGCATACTATTGAAGTGAATTTTCAAATACAACTTACAGCATCTATTTCATTCAGTGCTTTCCATTGCTCATACCGACCACCCAAAACCTCTGCCGTTTGGATGGTTCGTTTCAATTGGCTAGTCCAAACCTTCAGATCCTTAAGATTCTGTTCCTCCAGAAATGTGCTAAGTGCTGTGGAAAACTGAAAAATAAAGTCATTTACATTATGGAACTATTTTTCTAACAGATGCATTATGTTGGCTATTTAGTATTACAGATCTCTAATACATTGGTTAGTGAACTGTACAAAGCACTGTGCGAAATAATTGCTGAAATAACTGACTAAGTCAGTTATATCGTGCCTCTTTACAGTTAATAAGTGAATGTTAGGATTCGTTAATGCTAGCTTAAAAAAAAAGCTGAACCTCCCACCGCCAACCCCCAATACACAAGCATCCACTCTAGACCTATAAAAAGGATGCGGAGATCAGTACTTTCCAAATGTTGAAAAGTTAGAAACAGTGATGGCCCAAAAGGGACTTAGGGGTCCATGTATGCAAATTAATAAAATATCATGTACAGATACAAATAAACCAAAAAGACTCTAGGACTAGAATACAAGATGGGGTAGAAGTCATGCTTCAGCTGTACAAAGCCCTAGTTATACTACACCTGGAACATCATGTTCAGCTATGGGCATCACACTTCAGAAAGGATATACGGCCTTGGGAGAGAATGTAATGAAGTGTAGATTTACCAGAATGAAACCTCTACTCCAAGGGTTAAATTACAAGGAGTGATTGCCCCAACTATAGTTGCATTCCCTGAAATTTAGAAAGTTAAGGGACGATTTGATCAAAAGTTTAAAGATATTAAGGGAATAGTTAGGGTAGATAGAGAAACTATTTCTATTGGTTGGGGTGTTTAGGACTGGAGAACATAGGCTATAACTAGTCCCTTTAGGAATAAAATTCAACAACACTGACTCGTAAGGGGTAAAAGTTTGGAACTCTCTTCCGCAAATGGTGGTCCTTGCCAGATGTTAATTTTAAAACAGAGATTGATAATACGACCTTTCAGTTAAACAGAAGTTAGTAAGGGATGTTGGTGCAAAAGGTGGGTATGTGGAGTTAGGTCAGTCATAATCTAATTGATTGGCAGAACAGGCTCAAGGAGCTAAATAGCATATTCCTGTTCCTACGTGCTTTGATGACAACATTAACATGTATTATATAATGTTGGGTTTCAAATTCACAAGCCTTGATAGGTACCTTCTTTCCTCTGTATGAGAGACCAGAATCACCACCAATTCGGCCTTGGAGGTTGTATTCACTTTCCCCATGGCGACACAAGTAGATTGTACGAGGTTGGATATGAATGTTCATCAAATAATAGACTATTTTGCTCTGGATGTGATCTTGCACCCGGTTTACTAGGAACCTCCGGCCTACATTAATCACCTTGATGAATGACAGATCCCTAACAAAAAGTAACAGGAAGAGGGGGCGGGGCAGGTAATGGAAATAATTAGCACAATTTGTCAGTGCAGAGAGCAAAGAATTACACTAACTCTTCAATGATATTACTTTGACTGAAATATTACAGAAACAACACCATAAATGTCATGCGCATTGTTAGAAGTGACACCAATTACAATTAGAAGTCCTTTAGAATCTCTGCAAAATAGGATGACAGGCAAAGTTTGCCCTAGTCCCCAACTCTGGATTCCCCAAACGTTATGTACAATGGTGGGAATTGAATGGGTAGCACTATATAGGTGCAGAATCATGTCTACCTACACAACCCATTGAGAGAGTGGGGGCATTTCAACATAGCTCCAGTTGAGAACACAGATTCCAAGTGCTATAGTGGACTGTTCTCTAGAGATAACTGATATTTCATGCAGATTAAATTGCAGGCTGGCAAATCTGGTGCTTTAATTATGGGTTTGCCTTGAACTATAGTTGGAGGTAGGAGTGTTGTACATCTCTGGCACTCCAGTAGTCAGCTGGCTTTGCCTTGCACCATCGCCAAGCCCGAGCACATTGTTACTAATTATGGAGGAACCCCCAGCATGTATTAAGCATCTTCTACAAAAAGGTACCTTTAGTCATGCAAACCCAGCTGATTAAACACCACCCCGACTCCAGTTGAATAATTGCAGTATTTGGTCGTATGTTGCAATGGTCATTAAAAAGTTAGAAGCATAGGCACATTATCAATATCAAATGGTCAACTGAAGGTATTGAACTTACTTGTCATAACTGTCTGGGTCCAAGGGCTGATACGTTGCTTTATAGCATTCGATTCTCTTCAGGAAATCTTCCATTGCATCAGTTCTGTTACAATCCATGTAATCTGGACTGGACACTTTCACATCCTGTGGATTATGAAACACTATCAATCTGTGCTGATAAATTAAAACCAATTTTCTCACAAAGTACACCCAACATTGAATTAATCACTATTGGGATGAATACATAATTTCCCCCACTCACCATAATATTTGCAGCCACCACACTTGGATCATCACAAACAGATTCCACAAAAAACACCTGCAAGTGAAAGCGAGCATTTTTTAATAACTCTATATGAGAACCTAAATTATAATTTTTAGGTTGATAGTAATGTTCAAATGTCTTCTGAGGTATCTTCAAAGATATTTCTTAACAAGACAGAGTACAAATCCGAAATGCGTGTCTAAACCTCAGTCTTGTCATCTGCCACGTGGATAGATGATGTGGGAAATGGAAACATTCAGACCCACTGTAGAAAGTGCTGAGAGGCTAATTTTATACTCAGAATACTGATTTTCATACATTGGTAAGGAAAATAAATCCCATTGGCGAGAAGAATGGGAGCTTCACTCTAAATCAGACCTCTCTGTGGTCTACACATTGCATTGTAATTTGCAGCACATATCTTTATCGCAAGCCCAAGGAAAGAGCTATACAGTTCAAGGTTCAAAGTTGAGGGGGTACCCCATCTCTGGCCAAGGATAAGTCAGTCAAGATTATAACACAGGTCACTGTGCCAACCTCTTGGTTCAAAGAAGAATGAAGAGCTTCTGGTGGTTGACCTCAAGAAAAATCCAGTAACACAACAGTAATTTCTGATAAAAGCAAAATACTGCAGATAATGGAAGTATGAAAGAAAAACAGAAAATGCTGGAAAAACTCAGCAGGTCTGGCAGCATCTGTGGAGGGAGAAACAGAGTTAACGTTTGAGTCCGTATGACTCTTCTGAGCTAAAGAGAAGTAGAAATGTGATGGATTTTATACTCCAAGAGGGGGTGCAGCAAAAGAGGAGGTCTGGGATAGGTGGGAGCTCAGGAGAAGTTTGACAAAGATGTCAAGGACACAAGACAAAAAGGAATGTTAATGGTAGTGTTAAAGGCTAAAGAACGTGCTGACAGTGGGATAAAGGTAAGATAGCAGAAAGTGTTAATAGCAGTAATTTTGTAGTTGTCTCAAGACTATACTGACCTTCCATCTGTTTTCTTTGGCAAAGTTGAGGATTATCTCCCTCCTCTCCCTGGTGGTATTTGTAGCATCAAAAACCTGAACAAAATAAGAGAAGCTCAAGTGTTTAATTTACATTATGCTTCATCATTTCCTCAAAACAACAGTGTTCTTATCAGCTTAAGGGTAATTGGAATTCAAGTGTTTTCATTGTAACAACTCTAAGGTAGTGTCTATTTCATTCCTGTTATGATATTTAACACAATTTACCATTAAAAATATAGCATAAATATAAAACTCTAGTTGAATAGATATGAAATGTTAATCCATCAAAATAAGAACCAATTATAACTGTACACTGCGTGGATGTCATTCTGCCAAGGTAGCCTCGGCTGTTCATTACATGACCCAAATAAATGGTCAAGTTCCAAGCCCTAGAGGTGCCCACCTCTTGCAATTTAAGCCATCACTACATGGCACCTTATGCAGCATTACACATCCCAGAAAACAAGTACTCGAGTTGTTCCTCTCTGTAGGTCAGAGTAAGAAAATAAAATCCAAGGGGACCCCTCGGACTGACTCAGTTAAAGGAGTCCAGTGATGGTGCATGGTACTGTTGGGCAGGCGAGAAACCTTGGCAGAGATCATTCCACTACAAAACGCAGCTTGCCTAGTTGATTTGTTATGGAAAGGGGACTTACCGCAATCTGGCCACCTTCCTCAGTAAGGTAAGATTTTGCATCTCTTAAGGCTGCTAAGGCACACTGCCTGGGGAAAGCAATAAGGAGATGTCAGAATGACTGCTTTAGCAGACAAGTTGAGATTGCCCACAGCTTCCTGAATTACAACAGAATTGTTCCTGATGAGTCATTTACAATGATAGAATACCTTTGTGTTTGTTAAATTAGGAACTACGATAATTAAACTGCTGTAGGCAGTCTTTAATGCACTGGTTTCCTTCCCATCCAATAATACCCACAATGCAACGCCATGAACATGAATATTAATGGAATGTATTGGTTCAAACCAGTTTCCTTAAATCCAAGTACAGTCAAACCAGAAAGTTCAGGATGTACTCAAGGTACAGTTTATTGCGCTGCTACAAGTACAACTTACTCTGAAGATTAAGAGTAGCTAAGCTTACTCCTTCCTTCAAATATTGAAGCATAAATAGTCAGTCAGAGTTGAGCATGAAAACACTAGACATGCAGAGCACTGCATCTCTAAGTGAAGGAAACAAAAAGTTGCTGATTATTTGCAATGTTCAAGCAACTTAAGGTTGGAACATTGCATTTTAAACAATTCCACTGATATTCATGTAACCTGCATTACAAAGTCAGGATCAGCTCTTGGCTTGCTAAATTTTGATTTTGCATCACCTGGATAGCCAGCCAAATCTACGACATGCTTCATCAGTTCAATCATCAGTATGCTTTTCTGTCCTTGGATCTAGGGCTCTGCCATCCATGGTAGGATAGAGCTTTTATGCTCCTCTATTACATCAAAACAGATCAACAAAGCAGAATGAGCCTTGATGATTCTGTTCATTCTATTAACACTGTGCAAGTGGGCGGGTTTTTGTATGGGTCAAAATCAGGCCATACAGCACCCACAGTTTTTTTTTTGATGGGTTGGAGGCAGGTAAAGAAGAATTAAACAGCATCCCTTTAGCAGACACTTTACTGAGGACAGCACAAGTTTATTTTTTTTTAATAAAGCTTTCTAACATCTTAATCAGACTGGTATTTACAGAAGAGTTTAAACCTTCTTTGACACATCATAGAATAATAAGACAGAATAACAGAGAAAATACTTGCAAATATATTTAGGAGTTAAAATACATGCGCCAAAGCCACTCACTTTCTAATCTTCATTGCATCTTCATTGTCGTGGCGAAAAAAGTCATAAGATCGGTACCATTTTACAGCCTCTCGACGGTACTCTCCAACATTAAAAACTATGCATAAAGTGGGGAAAGGATATTATTAGTGTGGCACATTGCAAATAGAGTTGAAGATTTTATAACTGCTTTTTCAACCTGTATTTTGCACTCACCTCATTGCTAATTACCAAGTCAACAAGATG
Organism: Carcharodon carcharias; assembly: GCF_017639515.1. Classification (NCBI taxonomy): domain Eukaryota; kingdom Metazoa; phylum Chordata; class Chondrichthyes; order Lamniformes; family Lamnidae; genus Carcharodon; species Carcharodon carcharias. The sequence goes on from NC_054479.1 coordinate 139,383,402, forward strand.
TGTTTTTTTTTAAATATATTTCATGCCTAGCCACATGGTTCAGGTAGACAAAGTTAACTTGAGCTCAGCATTTACTTTGCAGCATCAAATTCTTCCCAAGTATGAATCTCTCTCACTGTCACTGCCTGATGTTTACCAGCATGGGCCTGATGTGCAGAATGGCCTCCTTCTGTGCATAATGACTCTAATGGCGTCCCACTAGAGTCATCACAAGTACAGTTTCTGCACCAATTCCCAGGTTACATTGCTTAAGTGGGAATAGAAATTTTAGATTAAGCAATGGTGTAAATGTCTATCAAGTAAAAAAGGATACCTCCTACATCAGCCAGTAAAACTTTTCTTCCTTCCGCCAATCACCCCAACATACCATTGGAGATATCTACCTCTTCAAATAAAGGCCTTTATTAAAATGAAGGAAAGACACCTCAACCTTCCCCTGCCACTCAAGCATTAGAGGTTAACCTGGAAGTCCTTATAAGAGCAAGAGAAAAAAAATCTCACAATGAATGCCGCACTACGTTCAATCGTCATAGCCTCTCAGCAGTTCCTTGCAACTGCACATGACTGCTCACTAACCTAAATGACTATTACTCTATGACAACTCAACTGTGTAATTCAGTTCTTAGGCACCACCCTTACCTTCAGTAATATTTTTGCCTGGGTGGTATACTTGCCTTTCGTTGGGGCTCCAATCCAATTGAGGTAGCGAGTCAGTTTCTTAGCAATATAGGTCTTTCCCCGGGCTGGCAATCCCACCATCACAATCACAGTGGGGGAATTGGTGAGGTGTGGTACAGATGCTATTCAAGAGAGAGAAAACAAAATGCATTAAAAATGTAGATGTAAAATTCAATTACACAAGTAAGGCCAACGTCATTTCCCACAAAGGACTTGAGTCATGCATTATTCTCCAATGCAGCTTTCAAATTTACAAGTTCCAGCTATGTAGCAGCATAGCTGTACGGTGATTGCAAGGAACCACAAACAGCAGGCGATATTCCAAAATATAGTGACAGGGAGTGGTGAGTATAAGAAGGGCAAGAAACTCCCACCAATTAATTTTTTTCAGCTTACTCATTCTGATGGTATAGACTCACAAGCTTTGCGGTTAAAACAAATACAAGTTTGACAAGATTCCCTCGTGTTTAAGTTTCTATCAACTAACAAGGCGCAAGTGAAAACTAAATGTGTCTCCATCGCCCAATTCTCCCAGTATGGCACCGTCAGCATACAGCACAGAATGGTTTTTAGAAAACCACAGGCAGCCAAATCGAAACAGCTAGTGGTAACCTGCATGAACAATGCTGAATATAAGCCAGCTTTTCAAATAAATACCATGCACTCGAGTCTCGTAGACCTGCCATTGACCTGAATCCTAAAAATAGAGGCTTTGGATCAAAATATTTTCACATTACATTCAAGTAAACAGATATACTTTATTGGTTTTCCACACGAGAGGAAGGAAGGGTTGGTTGATTACAGGAATTGGAGATCAAATGCAGAGTTGAGCTTCTTTAATTACGGTTGGAGAGGTGCAAATAACGTGTATCCAAAAAAAAAAACACTTAGTGGATTAAAAGTAATGAAGATGCTGCATGTCAACAGATGTACAACCTTTCATCCTCAATTACAAGACATGAAAAGATTGAGAAATCCCCAGGGTTGTTTGACAGGTTACAATATTTACCTTTTAAAAAGTGTGCTTGCCTCTCGTGACTATTTCAACATTATTCATGCTTTATGGCAATACAAACCAAATGTCTGGTGTAATATAGCTGGAATCAACACAATGACAGCACACCCAACCAGAAAAAGCCACACAATGGCTTCACACTTTCCACTGAATGGAAAGTGTACACCCTACTCACTGCAAGAATGAAGTTGATCAACATGGAGTAAATCTATTTTGGAGAGTATAATTGACAAACTGCAAGAAACATATTTAGCTAAATTCTTAGCTTCATTCACAGTTTGAATAATCCAGAAATGAAATACCCACAAAACCCACAGGAACTAAAACTGTATTGTAATAGATCTGTTGCATTCACGCTACTTTGGAATTAAAAGGATTATCACTAAACACATAAGAAAACGCCCTTGTATCTAGGACAACATGGATATTATATCTAGGACAGACACCATCAGCTTTTGCATGACTTTACCTCAGACATGGAGATTAAAATAGTCACAAATGACCTGGTTTTTAACCCATTCATACCCTATGCACTTAGTTAGATCAGGCCCAAAGATGCCAGTCTGAACAAGGCACTTGAACTGCCTGCCCTAACAAGGTTCCACACTCAGCTCAGGCACGTAACTAACTCCCCCAGAGGATATCAATAATCTGAAATGATGCATAAATTTAGACAGTAAAATGTTGGCAGAAAGCCTTGTAATATTCAAGATTGAACTAATCAACAATTATAAAAAGGTATGCAGAGGGAGAAATTCCTCAACCCACCCTTGCAACTCCATTGGAATTAAAAGGAAAATTAGCCTGGCAACATAATTGGAAACTAGAACACCTGGATCTTTAAGCCATACCTAAAATGAGAAGCTTTCCCACCCCACCCTCTAAAGCCCAACTGGAATTATACATTAAACTAGGACATTTTTGTGGTAATCTAGGAGTTAATTTATGGCCCAACTTGGTTACAAATAAAACACCCACATATATCACATGATCAACAGCAGAATGCTCTGACTAAAGCGGAAGCTAGAGTATGCAAATTTTGATGTATTATTGCAACCATGACCACAGAACACAAATTAATTTAACATTAGACAATGTCTTACTTGGCACGCACAATTTTGGAGATCAAGTACATAAATTTCACTCAGGTCTTGCAGTCAGCATGTGCCATACATCTTTAATTAAGCTGATAATTGGTGCACAGGATCTAGAACATAAGCCAAAATCCCGTAAGAAGCTCAACGCAATACACAGTATGTGCCAAGATTCAAAATCTTCTGACCAAGGAGTGAAAAGGAGCCTAGCTACTTTCCAACATAGGAAAGCCTCAGCCACAGATTCAACAAGCAACGCTTATCCAGAAACGTTTACAAATTCAATTGGAATTTCTTTCTTGGAATCCATCTAAAAACAACCTTCCATTGTATTTTAAGATATTAGGATGTTCTTAAATTACAAAATCAGGTCAAACGAGCATTTATGTAACCTAGAATATAAATGAATTCTACTCAAATGTGCATTACAACTGGACCCATCTGGTCTGTTACAATGACCCAATATGCTCAGGGGAAATCAAGCCAACCTAAGCAGGAAACTTCAACATGTATTTAAAAAAAAAAATTGGTTAAATTAATGTAGCATATTAACATTGAATTCTAATTAGTTTCATCGTGCACAAATTTTCACCAAGGGGAGATCAAATGTTCATAAATTTTCCCGATCATAGCTTTAGAATTTCATAAGCAACAAATAGTATAATGATGGTTAATTCCTAACTGGTGAAAATCTGAGGCAAATTTGAGAGACTCTGAAGATACACCAATGGTCTCTGAAGTCAATAAATAGAATAGATGAGAAAGTAGAAGGACAAGGAAAGCTGTGTGCCTCTGCAAAAGTGGCTAGAGGTACCCTTTCAGTCCCAGATACCATTTCCCACACAAACAAGGAGCTTCTTTTCCATGGTAAACTTGAATCCAATTCTACTAACTCATAAGCTGGTTCTATAAAACATTTTCAAACTGTGGGCCTCTAGGTCACCATATTTTTTCTCAGAGTTGTGATTCTTATTTTGTAATGTTCCGCAGCATATTATCTCTGATGCTCTTCCATGGGTAAAGTCCAATTTTGCAACAGATTTCTTTGCTGACACCATCCAAGTTTGGACAGGGAACCTAGGACTGCAACCTCTAACTAACCAGGTCCCTCTCAATAACCCAACCACTCCACAAAGACATGTTAATGGAGAGTTAGGGCAACCCCATTAGCTAAAGTTCTCCAATTATTCCAGGTAATGCTTACAGAATCAGAGAATATTACCACACAGAGGGCCATTCGACCCATTGAATCTACACTGATTCTCTTGAAGAGCAATCTAGCCACTCCCACCCTTTTTCCATTTCCTTGACTGATTTCCCCTATTTTCAGATATTTATCTAAATCCCTTTAGATTTATCTAATATCCACCATTACATTCATTCCAAACCAAAGCTCGGAACTTCTGGTTCGTATTGATCCAAATGATTAAGGACGCGAGACAGATTAATGATACTGTTAAATCAAATGCAAGTAATGCCATCATACAACAGCCTGCAACTAAGTGGCATCATTCCAAGAGCAGAGAGCTGCAGTGCAGCAGTCACTAACTCAGAGAGTCATCAACGAATGCAGAAAAATTGTCAGCCAGTGCAAAGAACGTTGCTTCATTGCAGATACTCAAGAAGGAGATTGAGAAGCTCCCGATTGTGGTTGACATCACTACAGATAAGGCAGCAGGTGGGATACTGGAGGATGCATCTCCCAGTCATAAATGTCCTAGAAATTGTTTGTTTGCCTTTGAGAGGTCAGGGAGGAATTTGAGTCAAGTCTCTGCCACCCACCACAGTTCCACTGTTTAGCCAATCCCATGGTTGACCAGGTCAGGGATGGGAATGGACATGGATGGGCTGCACAACGTGTGCAAGTTGCACCTCGACAGCATGGCACACGCTTGATGGGCCAGCTGGCCTATTTCCTGTTCAGTGCTTTAATGTGTGTAAATACAAAACATAGCATCAGAATTCCATCTGGACATTGCAGTGAGTTTTAATGTAATAGTGATCCCTCAAGCACAAAAACATCAATAAACTGCTCTTGAACTGCATTAATGAGCAGTAACCCTGAAGTTTCCGGTGCTGGCATGTATTCACCTTGAGTAAATTTGAAATTCCCATACCTACAGGCTCTAGGATTCAGTGTCGAGAATGCAAGGATAAGCCAACAATTCAGAATACTTCAGACTGTGTTTTTTCTTCATCAACAAAGATTGCTGACACATTTCAAGCCCTCGCTGATCACTTTAGCTGCAAAGTAACTAACTCTACACAACCACAAATTGGATCTTTTGGGTTGTTCAAGGAAAAGAATAGGTGAGTTACATTGTTCTTTAACTGTAAGAGAGCAGCTGCAAGCTATAATGCAACATGTGAATACAGGAAATTCTCATGACATGCAAAAAACTAACAAGTGGGTTGTTTAGCTTTATCTTCAGCAACCCAGAACTGCACCAAATTCTTTGAATTTGTGGTATTAAAGGAAACACATTCTCAACACAGTTTTGCTTTACATTAATTAAGGCAGGGTCAATTAAGATTAAAGACCTTTTTGTGCTTAAACTAACTGAGGTTAGATTCCTTGCCCAAGCACACCATATGGAGACGGTGTTTAAAAAGATCAAACACGCGGAGTGCTAGCTCAGTCTGAGTAGCCTCTCAACAGCTTGTACAGCTCACAATATTGGGAGGGGCTGGGAAGTGTTTGTACCACCTACTTGGTGACACTGCATTTCAGAGGCTAAGTCATAAGATTTGGAAATCTCAGAATTAAACTATATTAACACCAGAGCTACGAACTAAAATAAAACAATAAGGTGTTAGCATGTAGTATCAACATTACACATCAGCCAGTGGCATCACTCCAAGGTACAGTGCACGACTCCCATCAAGACACTGGGCATGAACTTTGTGGCAATAATGACAGAATATGTTAACAATCTGTTCAGACTGCACTCAGCTAGTTTAAGCAGAGAAAATAAACACATTTAATTGATCTTTAAACCCAGTCAGCTAAGAAAATATCCTTCCATCAGCAAAACCACTCATACAAGTGACTTGTGTTTAGGAAAGGGAAGATGAATAACTTTTTTTTTAAAAAAAAGGAAAAATTAGAAAAGGAGGGGGTAAAAAAAAGTTAAGGCTCATGTGATACACTATCTCACACTCAAACTTAAAAAAAAACCTGACCACATAGCACACTTAGAGTTCCATGCTGTCTGACTAGAGGATTGCAGGACCTGCGTGGGGTTGCCCTATTTATTTCAGTTTTAACTGTTACCTTAATTATAGAAATGGTTGGTGCAACTTCTCAAAACGTAGCGCAGAGGCTGGCAACACAAGCAGAAATGAATGGTCGGTCATCCATTGGCTCGAACCCACAAGCATGGTGGAAGGCGTGGGGATGATAGAAGCGATCCTACAGAAATGGCACCATAGCTCCTGGATCAAAGCAGCATCTAGCTGAAGGTCGGAGCAGTCTGAGAAGCGATGAACAAGGACGAGGAGCAGGTCGTAGCATTACACTCAAAAAAACACCGAAGAATCTTCATTATCCACCTTTGTGAAGGGAATCCCTGCAGTGGGCTTAATGTTTACCCTTTTTCCGAAATATTGTTCTTATATACACGGTCCAACAATACTCTGGGGATGGCACAGAGTCCAGCAACATAAAAATTACAATCTTCTCTCACCAAAAGCAGAATGAAATTCAGACAAAAAGAAACAGTGAGATGGTGCTTTATGGAAAGAGAGTGAGGACTGCAAATAATGAAGGCTTCACAATATAAAATGCGGCCACTAGGAAAAGCAAAAGTTTTGCTTTCAGAAGGAGGGAAACTTATTAGGCAGAAATGTGATGTTTTGTGAATAAAAATGGACTGCAAGTCTGAGGTGTCAAGGCCATTCAAGCTATAGGAAAAGGGGGAAAGTAGCCCCAAAGAGCTATTCGCATTTTGACAGTAGTAACTGCTTGGAAGGCTGCAGGTGTCTGTAAAGCTCTCTCAGGATGACCAGTGGAGTTGTGTACTGGAATTCATTCATTAGCCCCGAGTCACAGGGGCTAATTGCCTTGCAGAGAGATTGAAGAAAGCCCCAATGCCAAATACGCAAACGGAGATCCACAGGTGATACACATTTAGGCGAGACTTTATATAAAAAAAAAAGTGTTGCTTACAGATCCACGTTGTGACAACGTCCATTTTAACCGTCACCAGCGTAGCTTAAATTGCAAAACAAGATCACTGAAGGCAATGCTTTTTCCACCCCCCCCCCCCCCCCCCCCCCACTGCCTTGTTCAAAGAAAACCGACCGGCTTTGCCTTGCAAAACTCATGTCGCGATCGATTCGCACATCTAATCCCAACACGTTACAACAGGCCGAAGAAAAATCCTCAGTCGCGCCTTGGGTCGGTCCCGAGGTGGCGAAAGGCGCTATGTAAACGCAAGTCTTCCTCTTCCACTCTCCCCGGGAAATCACTCCATCTTCCGCAGTCCGATGGCTCTTCGCCGGCCCCTCGGCCCGAATCCACACCAGGAACAAAGTGACGGAATTAGTTCAATTCGGCAGCAGGAGCACTGTCAGGCTGAAGTTTGGCGTTGCCACAGCGACACAGCCACCGTCTCGCTGCAGCTTTCACTGGTTTTTTTTTTAAAAAAAGAAAGAAAAGTTTCACACACTGACCACCCCCCCCCCCCACCCCCACCCCCCAGCAGCTGTAAAGTGGCAATTCCTGCAGCCCAACTTCAACCCGGGCTCAAAAAGGATCGGGAGGCAAAAATCCGCTCCGGTTGCCGAAGTGCCGCCTAATTTTAAAGAATCCTGCGCTCGCCCCGGGCGGGAACCCGCTGGTATCCGATTCGTGAACCGTATTTCAGAGCTGGAAAGCGGGGGGGGGGGGGGGGGGGGTGCTTGGCCCTTTCCAAACAGAGCGGCTGGCGGATCCTAAACAAAACAAAAGACAGAAAACCAGAAATACCTGGAAAAACTCAGCGGGTCTGGCAGCATCTGCGGAGAAGAGAACACAGCGGACGTTTCGAGTCCTCAAGACCCTTCAGCAGAACCGAGAAGGACCCGCAGGTTTTCTTTTTTTAAATAACGGCTGCGGATCCTTTTCGCTTCCTCTTCATTGAGGCACATCAGGACTGACACAAGCTCTCCCTCTGTCTCTCTCTCTCACTCACTCTCACTCACACACACTCACTTTCAGGCTTAACCGGTTCAACAGATTTAAGTTTGAAAGGTTTTCAAGACAAGGTTAACCCAGGGTGCCCGAGTAAAAAGGACAAGATGATTCTTGAGCACACCCTAAGCTCATAAATGGAGATATACCGGGGTTGGTGTTGGGGTTGGGGGGGTGGGGGGAAGAGGTGGATAAAGTGCCTGACTTTAAGTTCGGTTGGGATTTAAAGGCATTCAAAAGGAGCGAGAGTAACCGGCAAACGGCGGGGGAGGGCTGGCGAGCAGAATGATAACGACTGTTAACTCCTACTGATTGCATGGCCAGAAGAAAACTAGGGGCAGCAAAGCGATAGACAGCTCTCCCTCTCCCCTCACACACACTCTCTCTCTCTCTCTCTCTAATTCAACTTCAAATCAGTTATTGTGAAACTGTAAGAACTGTTTCCCGGTAACTCCGCTACATCCGAAAGCTATTAAGGGGTTAATCTCGAGCAATGTGCAGCCCAGGCACTTGACCTACATCTGAAAAAAAAATACGCCAAATAACCTAGAGGTATTTTCGAAACCTGAAGACACGGAACTCACGTTTTCCGGACCAGGCTAATTTTAAAAGTAAGATTTCTCATTTCAGTCGACACGTTAAAAAGAAAGAACACAAACAAAAAAAAATACCTGGAAAAGCTCAGCAGTTCTGACAGCCTCTGCGGAGCGGGATGGATACAGTTGACGTTTCGAGTCCGTAAGACTCTTCATGAGAACTCGGACTCGAAACGTCAACTGTATCTATCCCTCTGCGCAGAGGCTGTCAGAACTGCTGAGTTTTTCCAGGTATTTTTGTTTGTGTTCTAGATTTCCAGCACCCGCAGTGTTTTTTTTTTTGCTTTTTACAAATAAAATCTGCATATAAATTGATATAGTCACTTGTCCAAGGAATTACTTTAATTTGAGGTTTATATCTATGTACGATAGTTACATAACCACGTGTCGATCAACCTTAATTCAAATGTAATGCTGATCTGATTTATAGAGGGAGTGAAAAAAGGGGGAATTTAGTCATTAATTAAATGCAGGTTGGTTATATTAAAAAAAAGGCGTAACAATGTGTTTCATTGATACTCCACAGTGTCCTTAAATAACCCGGCTTCTGAGCAGTTCCCACAAGCAGTCACGTGTACTTCAAAGCGCTTATTGTCAATAAAAAAAAACTGTTTTAAAAAAGTCTGGAAAGATTAGGCTCCTAAAACGATAAAGCAGTTCAGTGTGATATATATATATACTTTTTTTTTTTAAAAAAGAGTGGGGGAAATCTGAACATATTAACACAAAAAAGGGAAAGCGACAGGCGGCTCACATACAACGTTCGGCTACAGAGACACGTTAGAAATATATCAGTGACATTCCGAGACTCGATTGCTATTCAGAGCCGAGAGAATCGTGGCTTTGTCTAAATCTCACCCACTGGTTCAAACCAATTCAAAAAGATCACTATGCCTAGAATGGACTCACGTCGAGGTGGCAATGCCGGTCGTTCATCCTTGTAAGGGATCCAGATTTTCTGCATTGGGTTCCGCGTTAACTCCCTGGGCATTGTCTTGCTTGTTGCTTGGTCAATTTTATTTTTACCCTCCCGCCCCCCTCCTCTCCCTCTCTCTCTCTCTCTCTCTCTTTCTCCCTCTCTCTTGTGTGGGATTTGGATGTGTTCAATGCAGAGGGATGGCGATGGCACAGGCTGCGCTGATTGTCAAATGTCCTGGTTCAGCTGCACTCTGCTCTGATCCGCAATGCCGCAAACGAGTGGAGCTGGAGCTGGAACTGGAGCTGCTGCTGTGTCTGATGGACTCGGTACTGCAGAGGGGGTGTCAGTGGCAGAGCTGAGCCTCGTGAGAGTGACTCAGCGCCGGCTGGCTCTTTTAAAACCAATCACTGACTCCAGAACGCGTCATCGCCGCAATCCCCCACCAATGGCAGGGCACCATGCAAATGACTAGAACGTAAGTCCTCCTCCCCTCCCCCTCGCCCCAACCATCCCACGGATCTTGATGCTGATTGGGCTGTTCCTTTGTCACTTGCGCTCGCTGCTATTGGCTCCCGAAGCTGCCAATCATCGAGGAGCGTGGAAAAAAAACTTTGAGGATTGCCACCCTCCCTTATTCAAAGAAAGAATTCCTTCTGGCTAATAGATTAAAGTAGAAGAAACAAAAATCACCTTCCTCTATAGAATAGGCAGAGATCCTAAAATACATCGAAAAATAAAATACACAGAGAAAGAATAATACATCCAGACAAAAAGAATATACTTTAAAATATGAAAGTAAAATATGATAGCATTTTTGATACAAGTGCTAAAGGGGACAATTCAATTATAAAAATGTCTTGTGGAATTATGGAAGTTTTTTTTGCATTCAGTTGATACACGTAACCAGAATACTCGAAACTCTTTCACAGAAATTTTAAAATGACAAGTTTGTAGAATTCTAAAAGAAAAAGATGTGTTCTGGAGGGAGTTCCTGTGTTGGGAAGGCTGCTAAAGATTTCGCCTTTTGTTCCAAACGCCCTTAAGTTTGGGGTGCGCTCGTGAGTGGAAATTCATTTAAACCCTCTCCCCTTTATCTATACTGGTCATTCACAATGCAAACAATGGGATTAAAGGTTTGCCTTTACTGAATTTCCCCAAACATTATAATTTAACACAAAGCAAATTAGTTTGACGCAACCATTTGGGACCGTTTTATTTAACTTTTGATAACACCAGCGAATTTAAATTCTAATTTTTTTTTACACAAATAATATAAAATAAATGTGGTCTTTTTCAGGAGCAGATTTATTTATCATGCACTTGAAAGATACAATCAGCCTAATTTTTTTAAAATTCACTCAGATTTTCATAATGTGGACTTTATTTAGGATCTAAAATAAGATTTTTCTTTGTGTTCTGCAATGAGTCAGTAATTCAATCGTCTAGACTATTGTAAGAAAACACCGGCGAGCTAGATTGGGAATAAGGATTGGGGGGACCCCTGAGCACGTTCCTCACGTACTGAGCGACACACAAAGCCTTTCTCTCTCCTCCTTACAACCCCCCAACCCACACCCCACCCCACCCCCTTCGCTCGGTGACTCAGCCGGCATGTTAACATCTCTTCGAATATTTCCACTAATAAGGAACTATGGTCAAACTCCGCTTCGGTCCACAACTGACAACCCTATCCACATCACGCCTAGGTGTTCTATCTAAACGTCTATTTGTACATCGCTTTAAAATGAAACATTTCCCTAAAACCGTTCGGGGAAAAAAAAATCAAGCATTATCCAGACCTTAACTCAGAACAAAACCTGGACTCTTGCTGCCTGAGACGGAATGGCGTTAAGTAACTATGTATGGAAGATCTGATGGTAACGCGGCTGTTACCGGCATAAAAGGGGGTGTCCACCCGCTACATCTACCCACGGGTTACCTTGTGTCAAATGCAACGGTTCAAAAGTATCCCAAGCTAAACCTTTCCGACTTTTTGAACAAGTGTGTAGATAGCATTTGTCCAAATCTGCATTGTGTACGACGCGTTCAATCTCTTCCCACCGGATCGTGGTGCACAATATCAATTCGTGCTGTCAGGAGGATAAATTAATTTGTCTGGCAGGCACAATCCTTTGTCATTTTTTTGGTACCAGCTTTGCTCCGTTCACTGAGTCAGCAGCAACGCTCTGGGCTGCTGGATGACAGTTTCTCGCTGGCCCTCTCTTGTTTAGAGCACTCGCAGATCCCACACAACTCGTGTCACCTCAAAGGCCGCCGAACTTGTTAAAGCGACCTCCCAGTGAGAGTGTCAAATGACAGCAGCAGAATCACCCCCACTATCTAAAAATGGAAATAGGACTGACAGGTCTTCCTGATAAATTTGGGGTTAGGGAGAAACAGAGCCTTTGTTTCAGGATCTGCTCCAGTGACAATCTTATCTAATCTCCCAGCCAATACGCAAACATTTATTCTCAATGATGGGAGACTTTACTGAATGACCTGAAGTTAAAGCACAGCGACTATCCTCCTCACACACCAATGTTATCCCCGCCCAATTCAGATCTCGCCAGAAATTTGTGATACTGGGTGAAATCCGCTCGATTTGATCATTTTCCAAGTGAAACAAAATGCCAAATATTGCGGACCACGGAAATCTGAAATAATCATTTGTTCTTAAACTCAATGTTGGGAATTCTCAGCAACGTGATTGGAAGGAGAACCTCAGATTTGAGCTCTCAGGTCCCTGACCATTCCGTGAGCTCTGAGCTCTCCCCAGCAATGAGGGTTGGGGAGGGGGGTGGGGGCAAGATTTTGTCTGGCCGGGGCTGCGTTGTGGGTCGACAGAATGTCCTCACTTTCTTCAATCGCGCCGATATTAAAAAAAAACTGGCTCCTGACTCCAAGGGCATAAACACCCTTGGGCTGCAGGTGCCCTGTGTAGTCACACCTTGTACCAACAGCCAGGACCACTTGATTGCAATGTTCCATTTGCTATTTTAAATGTTATCTTTTTTTCCAAAAAAAAGGAAAGGACAGAGGGGGGAAAGGGCAGGGAAGTGGATGAGTTGCTCTGGCAGAGGGCCAGCAAGCATAACGGGCCGAATGGTCTCCTTCTATGCTGAAACCATTCCAAGATTCGGGTTCTTCCCCACTCCACCCAGCAATATACCATCATAACAATTGTTATAAGACTTTGAAAGCAATTCAACGTGGAATATTTTGGCCCTCCCAGGGATGCAAAAGGCTCTATATAAATGCAAATAAACTCTCTCTTTTAAACTGCTTTCCCCCTCGAATTTGGGGGAGGGGGTGGCAGGGAAGAGGTCTAGGGATGCACGTGTACTACAGGTATGTTAACTAGCACTCTACATGAACGTAAGGACATAAGAAATAAGAACAGGAGTAGACCATTCGGCCCCTCGAGCTTGCTACGCCATTCAATAAGATCATGGCTGATCATCTTGTGTTTCGATTTCCACATTCCCATCTAACCCCGATAACCTTTGAAAATAGCATTGCACGCTGCACATGCAATGCTGATGTCATTGATGGCATTGCAATTTGCATCTCTGGACATCATTTTCGGTGTTGAAAAAAGGTCCATGCTGCAATGTGGAATTTTATGAGGATCTGAACCTTCTTTAGGTTTTCCTGAAATGTTATATTCTTTGTAATGCAGCAAACATCTGTCTCCAATTCCTAATTAGAGCCAAGACAGCAGTGCACTAACATCTGAAAGACAGCACCTTCAAGAATGAAGCATTCTCTCAGTACCTGCACGGAACTGTCAGCCTAGATTGTGCTCAAGTTTGTTAATCAGGGCTTAGATCTTCTGACTCAGAGATGAGTGCACTATCATTGAGCCAAGGCAGGCAGTCTGAAGATTGAGAGCAACAATCACTTCCTAACAGCACTGTGGGTGTACCTACACCACATGGACTGCAGCAGTTCAAGGAGGCAGCTCACCACCACCTTCTCAAGGACAATTAGGGATGGGCAATAAATGCTGGCCTAACCAGTGATGCCCACATCCTATAAAGGAATAAAATAAGTCAAAGGTTGATTCAGTTCAGTCACCAAGCCTAATGTTCTTTTTGGCATAAATACCAACATGTTTTATTATTTCACTATTGTATTTGCAGCTGAGTGCCTGAGGCAATAAACAGGTGCTTTCGATTTTAAGCTAGTATTTAAAATGACACTTTGCATTTCTGTAGCACCTTTAACATAGCAGAAGTGTCCCTTCACCAAACACTCCAATCAGAGGTCAATCAGAGGTATAAGGCCAGGTGACCTAACCCTTCATCAAAGAGGTTTTAAGAAGCATCATAAAGAAGGCGAGAGGTGCAGATCTGGAGGGGCAATTCATCCCTAAACCTTTCCGTTTATGTGGTTTAATGTCCCAGTCCTGAGGTGTAAATATAAATAGCTAGGATGACACTCCAGTGCAGGACTGTGGAAATGCTGCAATGTCAGAGATGCCTGCTTTCAGACGAGATGTTAAGCCTGTACTCTCAGCTTGTAAGAGATCCCATGGCCACTATTACAAAGACAAGCAGGGGTGTTATCCCTTGTATCCTGGCCAATCAACATCACAAATACATATGATTTTGTCATAATCACATTGCTGTTAGTGCGAGCTTGCTGCGTGTAAATTAGAAGTCACTACACTTCAAAAATACTTCAAAGCTGGTACAATGCTTTGGGACCTCTTGAGGGGTGAGTATACAGGTAATCTTTTGATTTAATCTGAATTAAACAGGTATAAAACAAGATGTGATCGATCAACAAGTATAAAAACTAAAGTCATTTTGATAATTTATCCTGGTGCTATTATAAATCCAAGTCTTTCCTTTTTTAAGGTGCTACAGGCGCAGAAAATAATCCAAAAGGCTAATGGAATGCCGGCCTTTATTTCTAGAGAACTGTAATAAAAAGGGACAGAAGTTATGCTGCATATATACACAGGCCCAGTTAGACCACACCTGGAGTAGTGTGAGCAGTTCTGGGCACCACACTTTAGAAAGGGTATTTTGGCCTTCGAGGGAGTGTGCAGTGTAGGTTTACCAGGACAATTCCTGAACTCCCAAGGGTTGAGCTCTGAGGTTTATACTTGGCCGCAAACAGCAATTGATGCCAGAACAATTGTACATTTTAAATCTAAGATTGACAGATTTTTCCTATACAGGGTAAAGGCAGGTATATAGAGTTAGGTCTTGGATTAGCCATGATCTCATTGAATGGATGAAGAGGCTTGAGAGGCAGCAGAGAACAGCAGCTGAGTGGACATGGCTTGAACCGCTGGAAGCGGCAGAGAAATTAAAAAGTGACTTCAGAGTAGCATCATAATCAGCAGAGAGAGAGGAGCAGCAGAACCTGAGGCTTAAGGCAAGTATGCAGGTCAAGTACGCAGGTTAATAACGCAGGTCAAGTACACAGGTCAACATACACAGGTCAAGTACAGAGGTTAAAAATGCAGGTCAAGAACGCAGGTCAAGTATGAAGGTTAAGTACACAGGTACACAGGTCAAGAACGCAGGCCAAGTATGCAGGTACACAGGTTAAGTTTGCAGGTTAAGTATGCAGGTACACAGGTCAAGTACAGAGGTCAAGAACGCAGGTCTAGAACGCAGGTCATGTACAGAGGTCAAGAACGCAGGTCCAGAAAGCAGGACAAGAACAGAGGTTAAGAACACAGGTTAAGTATATGATCGAACTGAGAACAAAACCGAACGGGAGGAAAAACAGGCATCCCGTGGGGTAAGTATACAGGTAAGCTTTTAATTTAATCTGAATTAAACAGGTATAAAGTAAGATGTGGGCGATCAATTAGTATAAAAACTAAAGTCAATTTGATAATTTATCATACAATTACAATGTGTTATTCAAATTAATTATTCAAATCTAGGAAGTAAAAATTAAATGACAAGGGACAGTAATACTAGAAGCTTCTGAATTTTTCAGTCAGTTGCATACAGCAGATGAATGTGTGGTTGGAGAGGTGGTGCACGGGGGAGGGCCTTAGGTTCCTGGGACATTGGGACCAGTTGTGGGGAGATGGGAACTGTACAGGCCGGATGGGTTCCACCTGAACAGAGCCGGGAACAATGTCCTTGCGGAACGATTTGTTAGTGCGATTGGGGAGGGTTTAAACTAACTTGGCAGGAGGTTGAGAACCAGGAGATAATATGAGGGAGGAAAACCATGGTACACATCGAGTTAAGAAACAGTAAGGTATTAGGTGAATGTGTGGAGAGTGGCAAATAAGACTGAGCTGTAGGTAGCCAGGTAAAAATATGATGTGACAATAATGGAAATCTGGCTCAAAGGGCTGGGTATTAAATATTCCTGGGTACAAATGTTCAAGAAAGACAGGGAAGGAAAGAAAGGAGGAGGGATAGCTGTATTGAATAAGGAGAGTGTTACAGTGTTGGAGAGAGATGATGTCCTAGAGGCATCAAAGACAATATTTATTTGGTTAGAGATAAGAAACCATAGAGGTACCATCACATTGCTGAGTAGATTCTATAGACCACCAAATAGTGGGAAAGATATAGACGAACAAGTCTGCAAGAAAATTACAGAGACGTGCAAGAATTACAGAGCAGTTGTAATGGGGGACCTTAATTATGCTATAATTTATTACTTTTACACTGGGATTGTAACAGTGTAAAGGGCAGAGAGGGGCAAGAGTTTCTGAGGTGTGTTTAGCAGAGTTTTCTACATCAGTATGTTTCCAGTCCAATGAAGAAGGAGGCTTTGCTGGATTCTAGGGGAATGAGGTGGGTCAAGTGGATTAAGTGTCAATAGGAGAACATTCAGGAGCAGTAATCATAAGGTTTAGATTGGTTATGGGAAAAGGACAAGGAGCAATCCTGGTTAAAAATAATTAATTGGGGGAGGACCAACTTCAATGGGGTGAGAACAGATATGGCCCCAGGTAAATTTGCAACAAAGACTGGTCGTCAAAACTGTAACACAACGATGGGCTCCCTTTAAAGACAAAATAGTTCGGGTACAGACAAGATGCATCCCCTTGAGGGGGAAAGGTAGGGCAAACAAATCCAGAACTCCCTGGATGACAAGAGATAGAAAGTAAGATACAGCAAATAAAGGCAAATGACTGATGTCGGGTGGATGATTCAAGTGAGAACCGGATTAAATACAGAAAGCTGTGAGGGGAAGTGAAAAAATAAATAAGAGAAGCAAAAGAGAGAGTATGTGAAGAGACTAGCAGCTAACACAAAAGGGAATCCAGAAGTTTTCTCCAGACATAAAAATAGTAAAAGGGTGGTAAAAATGGAAGGTTGACCAGGGATCTAAAAGGGGATTTACACATCGAGGTGGGGGCAAGTTTGAGATATTAAATGTGTGCTTTGGATCGTCTTTACCAAGGAAGAAGATGCTGCTGAAATCATAGTCAAAGAGGAGCCAGCTAAGACACTGGATGGGCTAATTAACAAAGACGATGTATTAGATAGGCGAGCTGCACTTGAAGTTGATTAGCCACCATGACCGGATGAGATCCATCCAAGGATACTGAGGGAAGGAACAGTGGAAATTGTGGAGGCACCGGCCATCATGTTCCAAATCCTCCTTAGATACAACGGCGGTGCCAGAGGTCTGGAGAATTGCAAATGTTACCCCTTGTTCAAAAAAGGGTGTAAAGATAAGAACAGCGACTACAGGTCGATCATTTTGACCTCAGTGTGGGGAGAGCTTTCAGAAGTGATGGCGGGAATTTTACAAACCCGGGAGTGGGGTGGCAGTGCCCACTTGTTCCCCCCCGGACTTGTGATTGCGCCACACCCCCGCCCCCTTACTGGGACCTCCCGACTGGCCCCAGCAAAGCCAATGATACTCACCTTTGAACCCCTTTGAATCCATGCTGCTCCTCGTGATGTATGCACGTGGATGCCAAGTGAGGGCAGCCTCAATTGTGATGCCTCTCTGATCAAACAGCCTGCCAATAATCATTGCCTGCGTTTATCATCAGCAGAGGACATTGGTGGCAAGCAGGAGTGGGAATCTCGGCTAATGTTTTCCCGAGAGTGGCAGTGGTCCATCACTAGGACATATGAAGACTGGTCGGTTTGTGAAGGTATCAGAGGGCAGCCAATGGGCAGGCAGCCTGAGCCTCTGCCTGCAGCAGGTGACTCAAAGGGAAAGTTGAAGGGGAAAACGCTGTAGCAGTGTCGTTCTTCTTGATTCTCTTCCCCGCGCCTAGTGATGCACGAGGTAGGCAAAGCACATGCTTTTGTCTGTGTGCGTAGCTGGTTTTTGCTGGAACAGGCTGCTAGACTGAGGCTGGAGGTGTAGTTTAAGGGACACCACTCCACATCAAGCATGGCTGACCAGGCGACCCTCGTACCCTTACCATTTGCCATAGGTACATTGGAAGGGTTTACAAGTTGATACTCAACCCGTTTGGCCACATTATGAATGCACCTTCCGTGGCCATCAAGTCCTGGAGTGGGACCTGAACCTGGAGCTTCTAACTCAGAGCCAGGGACGCTGCCCACTGCACCACAAGACCACCAACTAGTGTCATTAACTAGTGGACAAACTGCCAAGTAACACAGTGAATTAGAGCACGGATGAAGAATTCAAAAAGAATCCTTGAAACTTAACAGCATTGAAGGAGACCTTCTGGCCCATCGTTTCTTTGTCAGCTCTTTGAAAATGCTGACCCCCCCCCCCCGCCGGCACCACCCCCCCCAACACCCCCCCCCCCACCGACTCTTTGCCCACAGCCACCATAAGCTAGCATTTTTCCCCCTTTACAAGTATTTATCCAATTTCCATTTGAAAGTTACAATTGAATCTACTTCCACTGCCTGTTCAGGAAGTATATTCCAAATTATAACAACTTGCATATATAAAAAAATCTCCTCCTCCATCCCTCCCACTGACCCCTCACCAATTATCTTACATTTGCGCCCTCTAGTTACCAACCTCGTCAGTCAAAGCTCGTTAATGTTTTGAACACCTCTTTTAAATCTCCCGTTAGCATTCTCTGCTCTTTGGATCTCAAACCTGTGCACTGAGCCAACAGCACATCTATTTTGAAGCAAGTCAGCTGTTTATTGCAGTGCCCCAACTCAGAAAGCTTAATGCCACCTGAGTCAATACAGTGTGGCCACACCAGCACTATTTTACTCCTCTAGGTATCCAGGTCCAAAACTCTTGAAACTTTTGTTTGATCATCAGACACTGCAGATGAGACAACATAAAATGTGATGGGAGGGATAATGATCATTTTAAATTCATTGCAATATCAGCAACTGATTCTCCTGGAGACACAGTGTGAGAGAGGGTGTGTCTGTGCAGCTACATGCATGTGTGCACGTTCTGGTTATCTGAAAGGGGGCATTGAGTCAGGCACTGACATGCATCATAGAGTAATCATCTGGATTTCATTACCACCACTCAGGCTAGTAGAACAAATACTATACCTGGGGAAATTGATGCTCGTTCTTTGGCAAAGGAATGTGATACTCATAGCCACTCCACTGTGTGTATTATGTGACAGCCATCTTGCAGTCACAGCTGTGGTGTGTGACTCGTGGATTACAAATTCAAAACCAAATCCCATTTGTACTTTTATTAGTTAAACAAGAAATAAGAGAGAGGAACAGGGACAGAAATGAACTCACTTTTATTTAATTCCTTGAATATTTTGTTACAAGTGGCTCTTAAATAGTGCAGAAAGCCTTTTAAAACATAAATAATTATGATTTCTTTCAAAACGTTCAATTCTCCTGCTTCCTAAATAAATGGTTTGGTTCAGTTTCTTGGTTCAAACATGGACCAAAGAGCTGAATGCCCGAGATGAGGTGAGGGTGACTGCCCTTGACATCAAGGCAACATTTGACCAAGTGTGGCATCAAGGAGTCCTGGCAAAACTGGAGTCAATGGGAACCAGGGGGAAAACTCTCCACTGGTTGGAGTCATACCTAGCACAAAGAAAGATGGTTGTGGTTGTTGGAGGTCAGTCATCACAATTTCAGGACATTGCTGCAGGAGTTCCTCAGGGTCATGTCCTCAGCCCAACCATCTTCAGCTGCTTCATCAATGACCTTCCTTCCTTCATAAGATCAGAAATGGGGATGTTCGCTGATGATTGCGCAATGTTCAGCACCATTCACAACTTCTCAGGTACTGAAGCAGTCCATGTCCAAATGCAGCAAGACCTGGACAATATCCAGGCTTGGACTGGCAAGTGGCAAGTAACATTCACACCACACAAGTGTCAGGCAATGACCATCTCCAATAAGAGAGAATCTAACCATCGCTCCTTGACATTCAATGGAATTACCATCACTGTATCCCCCACCATCAACATCCTGGTGATTACCATTGACCAGAAACTGAACTGGACTAGTCATGTAAATGCTCTGGCTACAAGAGCAGTTCAGAATCCTGCAGCGGGTAACTCACCACCTGACTCCCCAAAGCCTGTCCACCATCTACGAGGCACAAGTCAGGAGTGTGATGGAATACTCCCCACTTGCCTGGATGAGTGCAGCTCCCACAACGCTCAAGAAACTTGACATCGTCCAGGACAAAGCAGCCCACCTGACTGGCACCACTTCCACAAACATTTGCTCCCTCCACCACTAACGCACAGTAGCAGCAGTGTGTACCATTTACAAGGTGCACCACAGGAATTCACCAAGGGTCCTTAGACAACACCTTCCAAACCCACAATCTGCTACCATCTAGAAGGACAAGAGCAGCAGATAGATGGGAACACCACCACCTAGAAGTTCCCCTCCAAGTCACTCACCATCCTGACTTGGAAATATATCGCTGTTCCTACACTTGTCGCTGGGTCAAAATCCTGGAACTCCCTTCCTAACAACACTGTGGGTGTACCTACACCACATGGACTGCAACAGTTCAAGGCGGCAGCTCAGCACTACCTTCTCAAGGGCAACTAGGGCAATAAATGCTGGCCTAGACTGCAAAGCCCACATCCCATGAATGAATAAAAGAAAACATCCCATTTCTTGCTTAGCATCTTGTCTTGTTCTCCAGATCTGTTTGTATGTATACCACTTGCTAAAATGATATCCACTCTATGATATTTGGCAAATCTGTACAGGATTCGCCTACTTTGTGTGACCTTTGTAAGAAAACTCACTTTCACATTAGCAGTTTGAAAATTTCACGCTTTAGTGATTGAGATCTGGCTCTCCAAATGATAACACTGTTTGCCCTACATTCAGACTGATATAGACTCTTGCAGTCACAGTGAAGATCTCCAGTGTATGGGAGCAGATAGCAATTCCAGCACCCATCATCTCAACTGTCACAATCTGATGAATATTTGTAACCTGAGGCTAAACTCCGACAGCCCTCATCTCTGATAACATTTATGAAAAGGAAAATTGGAAAAGCAAACTGTATGCAGCTTCCTCATCCACTTCTTTGATGGTAAATCAAGCACTAGCTTTAAGAGTGGGGTTAAATCAATTTACCTGGCGGTACAAGGCAGGGGTACACATGTAACTAAAGTATTGGCTTTATTTTACCTTTTGTGCCTGCTGCTGATAGAGAATTAAATGGAGTTGAAACCATTCTGACTGAAGTTAAAGCTAATTTTATATTTGTGGAATGTCAAATTTCTCCAGATAAAAAAATTCCTCATATTTTTAAAAGCATTTTTTTTAAACAAGCTTTTTGAATCTTTATTTTAGTTTCCACCAATCATAGTCATTTGTTACGCTATCAGAACATTTAAAC
Source organism: Carcharodon carcharias (assembly GCF_017639515.1). Classification (NCBI taxonomy): domain Eukaryota; kingdom Metazoa; phylum Chordata; class Chondrichthyes; order Lamniformes; family Lamnidae; genus Carcharodon; species Carcharodon carcharias. The sequence continues at coordinate 139,404,625 of NC_054479.1, forward strand.
TAAAAGTCAAGGGATTCATTGGTTTTAAGTCAAAAACAAAAATACCTGGAAAAACTCAGCCGGTCTGGCAGCATCTGCGGAGAGGGACACAGTTAACGTTTCGAGTCCGAATGACCCTTCAACAGAACTAAGTAAAAATAGAAGAGAGGTGAAATATAAGCTGGTTTAAGGGGCGGGTAAGACAAGTAGAGCTGGATAGCGGGCCAGTGATAGGTAGAGATAACCAAAAGATGTCACAGACAAAAGAACGAAGAGGTGTTGAAGGTGGTGACAAACAAAAATACCTGGAAAAACTCAGCAGGTCTGGCAGCATCTGCGGAAAGGGACACAGTTAACATTTCGAGTCGGCATGACTCTTCAACAGAAGAGTCTCTTCAAGAGAAAGTGGTGATATTATCTAAAGAATGTGCTAATTAAGGGTAGAAAGCAGGACAAGCAAGGTACAGATAGCCCTAGTGGGGGTGGGGTGGGGTGAAGGAATCGAAAAAGGCTAAAAAGGTAGAGATAAAACAATGGATGGAAATACATTTAAAAATAATGGAAATAGGTGGGAAAAGAAAAATCTGTATGATGTATTTCCATCCATTGTTCCTCTCCGCAGATGCTGTCAGACCTGCTGAGTTTTTCCAGGTATTTTTGTTTTGGATTTCCAGCATCCGCAGTTTTTTGCTTTTATCATTGGTTTTAAGTTCCTGGTTTGCTGTGTCTGCAAACTTGAACATGATTGGCTCCTTATCTGCCTGATGACATCTCTCCTGCGGCACGCAAGAAGATCCCCTTGACTTGGCACCAGATTTAAACTGCCGTCTGGAAAGTGGGAATCCACACCACAGAGATCGCTAGATCATTGTGGGCAGCTGCTGTCTCGAGGATCGGTAGGGAGTGTCCACCCTTCATTGCCAGCTGCAAAATCCCGGCCAAAATGACACCCAAAACTTGCCTACAATGCCTTTTTCACCTAGTATTGAGGAAACAGAGTTCTGCTTTATTCTCTCCGTGCTCAAAAACAGGGAACAAGATTGCTGCTGCGATTTTCTTGTATAATATGAAACCGACACCTCTGTAGCTAGGTGATGTTACTCTGAATAGCAAGCATGAAAGCACATTAAAAATATAGTTAAATTTCCTAATTAGTATTAATTTTGAAGGGCAAATTGTTGAACAGTAACTCTTTTGCTTCACTGCACATTTCAGCAGTGTCACTACCAAGGTTCGCAGAAGTAAAAAAAAAAGCTGAATCCCACATGGAAAATCTTACATCACATAAACAATTGCATTTACATGAAATAACACAGGAACAGCAGCAGGCCATTCTGTCTTTTGATTGCATCTTGGTTGTTCTGTACCTCAACTCCATCTATCCTTTGCTAGATCAACCTCAGTCTTAAGAATTTCAATTGACCGAGTCTCAACAGTTTTTTGTGGGAGCATAAGACATAGGAGCAGAAATTAGGCCATTCAGCCCATCGAGTCTGCTCCGCCATTCAATCATGGCTGATAAGTTTCTCTACCCCATTCTCCCGCCTTTTCCCCGTAACCTTTGAATGTTCCATTTCCACTACCCTTTGCGTGGAAAGGGGCTTTCTGATTTCTACTCTAAGTATCCTTTCTTTTTAATTCATATGGGCATTTGTTGCCCATCCCTAAATGCCCTTGCATTTAAGAGTCAACCACATTGCTGAGGGTCCAGAGTTACATGTAGGTCAGACCAGGTAAAAAGAGCAGATTCCTTCCCTAAAGGACATTAGTGAACCATGGCTTCACTGTCAGACTTCTAATTCCAGATTCTTATTGAATTCAAATTCCACCATCTGCCGTGGTTGGTTTTGAACCTGGGTCATCAGTCCAGTGGCAAACACCACTACGCCACTGCCTGCCCCTAACTGTAATGCTAATATTATGCCCTCTTGTGCTGGAGTGGACAGTTAAAGGAAGTAGCTTATTTGCATCTACCCTACTAAACTCTTTAATCGTTTTAAAAACTTCAGTTATATCACTTTGCAACCTTTTAAACTCAAGGGAACACAAGTCAAATTCATGTAAACAATTTTCCTAATCCAACCATCCACAAATCCTGGTATCATTTTGGTGAATCTGTGCTTTACTCATTCTGAAACCAATATACCTTTTCCTCATTTGAATACAGTAATCCAATTGAGATCAGACTAAAGCGCCATAATACTGAAGCACAACATCCCCCTTTTCATGTTTCAGCCCTCTCAATATTCCATTCACTTTTTTGATTATATCTTGTACTGTATACTTGCTTCCTCCACATCCTCATCCCTCACCATTAAGTAAGTACTTCAAATTGCCTTTCCCCACATTGAACTCCATCTGCCATAACATGGTCCACTCACTTAAGTCTATGGCCCTTTGCAACTTTCTGTCAACTAGAAATTTGGATATGCAATTTTCTATTCTGTCACTCGAGTCATTAAGAGACTCCAGTACAGATCCTTGGGGAAACACCACTTGTCACATCCTGCCAATCAGAAAGCCTACCCCTTATCCCTGTTCTCTATCTCCCAGCTCCCAACCAATCTCCGATCCTGTCACAAGGTTACCTTCAATTTCATGCACTCTTATTTTTGTTAATAATTTCTTGTTAACACATAACTTCTGGAGAGCCATATAGGCAACATCCATAGGCTCACCACCATCTTTCATGTTATGATCGCATCAAAACCAACTAAGTCAGTCAAACATCAGCTACCCTTCCCAAATCCATGCTTGTTCAGTTTAATCAACTGATACCTGGCAAAGTGCTCAGTCACTCTGGGCTGAATTTTACCAACATGAAATATGTTTGGCCATCGGGGCCATTTCTGGGTCTGTAACCCTACATCGGAAGCAGCTCAATTTCCCCCAAGGCTGTCCAAAAAGGGATGGGCAGGCCGGCTGAGGAGATGGGAAATTAAGTGAACACTTGCCATTGCAGTGCCTGTCGGCAGCCTTCACTCTGTCCGCAGTGAGAGTGCTGCTGAGGAGAATACAGCAGGAGATGGAGGGACGAAGTGGAGGTGCGAAAAGGCTGACAGAAACAGCAGCTAGCACTATCAAGGACATCAGGCTCCTGGAGTGAATGGCAAGACTCTCCCTTTGGGAGACCTCAGGCTTACCATTTTGTGCTTTGCCATCACGTTGCTCCGATCTCCCGCTATGCTCTCATCGCCTCCGAGTTCATGAGGGGTAGACACAGCTTCAAGCCCATGCGCCACTGCAAAAATGGGAAAATTGCTGCTAATTGCTTCCTTAGCTGCCTTAATTGGCTTCCTGAACTGATGTGCAGGTTGCTGACATTGGATCCAGTTCAGCGCTGGAAAAGTGACCACAGGAGGGAACACATTGACAAACTGGCCTGACACCTTTATTGCTCATTGCCCCTGACTCCAGATTTGGTAAAACTCCCTCCGGTGCCTCAGATTCCAGTAACTTCCCCACAATTGACATTAAATTGACAGGTTTGTAGTTACTTGTTCCTCGTTCCATCCATTCTTAAGTAAATGACCATGGAAGCTCAACTCTACGTTTAATTAGAATTCATCTCATTTTATCCAGACTCTAAATCAACACATTTATCATCCACAACATTTTAAAATCAGTTGATAACAGAAGTAAATATGACACATTTATCAAAACAACTATTAATAGTTCCCACAGCTTCAGTAAACAACATACCATGGCACACAGCAAAAAAAAAACAGAACCTGTAAACAGGACTAAACTGCAAAATAACATGGGATCCATCAAAAAGCACACTGTGCACTTAATTTGGGTCCAGTTTAAATGTCTATTAACAAACTGATGTAATTGGCATCTTTGGCACCGTGCTGCAGATCTGCTTTGTCACCAGTTTCTGAATGCATACTTAGCACAAACAAACTGGTTTTGCTGGCACTGGGGAACTTATGCAAATGCAACTATGTAAAACAGTGGTCCACCTAAAGCCTGGTCATTCCACCATAAAATCCCAGTAACTCAGTTCTAGTTGCCGAGTGTTTTACTCGGTTTGGAAGGAGCTATGTTATTGCCTCATTGCTGAATAAATCAAGAATCAAATTATCCAAATCTATAAATTTCTGATAGATGCAATTTAACTCAAATATCTTTTTTTTGTTATTTGCTCCAGTGATGTAAGCATCACTGACTAAGGCCTTTGAGAAGCTGAGGGTGAGCCATCTTCTGGAGTCACTGTAGTCCATGTGGCGTAGGTACACCCACAGCGGTTTTATCCTGTCAGGTTTGGTACACCTGAGTGGCTTGCTAGGCCATTTCAGAGGGTCATTCCAATGGATATCAAGTTACACAGGGGCCACACTCAATGGATTTCCTCCCACAATGGGCAACAGTCCTGATAATTATTCGTGACACTAGCATCTTACTCCAAATGTATTAATTGACTACATATAAATTCTCCAACTACTGAGGTGGGATTTGAACTCGTGTCTCCAGGGTGTTACGCCACACCTCTGGATGACTAGTCCAGTAACATTGCCAGCATGCCACTGTCCCCACAACTCGTTAGACTCCACAGACAATGCTATGGTTCACAAAAATAAGTGTGGATGCTGGTAGTGCTTAAGCAACCATGTCCATAGCTACCCTCGGATGAATTGTTCACTCACTCACTCCTGCAGGTGGTTGGAAAAACAACACTAACCCAAAATCAATCCCTGTCCAATTAGTTTTCCTAGAATCATAGAACGATGCAGCATCTGGAGGCCATTCACCCTTTCATGGCTATACTGGCTATTCAAATTAGCTTTACTTCAAACTTCACCACAAATTGAGGAACTTCTAACAACTTATTTTATACAGGTAAACGGAAATCACTTACTCCACAGGCAGCTCTCAGCGCCGAGTGACCGATGCTATAGTTATTTGACTGCACTCTCACTATCGACAGCCTTGCTTTAGGTGCCAGTACCCGAATGTCAATGAGGCAAAATTGGTGCCTCTGCAAGTGAAAGAGTTGGTTTTCTTCACCGCTTCGAGAGGCAGCAATGCAGGAGCAGCAACTCCCAGTGACCGGCAGTCTGAGCTGCTCAGGCCAGTGATGTGCTTTATCGCTGCTGTCCCAACCACTGGCAAAAGCTGTATTCAAAACTATGTATCACTGCATAGAATCGAAAGCCAAAAGCCCTCTGTACAACTAATAACAACTTGCATTTGTATAGCGCCTTTAATATAGCAAAACCTCCCGAGGCACTTAACAAGAGTTAGCAATTTTTTTAAAAAAATGACACCAAGTCACAGAAGACAGATGACCAAAAGCTTAGCCAAAGAGATGTTAAGCAGCGACTTTAATGGGGAGAGAGGTGGAGAGGTTTAGGGAGGGAATTCCAGAGTTTAGGGTTTTGACAGCTGAAAGCACGGCCACATTAACCCAGTGTAAGGCTCTGTCAATGTGTTGAACTTCATTTTACTTCCTAAGGTTTAAGCTTCCATTGAGGAACAGTAGGATTTAAAACTGTACAATTCTAAACTATAACAAAATAATATATAATGAAGTGACATTATTGGAGGATGGGCCGAATGGCCGCCTCCTGCACTGTAAAGATTCTGGGGTTTACAAAAGAATGGTGGAGTTGTATCAACTGCAACACCATACCATGAGAAAGTATGAATCACTCGGATGATTTTGCCTTTTTACATTCAGAAATCTTTATATTTAGATGAGCAATCACACAATGGGACCCTTGGAAGGTGACCTGTGAAATATGGCTGATCAGGTTCGTCTAATGTAGGTCTTTAGATTCTGTATTAGGATTGGGACAGAAGGAATGAGCTGAGTGGAGAAAATGTCCTCTCTCGTCCGCACCTAAATCTTTTGGGCAGCACTTCAGCTGGGACATGGTTGATCAGTTCACAGCAGTTGGGGTGGAGCTGGGCAGGGGAATCTGGGCCTCAGGTCCCCAACAGATTTCTCACCCTTCTGTTTATTGCTGCTTCCCAGGGCTGCAATGTGGAAAGTGGTGGCAGTCACCAGGAAGCATCGATAAAGGCTCCGAGGTAGCCCATTGGTGGGAGAGACCTCGTATTGGCCTCCTCTCCTTCCAGATAGGCCCAAACACTTAACCGTTGATGGCCTCAGTCATGTCCAAGGACTTCAGTGAGAGCCTTCTGTCTCTTTAAAGACCACTCACCATCTCTTCTGGTGAGGCAACAGTGTCCCCAATAAACCACTGCCGAATTTCTTCGCTTACCTTGGTGGACTCCCTGTTGAATCCTGCCAAGAGATCCCTGTGCATATAAAATGGACTCCAACCCAGGAAAATGGTCAGTTAGTGGCAGGCATGCAGAGGCTGACAGAGGTTTTGCCCATTGAGACTTCCCTTTGAAGAACAGAATTTGTTCTCCCATTATCCACTTGCAACATGGCTTTAAAATCTCTTCGTGTTCAATTGGTCAAATTGTACCTATCAATATAAGGTGTAATTTTGGTTTCTTTGTCAGTATGAGATTATCCTTTCAATAGTAGATTGTATTTCAAAAGGAGGAGGAGGGGGGTGGGGAGAACTTCAGCTATTTGCATTCATCCCAAATGCAGCTTTTCCCTCACTGCAATACAATGCAAATTGGTGCAATAATTCTGAGTCCCCAAATTTTGATGAAACACGCATTGCACAGTGATTGCAACAGACACAGACGGAAAACAAGTAGCAGAAGAAATATTTTTCAGCTCTGAGATTTCATGCAAGGCTGCGTCTTAAGCAAAATTCTGTTGATGAGGAAATAGCTAAATGGATCATTGGAATATGGATAGTGTGTGATTCATCATAAGTGAGTTCTTCATCTTCATCTGAAAAGCTTCTAACAAATAACAGGCAAGTGCCCAAGCAACAGTAGGCTGGTTTAACCATGTTTTTATCTTGTATTGCCAAACACTTCACCAGTCTTTGGAAGCCCAAACACATCATACCCAACCATTGGGTGATACAATGCAAATTTGAACCCATGCAACACAGCTTGTCTTTTGACCTACACATGATCCAAGGGCAAGATTCAATGGCAGTTTAAAATATCAGGATGCACTGAGCTAATAATAATTGTTCTGGAAATAGGATATAAATATAGAAATTGCTGGAACAGCATGTCAGGTCAAATCTGAAAGAGGAAGATGTGTTAAACATTTTCTTTAACAAAGATGGTGAAATAAAAGCTGTGTCAGAAATCGCTAACCTATCTCTCCCCTTCATATTTTCAGCACTTTGCCATTTGATTTCAATGTCGCTGTCCAATTTTGTAAAGGGCTCTCATCTATTTGAGATATGGGGCAGAATCTTCCTCTTAGGGAAAGAGAAATCGGGACCGTTTCCAAGTCCTGAGCCCCAACCCGAGGGGAAACAGTCACTCATTGGGATATTCACAAGAGTGCTCCCTTAACTGGCCTGGAGATGGGCTCGGCATCCAATTAATGGTGGTGGGCCGGCTTTCAAAGCTTGAGAGCCAGGCAGAGGGCTTTCAGCTTGAGAGGAGGAGCAGCAGGGGAAGGTAGGGGAGAGAGAGAGGAAGATGCATCCCTCTCTCCAACATTTTTAAATCTTTAATTTAAAAGTGGCTTTTGCAGCCAGACCCCCACAGTAGGGTTGGACGGGGGGGTAGGGTGGGAACTCGATCAGCGCCACCGATCGGGTCTGCGCCGCCATTTCACATGGGCAGGCTAATGAAGGACCGGGAGCGCTGAGCACTCCCTGTGTGGGCGGTGGGGGGTGGTGGGGGGTGTGGTGTTGGGGGATCCCTGAGTCGGGGCCTACATTCTTTCGCACAGTGTCATATGAGCTGGGACATGTCATTGAATTTTTATACAAATTTTTATTCAATTTATAAACACTTCATGAAACCTCATCCCGTCCGTGGATGAGGTTCCATGAAAGATGTGAAGGCCGCCTGGGTTCTCTGCCTGCCCCCCAACCTTAAGGTTGAATAGGTAGCTCAGATTATTGGTTTAATTACATTTTAAGTGGCCTTAATAGGCTTTTGACAGTTTGGCAGGGGGCAGCTGACTTGGCTGCGCACCCGCCGAACTGAAAATCTAAATGACGCGCGGTGACATCAGGACCCCTGCTCCATGTCACCCTGCGTCATTTTACGCTTTGGCAAGCGGGCCCCACCCCCACTCGCTGGGCCAAAACTTCTGGCCCTAATTATGCATTCATGACCTTTGTTCCCTCTGGTATGGTGGTATAGCCGGTATGTTACTGGACTGATAATCAAAAGGCCTGGACCGTAATAACCCCAAAGATCGGAGTGAAAATTCCACCATGATAGTTTGAGATGGGCATTTCAGTTCAAAGAATTTGGAAATAAAAGGCTGGTATCAATGAAAGTGATCATGATTGAAGATGCTGGATTGATGTATAAGTTTAGCCGGTTCACCAACGCCCTTTAGGGAAGGAGACCTGCTGTCCCACGTACGGTCCGAGCTCCACACCAACACGGTTGCCTGTGAAATGCCCAGCAAGTCACTCAATTATATCGCTACCTCTCAGGGCAACCAGAATGGGCAATAAACGCCAGCACTTGCCAGTAAGACCCACATCCCATGAAATTCTCTCTCGTCACATTGAAATGTTAAAAGTTTGCAACATGCCAGATGCCTAATGGTTACTCGTTATTTTCAGGGCCATGTTTTCCATTTCAAGACGACTGCTGAAGGATAGCAAAATGCAGTAATGTTGGGGCTAATCAGATTAAGCATAATCAAAGTATTAATTAACAGTTTATCCTGTTATTTGATGTAACAAGTACAATATTATGCTTTGAGCAGGCCTGACTGGAAGTTGTCAGTCCAGAAGCTTATTGTTTGGGCAATATATATATTACATTAGTTCCTATAATCTTTAGTTGTTGCCTGAGGCAATGCTGAAAACTGAGCTAAACTGTGTGCACCTGGGACAAGATTACCACTTCAGCCATGTACAGGCATCATATCAAGAAATCTATAAAGGTTAGTGTCCAAAACATCACAAAGAACGTAGTTAAACTTCTGAACTATTGCTACATGAGCATTTATATCGCTTGTTTCAAGCTATATTTTGCGCTTCTGCTCACTCTTAATTTTTCCAAAGAGATTTGTCTACTCATTTTAACCTGAACATTGTGAAAGTGTGATCTTTTCACCTTCTGGAAAATACATGAGTGCATAGTTAGCAACCAGTGTAACCTTTGGTTTGAAATAAGTAAAAGTAAACTTATTTTCTAGAGGAATAGAATTGAAAAGTAAAGTTTTTATGGCAAACATATATCAGTCCTTGGCTAGATCACATCTGGGAGTACTGCATACAGCTCTGGTTACAATATTATATCAGTAAAGAATATGTAATCTGGGTCTCTTTTCTCTTGAAAATGGATGCCTGAGAGGTGATCTCGTAGAGGTCTTTAAAATTATTCAAGGTTTTGATTGAGTGGATATAGAGAGAATGTTTCCATTTGTGAGGCAGCATTTTATCCCCATTGGAGGGGGAGTGGTGCAGGAGTGGGCAGGCAGGGTCCCGATCAGCACCCCCAATCGGGGGCGCGCTGCCATTTTACACGGACGGGCCAATTAAGGCCCACCCAGCGTGATGTCCGCTCAGAAGCGCTGAGCGTTCCCTGTGCAGACGGTGGGGTGGATTCCCTGAGCCGGGAGTGAGAGCGCACGGATCTCCCTGAGGGTAAGTGTTGGGGACCCGATTAGTGCCCCCCGATCCGTGTCGCCATTTCACATGGGCAGGCCAATGAAGGCCCGCCCAGCGTGATGTGCGCCCAGGAGCGCTGAGCACTCCCTGTGTGGGCTGGGGGTGGGGGGGTGTTGGGGGTTCCCTGAGTTGGGGCCTACATTCTTTCGCACAGTGTCACATGAGCTGGGACATGTCAATGAATTTTTATACAAATTTTTATTCATTTATAAACACTTCATGAAACCTCATCCCGTCCATGGATGAGGTTCCATGAAAGATGCGAAGGCCGCCTGGGTTCTCTGCCTGCCCCCAACCTTAAGGTTGGATAGGTAGCTCAGATTATTGGTTTAATTACATATTAAGTGGCCTTAATAGGCTTTTGACAGATTGGTGGGGGGGCAGCTGACTTGGCTGCGCACCCGCCGAACTGAAAATCTAAATGACGCGCGGTGACATCGGGACCCCTGCTCCACGTCACCCTGCGTCATTTTACGCTTTGGCAAGCGGGCCCCACCCCCACTCGCTGGGCCAAAACTTCTGGCCCTAATTATGCATTCATGACCTTTGTTCCCTCTAGTACGGTGACGTAGCCGGTATGCTACTGGACTGATAATCAAAAGGCCTGGACTGTAATAACCCCAAAGATCGGAGTGAAAATTCCACCATGATAGTTTGAGATGGGCATTTCAGTTCAAAGAATTTGGAAATAAAAGGCTGGTATCAATGAAAGTGATCATGATTGAAGATGCCGGATTGTTGTATAAGTTTAGCCGGTTCACCAACGCCCTTTAGGGAAGGAGACCTGCTGTCCCACGTACGGTCCGAGCTCCACACCAACACGGTTGCCTGTGAAATGCCCAGCAAGTCACTCAATTATATCTCTACCTCTCAGGGCAACCAGAATGGGCAATAAACGCCAGCACTTGCCAGTAAAACCCACATCCCATGAAATTCTCTCTCGTCACATTGAAATGTTAAAAGTTTGCAACATGCCAGATGCCTAACGGTTACTCGTTATTTTCAGGGCCATGTTTTCCATTTCAAGACGACTGCTGAAGGATAGCAAAATGCAATAATGTTGGGGCTAATCAGATTAAGCATAATCAAAGTATTAATTAACAGTTTATCCTGTTATTTGATGTAACAAGTACAATATTATGCTTTGAGCAGGCCTGACTGGAAGTTGTCAGTCCAGAAGCCTATTGTTTGGGCAATATATATATTACATTAGTTCCTATAATCTTTAGTTGTTGCCTGAGGCATTGCTGAAAACTGAACTAAACTGTGTGCGCCTGGGTCAAGAATACCATGTCAGCCATGTACAGGCATCATATCAAGAAATCTATAAAGGTTAGTGTCCAAAGCATCACAAAGAAGGTAGTTAAACTTCTGAACTATTGCTACATGAGCATTTATATCACTTGTTTCAAGCTATATTTTGCGCTTCTGTTTACTCTTAATTTTTCCAAATAGATTTGACTACTCGTTTTAACCTGAACATTGTGACAATGTGATCTTTTCACCTTCTGAAAAATACACGAGTGCATAGTTAGCAACCAGTGTAACCTTTGTCATGAAATAAGTAAAAGTAAACTTATTTTCTGGAGGAATAGAATTGAAAAGTAAAGATATTATATGGTAAACATGCATCAATCCTTGGTTAGATCACATCTGGGAATACTGCATACAACTCTGGTTACAATATTATATCAGTAAAGAATATGTAATCTGGGTCTCTTTTCTCTTGAAAATGGATGCCTGAGAGGTGATCTCGTAGAGGTCTTTAAAATTATGAAAGGTTTTGATTGAGTGGATATAGAGAGAATGTTTCCATTTGTGAGGCAGCGTTTTGCCCCCATCAGGGGGGGGTTGTGCGGGAGTGGGTAGGCGGGTTCCCGATGAGCGCCCCCTGCCATTTTACATGAGCGGGCCACTTAAGGCCCACCCAGCGTGACATCCACTCAGAAGCGCTGAGCGTTCCCTGTGCGGGCAGTGGGGTGGATTCCCTGAGCCGGGAGTGAGAGCGCACGGATCTCCCCGAGGGTAAGTGTTGGGGACCCGATCAGTGCCCCCCGATCCGTGCCGCCATTTCACAAGGGCAGGCCAATGAAGGCCCGCCCAGCGTGGTGTGCACCCGGGAGCGCTGAGCACTCCCTGTGTGGGCGGTGGGGGGTGGTGGGGGGTGTGGTGTTGGGGGATCCCTGAGTCGGGGCCTACATTCTTTCGCACAGTGTCACATGAGCTGGGACATGTCAATGAATTTTTATACAAATTTTTATTCAATTTATAAACACTTCATGAAACCTCATCCCGTCCGTGGATGAGGTTCCGTGAAAGATGTGAAGGCCGCCTGGGTTCTCTGCCTGCCCCCCAACCTTAAGGTTGAATAGGTAGCTCAGATTATTGGTTTAATTACATTTTAAGTGGCCTTAATAGGCTTTTGACAGTTTGGCAGGGGGCAGCTGACTTGGCTGCGCACCCGCCGAACTGAAAATCTAAATGACGCGCGGTGACATCAGGACCCCTGCTCCATGTCACCCTGCGTCATTTTACGCTTTGGCAAGCGGGCCCCACCCCCACTCGCTGGGCCAAAACTTCTGGCCCTAATTATGCATTCATGACCTTTGTTCCCTCTGGTATGGTGGTATAGCCGGTATGTTACTGGACTGATAATCAAAAGGCCTGGACCGTAATAACCCCAAAGATCGGAGTGAAAATTCCACCATGATAGTTTGAGATGGGCATTTCAGTTCAAAGAATTTGGAAATAAAAGGCTGGTTTCAATGAAAGTGATCATGATTGAAGATGCTGGATTGTTGTATAAGTTTAGCCGGTTCACCAACGCCCTTTAGGGAAGGAGACCTGCTGTCCCACGTACGGTCCGAGCTCCACACCAACACGGTTGCCTGTGAAATGCCCAGCAAGTCACTCAATTATATCGCTACCTCTCAGGGCAACCAGAATGGGCAATAAACGCCAGCACTTGCCAGTAAGACCCACATCCCATGAAATTCTCTCTCGTCACATTGAAATGTTAAAAGTTTGCAACATGCCAGATGCCTAACGGTTACTCGTTATTTTCAGGGCCATGTTTTCCATTTCAAGACGACTGCTGAAGGATAGCAAAATGCAGTAATGTTGGGGCTAATCAGATTAAGCATAATCAAAATATTAATTAACAGTTTATCCTGTTATTTGATGTAACAAGTACAATATTATGCTTTCAGCAGGCCTGACTGGAAGTTGTCAGTCCAGAAGCCTATTGTTTGGGCAATATATATATTACATTAGTTCCTATCATATCAAGAAATCTATAAAGGTTAGTGTCCAAAGCATCACAAAGAACGTAGTTAAACTTCTGAACTATTGCTACATGAGCATTTATATCGCTTTTTTCAAGCTATATTTTGCGCTTCTGCTTACTCTTAATTTTTCCAAATAGAATTGACTACTCGTTTTAACCTGAACATTGTTTCCCCCATCCATGGGGCAGCATTTTTCCCCCATCCAGGCGGGGTCCCGATCAGCGCCCCCAGTCGGGGGCACGCTGCTATTTTACACGGACGGGGCAATTAAGGCCCACCCAGCGTGACGTCCACTCAGAAGCGCTGAGCGTTCCCTGTGCGGGCGGTGGGGTGGATTCCCTGAGCAGGGAGTGAGAGCGCACGGATCTCCCTGAGGCTAAGTGCTGCCTCAGGGAGATCGTTCGAAGTTATAAAAATTTTTTTAAAGGTTAGAAAAAATTTTCCTGACATGTCCCTTCACACGAGCTGGGACGCGCCCATTACTTTTATGTAAAAATACTCCAAACATTTTAAATCCCACATGAAACCTTTTGCCGCCTGTGGATGAGGTTTCATGCTTTTTTGGAAGGCCGCCTGGGCTCTTCACCTTCCCGCCAACCTTAAGGTTAGAGGTGCAGGTCCAGCTCGACTACGCGCCCGCAGAACTGAAAATCTAAATGATGCGGGGAGACATAGGGACACGCACCCAATGTCAGCACCACCCCGCACCCCCCCCCTCCCCCACAACCCCCGGCCGGGTCATTTTACAGCTCGGCAAGTGGGCCCCACCCCCGCTCGCCGACCGGAAAGAGCTGCCCATGGGATAGAGCATAACTGGAGGGCATCAATATAAGATAGTCACCAAGAAATCCAACAGGAAATTCAGAAGAAACTTCTTTACCCGGAGAGCAGTGAGAGTGTGGAACTTGCTATCACACTGAGTGGTTGAAGCGAGTAGCATTGTTGCATTTAAGGGGAGTTTAGATAAGAATAATGAGACAGAAGGGAATAGAAGGTCATACTGATAGAGTTGGATGTGGAAAGTCAGGAGGAGGCTCAAATGGAGCCTAAACTGGCATGGACTGGTTCGGCTGAATGGCCCGCTTCTGTGCTATATATTCTATATAATCCTAAGCTAAACTGGAGGCAATGCTGTCCATGGCATGCACAAAGTTGAACGTTTCAGATGATGGAGACAAAGCCTAGATAAGAAAAGCATCTTTTGAATATGACTAAGCAAAGTTGCGAACAATATATAAAGAACATTTGGCTTAAGTGGAGAAAGTATGTGTGTATCCCTTTCCACTTACTGAAGAGTTTATTGTTTACTGAAATTCTTTATTTCAGCTGGTCACCTCAGGTAGCTACTGGCAATCTTTACCTTCACTTGATATGATTTTATGGTCAAATGAATAAATCTGGTATAAAAAGCTAGCATTTGCGCTCGTGACCACAAAACCACTGGGATTGTGGCAAAAACCCATCTGGTTCACTAATGTCCTTTAGTGCAGGAAATCTGCTGTCCTTACCCAGTCTGGGCCTATACGTGACTCCAGACGCTCAGCAATGGGGTTGACTTCTAACTACTCTCTCTTATGGCCCCAGCGAGTCACACAGTTAATTCAAGGCAGCTCATCAACATGGGTAAATAATAGCCACTTGACCCAGGCATCAGAGTAGACATTGGCACCTGCAGAACCAAATTCAATGGCGGGTCTTCGAAAGAAGAGAGAAAATTGGAGGAGAAAATCAGAGTTAAAAAAAAAAGGACAAGTAGTTCTTACAACACTGTTATCTTCCCCAGATTTCTGAATGTGGTTATGTGTTGCATGTGCTAATACAGCTGATAGCAGTGTGCTGCAATGAATCAGTCACAAGAGTTGCCATTCCCTCATTATGCAATAGTCTGCAAGGCACAAAGAATGTTGAAAGAGCATGGCAAACACACAATTTCATCTTTGGCCGTTTTACTGAAATTCTTTATTTCACCTGGTCACCTCAGGTAGCTACTGGCAATCTTTACCTTCACTTGATATGATTTTATGGTCAAATGAATAAATCTGGTATAAAAAGCTAGCATTTGCGCTCGTGACCACAAAACCACTGGTGTATTTAAAGAGAGCAGCACAGGCTTCCGAGAATCACTGCTACAGTTTGAAACCATGGTTCATTAGCTAAATTACACATCCTAGAAATGTTGACGGAACACAGGCATGAGAAGCCACTCAAACTGTTGCAATTAATTCCGGAGGACACTTCTGATATCGCTCACATAGCAGTTTTGATGCACAGGTTACTCAGAAGATTATTTGCCTTATAATCCAGCAGAAAATGGGGCAAATCTTGTACTGCAACGGCTGAATGGGAGCAGGGGGACCTCCATAACATTCAACAAGCATCGATCTATCAGTGAGAAACCGTCCTGCCTCGTGACTGGTTGAGGAGGAAAGATTTCGACAATTTGTGTCATTAAGGAGTCAAGCGGAGTTGGCATGGGAATTCAAGTGGTGTGCACCTGGACTGACAGAATTTCCCAATGGATTGAATGGGATGGTGGGTTATCCTCCAGGGGCAGAATTTTGCCCTCGGCATGAGGGATCAGCGGGAGTGATCAGGGAGCCCAATTAAGGCCCGTCCAGCGTGATATGCAAGCGGCAGCACTGAGCGCTACCTGTGCAGGCGGGGGGGAGGAGGGCAAGTGGGGCCTGTGCGGGTGAGAGACCGTCGCACGTCATTTCACGCTTGGTTGAGTCGGGCGCGCGTCTGCCCACCGAGCTAAAAGTTCTGGCCAAGGATCCAGGTTTGAAACCAGCTGAGATTGATTATAGGATCCAAGTTTTCTATGTCAAAATGTCAGCCACGTGTAGCGCTCTCACCTCTGAAACAGGAGGTTGTGGGTTCAAGTCCCACTCTGGGGAGCTGAGCACAAATCTAGGCTCACCATTCCAGTGCAGCACTGAAGGAATGTTGTCCTGAGTCACCTTTCAGATGTGTTGTCTTTCACTGTGCAGCTCCTGTGAAAAATCCCCAGTGGAAGAGTGGAGAGGGAAACCTTACCAAGCAGGTGGTAAACCGCCAGGTTAAAAAGCTGATGGTGATGATGAATAAACTGAATGTGCTTCTCCAGAAACATCAATTCCTTTTAAACGAAAATAAGAAATAGGAGCTGCAGGAGGCCATTTGGCCCTTCGAGTGTGCTCTGTCATTCAATAAGATCATGGTCAACCTTCTATCTCCAATCCACCTTGCCGTACTATCCCCATATTCCTTCATTTCCTTTGTTTCCAAAAGTCCGCCAGCTATGTCTTGAAAATACTCAACAACTGATTGGGATTGCAATTTTCATTGCCTAAATAAACTGATCAAATCAGTTGGAAATCACGACTGGTGGTTGTTAGAACCATTTTTTTGCCCTTTCACAAAGTGAGCTGATGGTTTCTGAGAGGTGCATTTACAAGCATTTTTATCTAATATAAAAACAGAACGGGCTGGAAACTCTCAGCAGGTCAGGCAGCGTCTGTGGAGGGAGAAACAGAGTTAACGTTTAAGGTCAAGGACCTTTCGTCATCCTTGACCTGAAGCCTTAGCTCTCTTTCTCTCTCCGCAGCTGCTGCCTGACCTGCTGGGAGTTTCCAGCACTTTCAGTTTTTTCTATTTGGATTTTCAGCACTGGCAGTATTCTGCTTATTCAGTTTTGTTTAGCGTTTGTCTCTAAACAAGTTGCATTTCTAAAATACGTCTCAATTTCGGCAGTGAGAAACTTTGGGTTACAGTTTCTGCTTTGGGCAACACCAGTGATTCTGGGGCAGATTTCACCAAACATTGCGCCCGTTTTGAAGAGTAGCTTCACCCCCCGAACTTCACTTGCATTTTGGCAGCCGCAAAATCTGCCTTGAACAGGCACAACTGGACGTTGCAAAACACAGGGCAGGATTTTACGCGTCGGCGAGCGGGTACAGCTGCAACCAGTGTTGAAGAAAATAAAGCTCCACGGAGACCACAACTGGGCATGTCTTAAAGTTCCTCCAAGGAAAACAGAACCCTGGAACTCCCTCCCTAACAGCGCTGTGGGTGTACCTACACCACGTGGACTGCAGTGGTTCAAGAAGGCAGCTCAGCACCACCTTCTCAAGAGCTATAAGGTCACCGCGCCCCATTTAAATTTTCAGGAAGGTGGAGGCGCAGCGAAATCAGCTGTGCACCCACCGACCTATAAATGGCCAATTGAGGCCATTGACAGAGGCTATTAAGTAATTAAAGGACCTGCCCGTCCAACCTTAAGTTTTAGCGGGCAGGCCAGGAGCCCTGGCGTAAATTGGAAAAAGCGCGAAACCTCATCCACGGGCGGGATGAGGTTTCATGTAGCTTTTAAAAAATTTGAATAAAGTGTTTGTGAAAATTATGGACATGTCCCAACACATGTGACATTGTCACATGAGGGGACAAGTTAGGGAAATTTTATTTTTCTATTTTAACCTTTTTGACGTTTACAGCTGATCTCCCCGAGGCAGCACTTAGCCTCAGGGAGATGAGTGCGCTCTTTTGTGCGCATGTGCAAAAGAGTCACTCTCGATTTTGGGATTCCATTCCCCCCCGCCCACACATAGCGCTTCTGTGCGGATGTCACGCTGGGAGGGCCTTAATTGGCCTGCCCACGTAAAATGGCCCCGCTCCCGGGGACACCGATCGGAAACGCACCTGTGCGCACGCGCCATTCAATATCTTCCCCTCCCCCCCAAAGGGGGGAAAATTCAACCCATAGTTTTCTTTTTAGAATTTTCTTTTAAAAATATTGGTTTAAGAGACGTTTAAGATTGCTAATGGGCAAACTTTGATTCATACAGTTGGAAGAAAACGTTTAATCGCAAAAAAATAAGCATTTTAAATCCAGGTGTCAATCCACCGCTTGCAAACGATCTGATTTTAAATGACGGAAAATGACTTTTGGAAACCATTCTCCTGTTTTATTGGTTGTAGTCAGTTCATTGATAAATTTTTACAAATCATTAGAAAAATTATCCAAAAGACCCAGTTTAACTTTTTAAAGAGCCTCCTCAAAAGCTTGCAAGCAAATGCAATGAGCGGAAACTCCCAACAGTGACCAAGGACTGGACCAGACTTAAGGGTGAGGCCTGCTAAAGAAACTCTGGCTGAGCTGACTGCAATTTGCACTTAAAATCCCAGAATTGTTTGCAGCACTTAAGCTGATAAAAGAAAGCAGCATAACTGAGCAAGAACTCCTGTTTCTTTTCATTCATTCACGAGATGTGGGCGTCACTGGCTGGGCCAGCATTTATTACCCGTCCCTCATTACCCTTGAGAAGGTGGTGGTGAGCTGCCTTCTTGAACCGCTACAGTCCATGTGGTGTAGGGAGGGAGTTCCAGGATTCTGTTTTCCTCGAAGGAATTTTAAGGCATGCCCAGTTGTGGTCCACATGAAGCTTTATTTTCTTCAACACTGGCTACAGCTGCTTTTCGGAGCTGGGGAGATTCCTTGCTGCATTAATTGCCTTGGTTGAGCATTCTTGTCAGTGCGCCTGAGAATTTTGCTAGGATTTGGAGATAAAGAAATGTCAATTTATGGAAATTACACTGAGAATCCCCTATTTAGCGTTTTACTCCACTGTAGTGTGTGTTCTTTGGTTTGTCCCTGTGTGAGTTAGAGAGTGGGGTTAAGTTCTGTAAATCAGCTGGTTTCTGTTTGTCTGGGTGCATACAATTGAGCAATCAGGGAGAAGGTCCTGACAGTCTACATTAGAGTGCTCAACATCCAATGGGAAATGCAAGCAGTGGCATTTGTGACGACTACGATTAGAATAGATTACAACCCTCAAAAACAAAATGAGATACATCCAAACACAGATTGCAGCTTGTTGCGCCAATTCTTGCAAAACAGGCTTCTTCTGCTCTAGTTCTTAATTGACTGATGGTTACAATATTATTTATCTTCATACTCCACAACCAAATATCGGCCACGTTATTTTGCTGCCCGGCCCCAGAACTTTTTCCTTTTTTTTTAAGGTAGAAATTAAAACCTTCAGCATACTTTCCATGTTTTACTAAAATCAGATGGAGCAGACTTCAGGTCAATTGGGGCCAATGAGGTGTTCGCTACAGAAAGAAGGCTGGTGCTTTTAAACCGCGCGTGGTTCTCTCAGATTGAGTGAGACTACGACCAGCTGGAGCATCACTTCTAACAGTTAACAAATGTGCAAGTTTCAAAAGACATTTGATACTCAAAAAGATTCATCTGTAGTTAATGCTGTAGGAGGACAGTGGAACCCTAACCCCAGGTCTTCCCCGATAAAGCTCCCCAATTGCTGGCTTTTTTAAAGCTTCAACGCTCAACACGCCTGCATGTGCACACCTCCAAATTATGTAAGTAATATTAGTCATGAATCCGCACCAAATCTCTATTCCTTAATAAAATTGCAGGCAAGTTTCAAATGAGCATCTCCATTGCAATGCTGTTAATATTGCACAGTCCAATTTCAATCTTATTAGGGCTGCTTTTCCACTGGTTTACACCTGGGGAATGCTTATTCCCTGCATGGGCCCAAAGCAGAGGTGAAAAAGGCAGAGACCCCTGGCATTAGTTTACTAGTTGGTTTGTGTTGCCTGGGGACTTCTAGAGGTTTCCCTGGGAGGTGGGAGGTGGGGGATGGTGTGTTTGTACCTGAAATAATTGAAGGAATGCTGATTCTATAGCAAGGAGCCACCATGTGATGTCAACACCCCTCCCATCTCATCTTCCACCTGTGGGAGTCCAAGATAGAACAGCTCCTTTGAGCATTGAGCCTTACTCCTTCTATCCATCCCTTTAACTCAGTTCTGTCGAAGGGTCATGAGGACTCGAAACATCAACTCTTTTCTTCTCCGCCGATGCTGCCAGACCTGCTGAGTTTTTCCAGGTAATTCTGTTTTTGAAAAAGTGATCCTTTGTCACTGTTTCGAAGTGTGAAGTCCTGCTGGGGTAAAGTCAGGCATGATGTAATGCCTCGATTCTCAAAGTACTGGCAGGTTCAGCTCAGGCCACATGGAACTTTAAACAGAAGACAACAGAAATCTCTCTCTCTCTCTCTCTCCACGCACCGCACCCCACCTCCCACCCACCCCTCCCACACCACCCCCCCCCCACCCCCTCCCCCACCCCCACTCCTGTTCCCCTCTCCACTTTGCAATCTCTCAGTGTTCTTACCCCACTGCTCCAGATTGGGGGAAGACAGCGGTTGCAGTGGTAATGTCACTGGACTGGTAATCCAGAAGCTCGGGCTAATGTTCTGAGGACGTGGGTTCAAATCCCACCAGGGCAAATGGTGAAATTTAAATTCAATCAATAAACCTGGAATATAAAGCTAGGCTCAATGATGGCGGCCACAAAACTACCCTTGATTGTCATAAAAACCCATCCGGTTCCTTAATGCCCTTTAGGGACAGAAATCTGCCATCCTTACCCAGTCTGGCTGATGTGTGACTCCAGGTCCATAGCAATGTGGTTGATTCTTAACTGCCCTCTGAAATGCCCTAGCAAGCCACTCAGTTCAGGGGCAATTATGGATGCACAACAAATGCTGGCCTAGTCGGCGATGGCCACATCCCATGAAAGAATTATTATTTTTTTAAACTCCACCTTCAGCACCCCAAGTTTACCTACTTGTTTCCACAGCAACCATGGCACTGGAATGGTAATGAGGCCTATGAATTGGGATTTGCGGGAGATTTCCACCCTTTAGTGATATTGTCTGATTTTCACCACCTGATTCTGCAGCCCATAACACCATAAGACCCAGGGGTAGAAGTAGGCCATTCGGACCATCGAGTCTGCTCCACCATTCAATGAGATCATGGCTGATCTGATAATCCTCAACTCCACTTTCCTGCCTTTTCCCCATAACCCTTGATTCCCTTACTGATTAAAAATCTGTCTATCTCAGCCTTGAATAGACTTAACTACCCAGCCTCAACAGCTCTCTGCGGTAAAGAATTCCACAGATTCTCTACCCTCAGAGAGAAGAAACTCCTCCTCATCCCTGTTTTAAATGGGTGCCCCCTTATTCTGAGATTATGCCCTCTGGTCCTAGACTCTCCCACAAGGGGAAACAACCTCTCAGCATCTACCCCTAAGAATCTCATATGTTTCAATAAGGTCACCTCTCATTCTTCTAAACTCCAATGAGTACGGGCCCAACCTACTCAACCTCTCCTCATAAGAAAATCCCTCTATTCTCAGGATCAACATTGTGATCCTTCTCTGGACTGCCTCCAATGCCAGTATATCTTTCCTTAGATAAATAGGACCAAAACTGTTCACAGTATTCTAGGTGTGGTCTAACTAGTGCCTTGTATAGTTTTAGCAAGACTTCCCTATTTTTATACTCTATTCCCTTTGAAATAAAGGCCAGCATTCCATTTGCCTTCCATATTACCTGTTACCTGTTACCTGTTACCTATTACCATATTACCTGCTGAACTTGTATGCTAGCTTTTTAAGATTCATCCAATGACAGATGTTACGTTAACTGGCCTATAGTTACCTGTTTTTCGTCTCCTTCCCTTTTCAAATAAGGGTGTCACATTGGCAGTTTTCCAATCCTCTGGGACTTTTCCAGAATCTATGGATTTTTGGAAAATTACCACCAGTGCATCCACCATCTCTGCAGCTTTTTCCTTTAATAACCTTGCATGCAACCCATCAGGTCCAGGTGACTTATCAGCCTTTAGCCCCATTAATTTCCCTAGTGCTTTTTCTCTGGTGATAGTTATTGCATTTATTTCCTCCCCCCCCCCCCCCCCCCCCCGCCTTTTGCCCCATCATTAATCTTGGTATGCTAACACTCACTTTAGAATGCTGGCGTAACATAACTGTGCCAAAATCACAGCAGATATGCTCCCAATACACCAAGCAAGTCAGAACCAAATTAATAAGGCACTGCTGTGCCACCTTCAAAGAGTCTGTAATTGCAGCATGTGGCTGTCAGCAGCTTTACAGAGAGTGATTTCTGGAGTTAAGTGGCATTTTGGAGCAGTATCCTTTTATTTTCAGTGCTCATATACAGAACTGGTCTTGCCTCTAACAGTCTGAGAGCCACTGGAGGGAAGGTGAAAATTTCACCTTGTTAAAAGGTTCTGAATCAGCAACATGGAATTCTCACAGAGACTACTTGTTCATTATTTCCAATCGAGGAGGAGGTGAGCTGCAAGATAAAAGGAGAGGGACGCAGCATCCACAAAATACTGCTCTCCCGCAGAGGGTGCAAAGGACAAGCAGGTCTCAGTGAGGATTTCCACAGGAGAGGAATGCAAGAGCCTCAAGACAAGTAGTCAAGATCATTTGCTGAAGCAGCTTTTCCTGAGCTGTCAAAATACTGAGCGCTCTGTTCCTGCTCCAGTGGCTCCTTTCAAACATCCACAGAACAACAGTCTGAGGCTACAGAAGAGTTGGTTTTGCTACCTGAGCAGGCCAGTTATGCTCCCAGGTGAATCATCCAATGTCACAGTTTTGTTTACACTACCCTAGCAACACCCAAAGTGAAAGTTTCTGAACTGGTGCATGAGAATGGGTAAGCAAATGATGAGTAAGCAAGATTTTTCTCCAGAGATTCTTGTATGAGTTTGTCTTCATCATCACCACCATATCGCAAACCACAAGAATGCACTTTCTTCCCTCGTTTTTCCCTTTATTACTTTACTCTGGTTCATTTTCTAATGCTGCATTGCTTCAATGGACCTGCAAGCAAAGAGAGCACGAGTGGATGTCTCAGAGATTGAGGAGACAGTGAGAGACGAGGTATGTTCTGGTCTGGAAGCTTGCCACGTTACACGGATACCATGGATAAGGTCTAGGTTTGCATCCATTAACCTGCAGATTGCACACACCTAAAGCTGAGAGTCTCCGCTGCAGCCTGCTTCTTGAACAGGGTTAGCTCATATGCATCTGGAGAAGCCTGCACTCGTGACCTGATTCTCTCAAGCATCGTTTCATCTGAAATAATAGCAACCACGCCCGCTGAAGATGAGGGTGTGAGGAATGTCTTCCAGGTGGCACCAGCCTGATAGCTGTCGTCACAGGTCCACTGGTAGGATCCTGTTAGTTAAAGGAACAGCTTTTTAAGCTGTTATATCCAAGTCAGTCATGTAACAGGAGATGCAAACACATATTGGAAGATAAAAACTTAGGAAACTGTTGAACCAGAGTGTGCAACAAAAAAGGCAAATGATGCAGGATCTTGCTGCAGGGACTCTCAGGTAATCTGGCCCTCAGCACCTGCTTTCGCATCATTAGTGAATGGGGAACTTGGGGCAGGAAGACTTGTATTATAAATACCATTAGATCAACTGGTTAGTGCCCAAGAGAAAACAGACCACGACAGTTCCCTGACTTTTGCCTGCTCTCGAATTTAATCATGCATTGATCTGCTGTTCTGTACACAAGACCATTAGCAGTTTAGTACCAAAGGCACCTCCACTTAGCTTGCGAGACACTTGTTTGTGACTTTTGTCCAAGTGTGCTCATCAGTTTTTCTCTCTCTCTCTCTCTGTCATTGTGTTCCTTCCAGGAGGTTCTGAAGGCTCAATCAGACTTTCCTTTTCTGCCCCCCTTCAGAGTGCTGGTCGCTTTGGGTCTCTCTCTTCACTCTTCCAGTTGATGTATTTTTTGGTAAAATTGCAGAAAATCTCCAGCGAGGCATTTAATGAACATAAGCCCACATTCCAGTCAAAGTTTCAGGGAGTGTTTGCTGCTCCGCTATTTATTAAATGCTGTATCCTCGAGTTTTCACTCCCCCCCACCCCCCTCCACCCCCACCCCCACCCCCAACCCACCCCACCCCACCCCCCCCCACCCCCAACCCACCCCACCCCCCCCCCCCCACCCCCCCCCCCACCTCCCCTCCCACCCCACCTCCAACACCACCCCCCCCACCCCACCTCCAACACCCCCAACACCACCAGTATTCTCATGTTATACTGCAGCACACATTGATGCTTAAATTTCACTTTGGGGGTGGGAAACAGGAGCTCGGACTGTTTCCGGCTCCCGAAACCACCCCTGGGGTGGGTCAACAGTCACTCGTTGAGATTTTGTCCATTGGCACGGTCAGTTGGCATGAAGGCAAGTTCCCTGTTTAATGAAGGAGCAGCAAGCGGGGTCTCAAAGCTGGAGGGCCAATCAGAGGCATCGCAGCTGGAAGGGGGCACCAGGCTGCAGGAAAGGGTCAATAACCGAGAGGGTGCTTCACCAGGCAGATTCACCAACTTCTTTAAAAATTCAGTAAAAAAAGTAGAAAAAGCAGCCAGGGCACCAATGTGGCAGAGGGATGATGGTAGAGTTGGTTGGTTGGTTGGTTTGGTGGGTGGGGGGGTGGAGGGGCGGGGGATGGGTGGGGAGCAGGGTTATCTTTGGCTGCACCTGCACCCAGGGCAGGCATTGAGGGCCTGTAAGCCTGGCTGAAGCACTGGCACCCTAGACTGCCACTTGGTGTCCACCTCCAGGCAGCTGAACTGCCCCGGCAACCCTACCGCCCCTGATCTGTCTCTCCCAAAATGGCCGACGCCACGAGCGGTGTTGGGTAACAGGCACGCTGGCCAGCACAGATATTTTAAGGCCCAATCCAGCTCCGGTCCCAACCTTGGTGGGGGCTGTAACTCCTGCCCCATGTTTAATAGCAGGATCACAACTTTGGAGAAACTGTCTCATGAGCTTGTGGGAAAACTTGAAAACTCATGAGGTTGAGGAGTTAATTTTCTACACCCCCCACCCCTCCACCATGGCACTGGGTAGACCGTAAAACGGTGTCAACACCCAGACACAATTCTCCTCTACTGGGAGTCAAAGCCTAGTTTGAGGGTTATGTAAGTTTGTATTACCAGAAAGACCTGTCAGAGAGCTACTGGAAGGTAAATTTCGCAAGAGGATTGGCCATGATTAGTCAGTGTCCTCACTTTCTCATTCAATTTCATTACAGAAATCGAATTTGGGATATTTCAACATATTACCTTCATGAGAACACCACCTACATGCCTATTATAATATTATACAAGACTTATGGGGACTACATCAAGTCACGGCATGACATAATTTTCCTCTAGGATGGCTGACAATGCAAATGGTATAAATGTTAGTACACTAAGTACATAAGGACATAAGCAATAGGAGCAGTAGGCATACCTCATGCCTGTCTGCCATTTAATAAGATGATGTTTAATCTTCCACCTCAACCCAGCTTTTGCCCCGATACCCATTATTTTTTGAGTCCCTTAGAGTTCAAAAATCTACTGATCTCAGCCTCGAATATACTCAATGACCGAGCATCCACAGCCATTTGTGAAGAGAACTGCAAAGGTTTACAGCTTTCCGAGTGAAGAAGCACACTAGCTGTGTGCCCATTAAGTGTCTCTCATATAGATATGTACTGCCTAGGTCTGCCCATACACGGGCATGTCCTACCAACAGTTCCTGCAGCTGTGCACCAGTTAATATTCAGCAGAGTTTCCAATCCAATTTGTTGACCTTCCTGTCACTATTAAGCCTCTTACATTCCACAATGGATCACTGCATTTAAGGTGGAGAAAGTGAGTTTATCTGGTACGTCACATCAACACGTGGTGATCAGACCTACATGGCACAAGAACCAACAATGATAGTATTTTGCGTAATAAGAACCACAAACCAACCTTGAAGGTTAGCTTGCAGTAATATAATAATGAATGACAGAAATAGAGAGCAGGGAAATAAAGCTCCTACGCTAGACACACACAATGTCAGACAGTCACTGAACTCTTAAAAACAAATCTTGTGTATGTCCAATTTCAGGCACATCAGCAGACAAATCCATAAACTTTCCCCACTGAGCCTGGTCATCCGTGTCCTAAGCACATTCTTTTACAGCTTGTCATTTGTAGGAATGTTTATAATTATTATTTTTTTTAAACTGTAGGAAATGTATTCAGGTTGGTGTCTCATGACCAGCTAACGTCACCACTCAACTTCTAATCAATAATGCATTGTGGATACGGGGTCATAATTAACATGAACATGGTCCAGATTATTTCAATCAGATGACTGCTGCAAAGTTCATGTCCCTTTTTGGAACTCTAATTGGAAATTTCACCAACACTCTTAGGTGTCTGATGGAAAAGGTTCTGTGACTAATTAAAAATACAGGTAAAAACTCAAAAGTTGAACAGGTGGAGAATTGTACTAAACAAAAACTTGAATGTTATTTGATCCTCATGTTGGGCATCTCAGGCAAGGGCATTTACTGTCCTTCCTTTGAGGCCTTGAGTGAACAGTCACCTTGAGCCACTGTAGTTTGTATGGAAGCTGCCATAATGATGTTCACTAGGGAGGTTCCAAGATTCGAACCCAGTGGTGATGAAGGATTTACATTGTGTGTCTCCGCATCAAAATGATGCTCGATTTGTAGGGCCGCTTTGGGGCAATGGTGTTCTCATGATTTTGTTGCTCATGTACAGAATGCCTTAACGTGTTTCTCAGAAACCTTTCCTAGTATTTCCTAGTATTACTAAATTAGTATCACTGGAGAAATATGCATGTCAAAGCTTTTCGTCTTGCACTCATCAGGACAGGTCTCGCAGTGCGGCACACTTACACATGCTAGAAGCTACATATATTAATAGGCAGAGCCCTATTCTTTGCAGACAGAAAGAACATGTACACACATTGTGCCTGTTCTAACTGAACAAAATAGGCGACGATTCTGGAGCAATGACTTGACCAATCAGCCAGGTTTGAATTTAAACAAAGCTTGGCAGTTAACTGTCAGACATCAGTTAACTAGTGCATTCTCCATGGCAACACCTCTACCAATCAGAGTCCACTTGCCAATCAGCACTCTTTTCTCATGAAATATAAATTGGTATTCTTGCGAATGTCCTTTTGAGTGGAAGACGAAAAGCTTCAACATCTCGCTTTTTTCAGCGATACTCAAGTTTTGTACGACCAAATGACTGCATGCAGTAAATTACTCTGAAGTACAGGGACTGTTATCTAGACAAATGCAGCAGCCAATTTGGGCATATCAAGAATGTACAAACAACCAGGTGATTGACCAGTTAATCTGTCCAGCCTTTTATGATCAGATGGCAACACTTAACTGTGTTTAAGAAGTTGCAAACCGAATTATTTTTGCCCAACAGTAAATGCACAGTCTCACTTTGTATAGAGATACACTCCACTTCCCTAAACTCAGAGAATTTAAGCATACGTTGGCAAAACAACCCTGCCAAGTGTCGCTGGGCAGACTGATAAAGTTTAACTCCTAAACTGCAGATCACAAAGTCCTCAACGATACTACAAGCCAGTCCATCCCACCATCCTGAGGTAGTAACATTACATACGGTTAGAACAGAATGAAAATGATATATCTGAAGTGCTAAATTCTCAACTATTCCTTTTGCTGAGTTAGCATCTCGCTGCAGAGGGTCTAGAGAGATTGAATCTGCCAAGTACGTAAGAAAGAATAGCATTATCACTCCATCAACATCAAGAATCCTAGTGTGAAAACAGCACAGCAGGCCTGAGGCCTCCAACTTCCCATTTCTAATTATTTGAGTTTGTCACCTCTTGGCCTCAAGTTAACCAGGGAAAGAATTTTCCCCATGTCGGGAGCGGGCGGGGAGCTGATCGCCGCCCGCGATCAGCTCCACGCCGCCATTTTACGTGGTCGAGCCAATTAAGGCCTGCCCTGTGTGTCACACGGCCAGTAGCGCTCAGTGCTACCTGTGCAGGTCCGGGGGGGGTGGGGGTGGTGGAGAGAGGGAGAGTCGGTGCCTGCGTGCACGGTACATGTGCACGAAGGAGCACAGCAATCTCCCCGCGGCATGGAGCTGCCTCAGGGAGATTAAGTTCACATTGGAATCTTTAAATAAAGGAAAATAAAAATTATTTAGACGTGTCCCCTCATGTGACAGTGTCACATGAGCTGGGACATGTTTATGAATTGTTCAAGGAATATTTATAGATTTTTTATTAAACCTTCAGGAAACCTCATCCCACCCGTGGATGAGGTTTCCTGAAAAAATGCGAAGGCCGCTTGGGCTCTTTGCCTGTCGCCCCCCTCCCACCCCGCCAACCTTAAGGGCAGCCCTGTTAATTATCTAAATTGGTCTCCTAATGGCCTCAACAGGCCTCTGACAGTTTGGCGGGCATGCAGCTGCCTCCAGTGCGCACTCAACAATCGAAAGATCTGAATGAGGCACGGTGATATCGGGACACACGCCCAACAATACCGCACCATCAGGCCCCGCCCCCTCCCCGCACGCCGATGTAAAAATTCTCCCCACTGAGCTCCATAGCTTAAGCTTCACACTGGGCGGGGTGGAAATCCTGTCATATTGAAAATCACAACGTCTGCATGAAGCAGGTAATCTAATCTCGTTTAGCCCTGAAATGAATCGAGGCAGCTCTGATTATTGAGGCATGGCCGTGAGTAGGAAAGCCGGGACTTGTAGCCGCTATCCATTCCTGCTCAACCTAAGTCTCTGACACTTGTACAGAAACTACTTTGTTCATTTTTTATGTAAATTAAATTCATATTATAAATAATTTAACACCTTGAAGAAGGCAATTGTGTGAAGTCTGTCTACTTGGCAAAAGGCGAAAGGATTAGAACCCCTTTGTACGGAGTGTCTGGTTAATCTGGAGGATTTACATGTGAGACCTAAAATAGAACACAGAGATAAAAACAAAAAAAACTGCGGATGCTGGAAATCCAAAACAAAAACAGAATTACCTGGAAAAACTCAGCAGGTCTGGCAGCATCGGCGGAGAAGAAAAGAGTTGACGTTTCGAGTCCTCATGAGTTCTGTCGAAGGGTCATGAGGACTCGAAACGTCAACTCTTTTCTTCTCCGCCGATGCTGCCAGACCTGCTGAGTTTTTCCAGGTAATTCTGTTTTTGTTCTAAAATAGAACACAATGGATAAGCTCCCAAATGGTTGAGGGAGTCAAAAAGCTTTACCCAAAGCAGCACAAGCTGTAACAACCCAGGTGCTGTTATCAGTCTGGTTGGTCTGAGTTAGGCGACTCTTTGATGAGGCTTTGAACTTGGAGATTGTACCAACTGAGCAGGAAATGGGAAAACAGCCAGGGCTCCCACTCCTTAATTGCTAACCACTAGCCTATTTCTTATGTTCTCATGCCAGATGAGAACTTTGAGCGGTGAGACCCTCCGCAGTCAAAAATGTCTATGTAAACCTGTTCCCTGGCCTCACCTATAAGGAGAGGACACTTGGCCAAAGTGTGTTGCCAGGAGCTGAGGGGGACTGGCTCATTGCTGCTGAATCCTGGGTGGTGGTGGTGGTGGGGGTGGGGTTGGTGATTTCAACCCGAAACAAGAAGTGGAAAACTGGGCAGTTGTGCTTTCATTTCCTGCTTATGTAGGTTGCATTTCTCTGGAAATGTTGGTTAGTGACTGGTCGCTACAGAGTGGAAAAGCGCAATGGGCAGGATTTCATACTGCAGGCTACCCCTGGCTGTGAAATGCATCCTGCTCACCACGGTGGAAATTTGCAGGCCCCCCACCGCCCCCCCACCCCCACCATCGCCACCGCCGGTGGGATTTTCCAGTCCAGCCGAAGCCAATGGGCCTTTGAATGACTCGCCGCATTTTCCAGCCCCCGTCGCGTGAGGCTGTAAAATTCCACCCCCAGGAGTGAGATTCACTCCCAGGATGGTCAGATTCTGCATTGCAATCCTCCAACAAAGCTGCACTCCACCGATTCAGCCCTCCTGTGTGCTTCCTTCACTCCACCACCGGTGGCCATGTCTTCAGCTGCCTTGACCCTCAGCTCTGAAGCTTCCTAACACGATGCCCCTCACTCCTTACTTAAGATACTCCCTAAACTCACCTCTTTGACATAGCTTTTGGTCACCTGGACTAATATCTCCTTCCGGGCTCAGCAATGTATTACACCATATTTACAGCCATCCACGCCAACATGAATGCCAGTGCTCCTGCTCCAACAACCCTCCTTCCACATAACCTCATCTAATTCCATCCAATAGCACTCCTGTGAAGAGTCATGTGGTGTTCAGGGTGCCATATAAATGCAAGTTGTTTTTGCTATGGGTGAAGGGCAGTAATTCCTACCTTTTCAAAAACATTAATAAGCCTCCGGTACATTTATAAGGTGCCCTGAAAGGTCAGAAAATTACTGGAGGATTTTAAAATCTGTCCTGACATCGAGCATAGTTACATCCTGCATGTTGTCAACCCAAGGCGTGAAAGGACACTTCCTTAAGGGGTCTCACACATGCTTGGGCTGAATACACAATGACGTGCCAATCAGAACTCATCTCCAGGAGTTATATTCATGTTGATGTGCAGACAAAATAATTTCACTTTCAAGTGAAAATAGCAGTATAGCTGCAGTCTTACCTTATATAGCAGGTTGAAGGAAAACATAAGAAATAGGAATAAGCGTAGGCCCACATATGGCATCTGGAGACTACTTCACCATTCAGTACGATTATGGCTAATCTGATCTTGGCCTCAACTCCATTTTACTACCTGATCTTCATAATCCTTGACTTTCCTACAGTCAAAAATCTGTCTAACCCAACCTTGAATATATGGCATAACCTCCACTGCTCGCTGGGATTGACAATTCCAAAGATTCAGGATCCTCAGAGAGAAATTCCTCCTCATCTCCATCGTTAGTGGGAGACCCCCTTACACTGAAACTATGACCCCTAGTTCTAGATGGCCTCCTCCTGCTCCTAATTCATATGTTCGTATTTCCCCACAAGAGGATATATTGGGTGGAATTTAATGCCCTCCACAAGGTGAGCTTGGAGATAGGGGGGCATTTAATTGGGCGGGGAGGTACCAGGAGGGGACCCTGCACCTTCCTGCCTCAGCCACAATTAAGTCTGGGGCAGTAAGACTTGTGGATGGCCCTTCAAGCTATCTGTTAATTGAGGCCCTTGATTGGGCAATTAACCAGCTGTGAGCAGGGTAGTCACCATGCAGGAAACCTGAAAAGCATTGTGGACTCCTGGGAGGGGCTCCTTTGTTGTCACACACTCAGTGCCCAACAGATGGACTCAGCACTGAGAAAGGGAGGGGGCGGCCCACTGAGAGACAATCCTTGCCCTCAATCCCCCCACCCCCTCCTCCACCCACGATTCCCATCCCGCCCTCACTCACCTGTGGCCTCGGCAATCCTAGGCCTCTCCCTGGGTGCGTTACTGGCACAGCCACTGATCCCGTTGGCATTGCCTGCAATGAACAACTGGCAGCCGCCAATTGGCTGGCATACTCGGGAGTGGGGGTAGTGTGGGATTTTTGTTCTGGGGTCCTTAATCTGGGAAAAGGCGCTCCACTGGCCACCTAAGTGCACCTTAATATGGTGGGGCTTCCCAAAAGGAGGCAACGTGAGCTCTTGCCAACTCTCAAACCAGTGGTCAAGACCCCTGTCTCCCGCATTAAGTACCACCCCTTCTCTCCGCAACTACCCCATCAACCCTCCCCTCAGAATTACTTATATGTTTCAATAAGATCACCTCTCGAGGTGCTATGCTCCAATGAGTATAGGCCCACCCTGCTCACTGTTTCAGTTACTACAGGTGATTAGTCCACTGGATGGGTTACATTCTACTGCCTTCAATTGTTCCTGCTATTAAACTTACCAAGAAAACTAGTTTTCATCTGAGTTAGAACAAAGCAGCTCAGAAATTGCCTGTCAGGAGCTGGACTTTGAAATTATCAAAATCACCCTGATTGCTAAAAAGTAGATACAACAGCACGGCTAATGAGTCAGAAAAAGGAAGAAAGCTTACAAATAACTTGAAAAGAGGAATTTGGGCCCACATGAGCCAAAAGTCTACGTGATATGTAGAATGTACAAAATAGAACAATGAAGGAGCTCATAAATTAGGGCAGTCTAATCTCTTGTGAGTGATGATAGTCACATGATGACAGCCATCATGTGTGGAATAAACTGGTTAATGCCCACAATGTCTCCCCTGTTCAAAATAAATTACATTTAAACTCAATTCATTTTGCCTTATTTTTGAGAAAGGCAGCTAACAAGGTGGGACAGTTACTCTAAACGCACAAGGACTGACCCTTTCTCTCACTACCTTTCTGACTAAAAGGAGAGGGTTAGAAATGAACAATAAAAGGAATGTAGCTGTTACGCTGGTTGACACATGCATCGGTCCATCAGCTGGTATTGTTTGTTTGATGGGCACTAAATGGGAATTAAGTTAGTTAAACACAGGTGCACAGACACACACACACACACACACACACACACACACAAGATTGAGGTAAAAGCTGTAGCATTTAATGTGGTAGGAAGAATGCCAAGAACAGCTTTTTCTAAAAACGATCAGATTATGGGAAAAGCATTTTTATTTTGAAAGCTTCAAGGTAAGAATTTAAAACTCATTCCTGTCTACCCTCAGTTGTAAATGTCAGTCAGTGGTCTTCATCTTCACTTAAAGGCCACAGCTGGAGTACTGAACACAGTGCTGGACAACCAATTAGAGAGGAGTGGTAATGGAGCTGAGAAAAGGTTACTAGGACTGCTCGTACAATGATGTCAAGAACGAAGAGAGGTTTACAAAACTGTAACCACTGGTTGACAAATTGTTAACAAGAGAACATCTATTCACTTGAGCAATATTCTCCTTTAGAGCAAGGAATATTTTACCACAAATGGCCATTGGTGTAGCGATCACAGTGCAATTTAAAAGTATTTGAAAAGGGAGCAAGAAAGAATGAGGAAAGGGCAGACAAGAGGAAGATAATTAAAGATTGTTGATGATACCAAATAATGGGACGTGTGAAACTGGAGGATTCCAAAAGCTTGCAGGATAACACGGACATGGAGGAGTGAGCAGATAGAAGGCAAACGCAGTCCAATTGCAGAAATATATGAAGTTGTTGCTTCAGGGAAAAAGCAGTGAAAGAATAGATAGCTACATTCAAAGAGCTAGAACTAGTACACAGCACATTCGGTTGAGTGGCCTTCTTCAATCCTGTCATTTCCATCATTCTATAACCCAAAAACACTACAGCCACCAAGTCAACATCAGTAAGGGAAGAAAAAATGAAATTGAAGACACAGCACGGTATCTTTGCCCTTTGACTCTTGTACTCCCTGTTAATAACCTTCCTTATTTTCATTGATCCTCAGAGTTACAGCACAGCTTTTCCTTCGCGATACAAGAACATATGAAATAGGATCATGGCTGATATACCTCAGCTCCACTTTCCCACACCCCCCTAAGTGCCCAAAAATCCATCGATCTCAGCCTCGAATATATTCGACAACTGAGCATCCACAACCCTCTGGTGTGGAGAATTTGAAAGATTCACAACCCCTTCAGTGAAGAAGTTTCTCCTCATCTCGGTCCCAAATAACCGACCCCCTATCTTGAGAATGAGTGACTCTGTGTTCTAGGCTCTCCAACCTGGGGGAATCATCCTCTCAGCTTTGGCTCTGTCAAGCACCCTCTGAATCATGGATTTAAAGACTAAAAAGGAAAATTCAAAATTAACA
This sequence comes from Carcharodon carcharias, assembly GCF_017639515.1. Taxonomy (NCBI): domain Eukaryota; kingdom Metazoa; phylum Chordata; class Chondrichthyes; order Lamniformes; family Lamnidae; genus Carcharodon; species Carcharodon carcharias. The sequence goes on from NC_054479.1 coordinate 139,438,105, forward strand.
ACTCGCTTTGGCTTCAACAGTAAAAGCACGCATTAGTTTAATGAGTCTGTGCTTCTGGTAAGTAGGCAAGGCAAACTGATACCTCTCAATGCTGGGAAAAGGACTAATCGCATTAAGACTTTGCTCATAACTCAGAAAAAGGGGGCCGGATTTTTAGCTCCCAGCAGGCCTGACACGGAGATGGGTGGCTTTGGAACTTCATGCCAGTTCCTGGCTCCATTCCACCCTGGCCCATTTTCCTGGGGGTGGGATGTGGGGTGGCGAGGCAGGGGGAGGAGGTGAGGGCAGGGGTGGCAAGCTACCCACCTGTGAGCAGCTGGTAGCCAACGGAAGTAATTAAAGGGCTCTCGAGGCCGGAGGAGGAAGGAACGGGGATTTTCCAATCGGCCTCCAGCCTCCAGCGACAGTTTAGCTGCCTGAACGTGGCCTCCTGGTAGCTTACCAGGGGGCTAGCGCACCGAGCAGGGTTAGAGGCCCCGCCTGATGCAGCAGGCACCCTGTATTACTCCCAACCCCAACCCACCTCCCCCCCCCCCTCCCGCCTCCCCCCAAAACATAGTGGTGGCCCGTTCTTTTGGTATTTTAAATTTAAAAAGGATGGAGAGAGGCTGCCTCCATTCTGGGTCCCCCTCGCTCTCACTTACCCTGCCACAGCATCTTTGTGGGGGTGGGACCAGGAGCGGCCCAGGGAGCGCACATGCATGAATAGCGGGGGCAGCTCAAGTCACCAGCTGCCTCAGCTGACTTCCAATTTTTGAGCCCTAGCTGCGTCAATCGCAGAGAGCAGAGAGCAGACCAGGTAAGAGGAGGTCTGAACTTAGTGCATTCTTTGGCTAGCCAGAGTACCCCTTAGGAAAGGTAAGGCACCCCCTTTGGATAGGGTCCTGGAACACCTTTGGGACAGACAAGGCACACCTTGGGATCGTTAGAATTAAACACGATTGTGCACTTTTTACGTTCAAACTCATCGAAACTATCAAGCTGACAAGGAACTGGCCAGCTGTCCGGGAAATGTCAAAGCTGTCCAGGAAGCATCCAAGGATACTCAGTGAGTTGGCATGGTGGGGGTAAGGGCACAGGGTGGTATGTGGGGGCATGAGTTGGCAACAAGTTGACATAAGATGAATGGGAGGGATGGGTTGGCCATGGATGGGGCATAGAGTGTGTGTGTGTGTGTGTGCGGGGGGGGGGATGGAAAGAGGCGTGTGGGCTTGAGGGGTGTGATTTTTGTTTCATTATTTATTTAAACACAGTGCCAGAGAAGCAGAGGCAGACTGTCTCTGCAACTCTACAGCCTCCGACCAAAAATCCGAGCTGCAGACGGACTTTCCTTAAAGGTTCAGGTTGACCAAGCTGGGAAATCTCCAACTCAGTGCACCAAAGCAGGGGGGTGAAAATTAGGGCCTTCCTGTTGAAGCTTTTTGTCTTACACTCATCAGAACAGCATCACAAGAATAACAAATTTCAAAGGAAGCGACACATTTATACTGCACGGGAAAAGAGTGCCGATTGGTTGGCAAGTGGATTCTGGTCGAGGCATTGCCATGGCGAATGCATTAGTGAACAGTTGTTCAACAAGAATCTGCCTTAAAAATATTCAATGACTCCGCCTCCAGCACCTTCTGACGCAGAGAGTTCCAAAGCCACACAGCCCTCTGAGAAAAAAAAATTCTCCTCATCTCTGTCCTAAAAGGGCGACCCCTAATTTTAAAACAGAGCCCCCTAGTTCTGGACTCACCCACAAGAGGAAACATCCTTTCCACATCCACCTTGTTGAGACCATTCAGGAACTTGGATGCTTCAATCAAGTCACCCCTCACTCTTCTAAACTCTAGCAGAAACAAGCCCAGTCTGCCTGACCTTTCCTCATAAGACAACCCACTCGTTCCAGGTATCAATCTAGTAAACCTCCTCTGAACCACCTCCAAAGCATTTACACCCTTCCTTAAATAAGGAGACCAAAATTGCACACAGTATTCGAAATGTGGTCTCACCAAAGCCCCATGTAATATATATCTGATGTTGGACATGATGTTCTGAGTTCTATAAGCACAAAACTCATTTGTTCTATTCAGTTTTTTTCTCTTTACAGAAGGTCAATTCAAGATTCCATTTGCTGATTGTTATGATCCTCCTAGAGACCCCGATAACTTGTAAAAAGGTGGTTGAATTTCCGGAAGGATCACAGGATTTCAAGTTTTCAAACTGTTAACTTAACAAATGAACTAAAAGCAACATTATCTAAACACTAACAGAATTAACTGGAAAAACTCAGCAAGTCGGGCAGCATCGGTGGAGAAGAAAAGAGTTGATGTTTCGAGTCCTCGTGACCCTTCAACAGAACAAAATCAGTTCTGTTGAAGGGTCATGAGGACTCAAAACGTCAACTCTTTTCTTCTCTGCCCATGCTGCCAGACCTGCTGAGTTTTTCCAGGTAATTCTGTTTTTGTTTTGGATTTCCAGCATCTGCAGTTTTTTGTTTTTATTATCTAAACACTGTTTGGTAGGCAACTTATATTCTAAATTATAGAAAAGTTTCCCCCATTTAACTTTCAAAATGACTGAAATTCCCCCACCATGGTTATACTTTACTCTGTCCCTTAAGTAGTCATTTTATTCTCCGAGAACCAGTCCAAAGCTATTCTCCGCTCCCAATGGCCTATTTCCTTTTTTCTTTCCCAGCTAGGTAACTTCTAATCCTCAAACTGACTTGCACAGTGAGGGCTACCCTGGCGATTCCACTTCCTAGCCAAAGCTAAGTGTATCTTGCAGACTCATTTAAATCCTCACGAACTTGGGATCTTCAATCTGAGCACGAACTAACACCAGCATTCTGTACGGTGAACCACAAAGTCAGCACTTTCTCTATTTCAGATGTAGGACTGGCTGCCTCTATCTCTTTGTTCTCCCTCTCTCTCTTTCTCCCTGTCTGTGAGGTTCGAGGATATTTTAAGAAACCTGTAGCCCAATAGCACAATGGTTTTCTATTGACCTAAAGCCCATCCCCATGATAATGTGAATCACATGGGCCTTGTAAACAGGCAGACATGCTAATTAGCTATCCTCTAGATACCCACCTCCATTCCATCTTGGAATTAAATAGACAGTTTAAAGGATAACCTTTTTAAACCTGGCATTCCTAACACCTCACCATGAGACATGGAGACTAATAGTCTACCCACAGTCAGCACAGGTGCTCTGGCCATTGTCTGAGTGCGAACATCTTGCACCTTTTTCCCAGCAAGACAGCTTGGGCCTCCCCACTGACCTTTAACAACCAGGCTTGTTGTGTGGTGGAATGCAGAACAAGACACATTACCCCCTTCGTTCCTCCATTTTTATACTAAATCAAAGAGACAGTCAAAACATAACAATTTTGTGAACTTCATATTTGTAACACTACCTTGGGGAAAGAATTTCTCAGTAGTGGACTGAAGAAAAAAATGTCAGAATCTTTTGAAATTGAAGGAATGTGTCTGCGACACATCATGCTTCCAGTTTTACTGCAGGTCTTTGAGTGAAGAAACAGAAAGCAGAAGCAAAACCCCAATTTCTGTCTGTGTAACACTGCCCACTCTTTCACTTCTTCCACTGTTGAAACCTTCATCCTTTTCAGGCTTGGCTTTTCCAACGTTCTCTTATCCACTCACCCAGGCTCCGTCCCTGATAAACTCCCGACTGTCATCTCCTCCCCCACACATAGCTTCACCTGACAAACAACAACTTGCGTTCTTATAGCGCCTTTACTATAGTAAGAGAGAACTAAACCAGGCATCAAGCAATAGCGTTAGAGGTGGCCAAGGGCAACATCAAGGAGGTAAGGTTTGAGGAAGCTTGTGGAGATGTGGAGAGATGGATAGCAAGGAGGACAGAGTTAAGGAGAGCGTTCTAGAGTGTAGGGTGAAGACAACCTGAGGTTCTTCCACCAAAATTCAGAAGGATGTTGGGAGCAGTCTCAGAGGGGCTGTTGTGATGTAAACGTAAGGAAATCAGAGTGGAAGGTACATGAACTGAGAATGTAGGATAGGGTATAACAAGAAAAAGGAGCTTTACCTTTAATACATTGAGGGTAGGGGCATTACTGGATGTTGGCAAGGAGAGATACGATAGGCTAGTCCTTATCATCCTACATCGATAGTCCAGAGTCTGATAAAGGACCTCGAATATGCACGGGATTCATCCCTTTCACACTGAATCCTGAGCGACTGCCCTGACGAGACATTGGATTTTGAAGGACAGAAGTGAGAATCCATCTCATTTGGCCCCACGAGTTCTGCTGTTCAATAAGGGGTTGGCCATTTAGGACTGAGGCGAGAAGAAATTTCTTCACTCAAAGGGAGTCTCGACCCCAGAGGGTTGTGGATGATCTGTCATTGAGTATATTCAAGACAGAGGTTGATAGATTTTTGAGTTCCCCTGCACTGAGGGAATTAAGGGATATGGGGATAGGGCGAGAAGATGGAGTGGGGCAGATGATCAGCAATGATCTTGCTGAATGGCGAAGCAGGCTCGAGGGGCAGAACGGCCTCCCCCTGCTCCTCCTACTTGTATTCTCACTACAGCACCTGACTCCTTCACACACAGTTTTGAAATTCCACAGACTTTAAACGACAGCTTAACACAGAAACACAGAAAACAGGAAACGATTGCATATGATTGTGTTATGCTGAGTCACAGGGTTAATAACAGCAATGTACATCGGAGGTCAAAACTCCACACACCATGTCCAGCTGGATTCTGACAGTGAAACTGTTTTTGTTCCGTACTGAATCAACCCTCCTGTGTCACTGACGTCATTCAGAAACTCCCCACGGAATGATTTTATCATAAGCTTCTCAACAGCTTTCAATCACATGTTTTTATTTTCTGCATCAATGACCAAGCAAGACCAGGAAAGGAGGAATTTCTTTATTTGCCTCATTTCTGGGAAATGTGACAAACAGCGATGAAGATTTGGGGAGGAGGAGGGTTGGAGGGTTGGGGGGCGGGGGGGGGGGGGGTGTAAATCTTTTCACACCAATTAATGGAAAAAGCTGAGGCTCCACAGCTGGGAAGTGGAGCCTGTCCCAGATATGGGACATAAAAACTCAAAAAAGGGACAAGGACCAACTCTCACTACGAGAAGGTGTTCACTCCATGTCAGGCCTGTCCGTTACAGTAATTATGGGTTGGTTCACAGGCCATTAACAGGGAGAATTTCCTTCCTTACTGAATGTGTCCCTCTTGTTTCTTGCATTTAACTGCAGCGCTGACTCACGCTGGGGGTTTAATTCAGTTCCTTCGGCCAAAGGGACCAACCGTCAGGAATCCAGACAGGGAGCGGTGTCCAACTATTCAACCATGCAGGAATCGCAGCCCAGCACAATGCTGCCCTCATCCACCTGTATGTAATCTGCAGCGGTCAGCGATTAGGAGAAGGAGCACTTCTATCGGTTGTACCCGTTTCAGCTAAGGTCAGCTACTAAACACAAATCTAGGGTTGTATTGGCCTGTAAAACTCAGTCATTTACACATGTACAGTGATACAGTACTGGCTATGGTACTGGATTCAGAACCCGGAGACTTCAGTTCAAATTCCACCAAGGCAGCCGGGAAGTTTAAATTCCTAATTAATAATTTGGAATTAAAAAGCTAGTCTCAGTTATGGTGACCATGAATCTCATGGACTGTCGCAAAAGCTAATCTGGTTCACTAATCTGGTCCTTTAGGGAAGGAAATCTGCCGTCCTTACCGGCTCGGACCTACGAGTGTGACTCCAGACCCACAGCAACGTGGTTGACTCTGAAATGGCCTAGCCATTCACTCAGCTGTATTCAAGAAGGCAGTTCACCACCACATTGTCAATGAGCAATAATAAAGGCTGACCCTGCCAGCAATGTCCATGTCCCTAGCAATTCACAAAAGAAAATCCAAACACAGCAGCAGCACATTCTAAGATGCGGCATTGATGGAGCTAGCTCAGCATAGAAACTCCTCACACGTAGTAGGTGTGCAAAATGAGCACCTGGTGAAGACTCCACCAGACAGCTTTGTTGTGAAACTGAATATTAGACAGGGTATATAATGGGTGACCTATACAATATGGTCTTTTTTGTGCTGTGACTAAGGCAGGATGTCTAACACACCCCTTGTGTTCCTGTCTATTTCATAAGTTAAATGGGGGCTGGTTACTTGTTACAGTCACAACTATTTATTACCATCGTTAAGTGTTTGTGCAACATTTTGGTCCTGAAGTTATACTGTAAACACCAATGTACACATACTTCAGATAACCAACCTCTATTTTCAATGTGTTCACACCATTAACATCATACAGATTGCATACAGATATAAAAGGCACACATGCTGCAATTTATACAGTGCAATTGGAATCTAAGTGTGACTGAAATCTGAACTAAAAATAAAAAACTGCGGATGCTGGAAATCCAAAACAAAAACAGAATTACCTGGAAAAACTCAGCAGGTCTGGCAGCATCGGCGGAGAAGAAAAGAGTTGACGTTTCGAGTCCTCATGACCTTCGACAGAACTTGAGTTCGAGTCCAAGAAAGAGTTGAAATGTAAGCTGGTTTAAGGTGTGTGTGTGTGTGGGTGGGGGGGGAGAGAGAGAGAGAGAGAGAAGTGGAGGGGGGGGTGTGGTTGTAGGGACAAACAAGCAGTGATAGAAGCAGATCATCAAAAGACGTCAACAACAATATTGTTGTTGACATCTTTTGATGATCTGCTTCTATCACTGCTTGTTTGTCCCTACAACCACACCCCCCCTCCACTTCTCTCTCTCTCTCCGCCACCACCCCCCCGCGCCCCCCCCCCCCCCCCCTCCCCCCAACACACCTTAAACCAGCTTATATTTCAACTCTTTCTTGGATTCGAACTCAAGTTCTGTCGAAGGGTCATGAGGACTCGAAACGTCAACTCTTTTCTTCACCGCCGATGCTGCCAGACCTGCTAAGTTTTTCCAGGTAATTCTGTTTTTGTTTAGGAAATGCACGGGACTGGTTTAACACAGTGCCCAATAAAGACAGGCAGGAGTGTCAAACCAGAGGTGGACCTGATCCTGTCAGATTCACCAAGCAGGTTAGGTTAAAATTATCACCATGTTTGCAAACAGTGTAAAAGTTACAGCATTTTCTGGAGTATTTTCAGCTCATAATTAAGGCAGTAATATACCATTCACAAATCTGTGAAAAATACATCTGAGTTTACTGGAGCAGAAGCTAATGATAGTAGCAGGTCCTTTGACGAATGCAGTGTGAAAGTGAAGCAACGGTGCCCCCTGATGGTGAAAGACTGGTTTGTCTTACTGCAATACAGCAGATGACCTATTAATTAACAAATGATGATGAATAAGTTATTGAACACATGGGGTTTTATATAAAGAGACCAAATCTCTTTGAAAGCAACTTTCTTTGAAAGCAACTGTCTTTCATTGCTGAACATACCAAGAATTTACACCACAAAAACAGAAACAGAAATACCTGGAAAAACTCAGCAGGTCTGGCAGCATCTGCGGAGATGAGCACAGTTAACGTTTCGAGTCCGTATGACTCTTCATCAGAACTAAAGGGTATTTTATACATTTTTAACATAACTTCCTTTCTTTTGTACTCCATGTCCCTGTTGATAAAGCCTAGGATGCCATGTGCTTTATTAATCACACTCTGAACCTGTCCTGCTACCTTCAATGAGTTATGCGCACATACACCCAAGTATCTCTGCTCCTGCTACCCTTTAGAATTGTACCCTTTATTTGGTCTCTCCAAATTCTTCCTACCCAAATGAATCACTCCATGTTTCTCTGCATTAATTTTCATCTGCCACTTGTCTGCTCATTCCACCAACCTGTCTATGGGTGGGACTGGAAAATCCCACCCACCGCCGGGATTGTCCAGTCTCACTGAAAGTCCATGGACTTTTGTCTGGGCTGCCGAACTCTCACAGCGCTTTCCGCCACGAAGGAGCCTGTGTCCTTTTGAAGTTCTACACTACCCTCCTCATGGTTCACGATACATCCAATTTTCATATCAACCGCAGATTTTGAAATTGTGCCCTGTACACCAAGGTCTAGGTCATTATTGTAAATCAAGAAGAGCAGGGATCCCAACCCACTATAAACCTTCCTCCTGTCTGAGAAGCAGCTGTTCACCACTACTCACTGTTTCCTGTCACTCAGCCAATTTCATATCCATGTTGCTACTGTCCCTTTTAGTCCTTGAGCTCACAAGTCCGTTCTGTCACACTTTATCAAATGCCTTTTGAAAGTCCATGTCCACCACATCAGTTGCATTACCCTCATTAACCCCCTCTGTTACCTCATCAGAAAACTCAAGGAAGTTAACTAAATATGACTTGCCCAAACAAATCCATGCTGGCTTTCCTTAATTAACCCATATTTGTCCAAGTGACTATGAATTTTGACCTAAATTATGGTTTCAAATGTTTCCCCACCATCAAGGTTAAACTGACTGGCCTGTAATTGCTGGGCTTATCTTTACACCCTTTTTTTGAACAAGAGTGTAACATTTGCAATTCTCCAGTCCTCTCAGTCTGAGATGGACTGGAAAATTATTACCAGTTCCTCCACAATTTCCACACTCGCTTCCTTCACTATCCTCAGATGCATCTCATCTTGGTGCCTTATCTACTTTAAGGACAACTTATCCAATACCTCCTCTTTACCAACATTAAACCCTTCAAGTGTCTGAACTACCACCTCTTTCACAATGACCTGGACAGCACCTCCTTCCTTGGTAAAGACAGATGCGAGGCATTCATTTAATACCTCAGAAATGCCCTCTGCCTCCATGTGTAAATTGCTTTCAGTTCCTAATTGGCCCAACACCTCCTCTTACCATCTTTTTACTATTTATGTGCCTATGGAAGACTTTTGGGTTCCATTTCTTGTTAGCTGCCAGTCTCTTCTCATACTCATCTTATTTACTTTTTCAATTCCCCTCTGAACCTCCTATATGCAACCGGGTGCTCAATTGTATTATCCGCCTGATATGTTACAATCACACTTTTTCTGGTTCACCTTCATCTCTATCATTTTTGTCATCCAGGGAGCTCTGGATTTGTCTACCCCACCTTTCCCCTTTGTGGAAATATACTTTGACTGTGCCCAAACTCTCTCTTCTTGAAGGATAGCCCACTGTTCAGACACAGTTCTGCCTGCCAACCTTTGATTCCAATTTATCCGAGTCAGATCGTTCTTACCTCATTGAAGTTGGTGTTTCCCCCAGTTAATTATTCTTACTCTGGATTGTTCCTTGTCCTTTTCCAAAGTCAACCTAAATCTTATGATACAATGATCTGTCCCCAAAAATGTTTCCCTACTGACACTTGATCCATTTGGCCCACCTCACTCCCAAGAATCAGGCCCAGCAATGCTTCTTTTCTCAAATTTATTTTTTAATGCAAATTTTCATTTTTAAATTACACACTAAAACGTTGTCCAGTGGGGTTGCTCATGGCAGGTTCTACATTCAGTGATATGCAAATGAACTTGAGGGGAAACTAGTGCAATTTTAAGCAACCCTTTGCACCTATAATGCCGTCTGCAACGGAAGCATAAACTCTCTACTGCTGATTTTAATTTATGCAATTCATTTTCTCCAAGTCTTCACTCCATAGGAAGGGTATGAGGAGCACATTCATAGCCTTCACTTTAATTCCTGTCTTCAGCCCCCCTGCATGGTTAAGTGTGATCTTGCCACCGTCGGTTTCAAACCAGTTTACATCAATTTTTTGATCCATATTCTGCATTAGTATTTTCTGGTGTTTTGCTTTGTCTGTTCATGTGCACTTAAAAATAACACAGGTGTCCCATTGAGCCAGTGAGCAGCACACCTACACTTTACATCACAAACTGATGGAAAATCAGCACAATAAATGTGTTAAATGTAAAATTATTAAGTGTTATTAGATTTTTCTCCAGGAGGATTCCAGTTCTGTAAATCTTGATTAAAATAGATTTAGTTGCTATCTCTTCGACATAATCTTATCCATTATATAAGAAAAATAGTAAAATGAACTTATGTCGCTGTACATGATTGGCAAGTCCAAGTGAGCTTTTTCTCTTCCAAATGATCTGCAGCAAAATGCAGCCCCCAAAGATCAAAATAGAACCTCCACTCTCACTTTCTGTGCAGCTTCATTCTCATCCCTTAGCATCCACAATTTTTCGGCCCATCACTATCATGCTCAGGATATCAAAAGTTCTTGATTGTGCTCGTATACTGGGGCCAAAAGGTGGGAAATAAACGCTGGCCTAGCCAACAACATCCACAACCTGAGAATGAACTTGAGAATGTCGTTATATAGACATGGCCTCTAGTTCTGGTGGAACACCACCACCTGGAAGTTCCCCTCCAAGTCACACACCATCCTGATTTGGAAATATATCAGCCGTTCCTTCACTGTGGCTGGGTCAAAATCCTGGAACTCCCTCCCTAACAGCACTGTGGGTGTACCTACACCACATGGGACTGCAGCGGTTCAAGAAGGCAGCTCACCACCACCTTCTCAAGGGCAACTAAGGATGGGCAATAAATACTGGCCCAGCCAGCGAAGCCCACATCCTGTGAAGTAATTTTTTAAAATCACCTGATACATGTTCTAAGCGCCAATTTCCTGATGCCATAAAGTAAATGAAGCAAAATTAAAGGCTATTCAACAGGTCCAATTCTTCCCGCTGGCAAGATATCTTCCACTCACTTACTCACACTCACCGTCTCAGCTAGTAACACTGTAATCACCAAGTCAGCAGAAGAGGCATCTATTGAAAGAATGAACAGAATCATAGGGGAGAATTTTCTCCCTGTTGGGTGGGCTGGGCTAGCGTGGGTGGATGTGCAGCCGATCACTGCCCACCATTGGCTGCGCGCCGCCATTTTTCATGGGCGTGCAAATAAAGGCCCGCCCAGTGTTACGCGCACCCGGAAGCGCTCAGCGTTAACACGTGTGGGCAAGGGGGAGGGGGGGGGGGGGGGGGGGTGGTGGGAGGCTGATTCGAGGCCTGCACTCTTTCGTGCACGTGTACAGAAATCTCCCTGAGGCATGGAGCTACCTCAGGGAAATTAATTTAAGAACAAAGCATTGCGATAAAGAGAGAAAAAAAAATTACTTAGACACGTCCCAGCTCATTTGACAATGTCACATGAGCTGGGACATGTTTATGTATTTCATTAAAAAATTTTATTTAATTTATAAAGCCTTCATGAGACCTCATCCCGCCTGTGGATGAGGTTCCATGAAAAATGCGAAGGCCGCCTGGGCTCTTCGCCTGCCCCCCACCCCCCGACCAACCTTAAGGTTAGGCAGTGGGGGGGGCTGGGAAATTACGGCCACCGTCTCGCTTCATACAAACTAGTTATAAGCTAATTTAATGTGTAGTAATTACTTTGTAAGCACTGCAGAATCTGCCCTGAAGACCATCCATTATAAGAATCAACTGATCACAGCACTAACGTGAGGTGTACGTTTCCAAGGTGCACTGTGTTAAATCACCTCCAGCAACAACAATCGGCTCTAAGTTCATCCTGAAGGGCAGCTTTCACCTTGCGTTCATTACGTTTTATGTTAAATGTACATTACTCACTGCCTTTATGTGTAGATTGTTTTTTCTCTTCACTCTCTGAGACGTAACAACAGCTTATATTTATATAGCGCCTTTAAAGTAATGAAATGTCCCAAGGTGCTTCACAGGAGCATGATGAAACAAAATATGACACCGAGCCCCACGAGGAGATATTACTAAAATCTTGGTCAAAGAGGCCGATTTGAACAAGTGTCTTAAAAAAAGAGGGGAGCGAGGTAGAGGCATGGAGCAGCGTAGGGAGGAGATTCCAGTGCTTGGGGCCTAGATAGCCGCCAATGCTGGAGCGATTGTAATCGGGAATGCACAACAGGCTTCAGGAAACTTAATCTCTTCATTGAAGCTTGATAACGAGGAGGAGTTCTGATGCTGCTGGAACTGTAACAGAGCAGGAGAATTAGGAAAGAAGTGGGGCAAATTGATAGTAATAAAGCTCGAGTAATTGTCCAGCAAGTGTCATTAATTGGAATAAGTTTCTATACTGCAGACTAAGAAAATAAGCCAAAAATGAACTCAGCCAGTTTAGATGTCTCACCTGTTGATACGAAACATAGTATAAATTTACTTGCCGATAACATGCCTATTTCAGTTAAATATAATAATAAAGTCCAACAGGAATGGTCAGAAATCAGTTTAGCTAAAGGCAATGTAAGAAATATTTTATACGTCACTGTTAAAAATAGAACGGGGGTAAAGCTGCATTGTCACAAGAAATCTAAATCCAGATCCTATATCGGGCCAGCAGGTAGAGACAGGACAGATATAATGTTACTCCGTGCTCTGTGCTGAAAGCAGGTCACTTCAATGTGGACTGCACGAGGACTTAGTAGGAAAGCTGCCCAGTGACATTCAGCTAACGAGGAATTAAATCCCTTCATTCCATAATACATCCGCTCTCAGAACGGATCTGAATCACCTCTTTGACCTTCCACATGAGACTGTATTTGATGTGATTCAGAATCCTTAATCTCAGGGATTGGTGGCAGCTCATGCAACCACCACACCGTTGTGATCATTCCGCCACTCGTTCTTTACAGGTGGTTTGACACGGATTGGGGCATTGTTTGGAGCAACTTTGGGATTCTTCGATCGATCTCAAGAAAACTCAGGACAACGTCACTGCTCTAATCTGAAACAAGAGTTAGAGACTGATTTCTTCAACAGCATCTCTGAAGCACGTGGCCTCTGACACTTAGGGGAAGGTGAGCAGGCACATGGGGACCTCCACCTGCAAGTTCCCCTCCAAGCCACCCTGATTTGGAACTGTATCACCGTTGTTGAGTCAAAATCCCGGAACTCCCTCCCTAACAGCACTGTGGGTGTACCTACACCACGTTCTCAAGGGCAACAAGGGATGGGCAATAAATGTTGATCTGGTCTGTGATGCCCACATCCTGTGAATGAATAAAACAGTACTCATAACTAATATTCTCTCAACTCTACTTTTCAAAACAGGAAAAGTCTGCAAGCTAAAAGGAATGAATTCACTTTGCCCAAATGTTCTTAACGTTTACCAATATTATAAATATCCTAGACTTAACTAACTAATACCTATATCAAGTAAAACAACTTGGATTCACATTTCACCTTTAACATGGAAAATATCCCAAGGTGGTTTACAGAGGAGAGGAAGGTATCGAGAGTGAAGGAACGGATGGTGAGATTTGGTAGGAGAATTAGAAATGACTAAAAGGTTGGTGGGAAAGTTGGGTTTTGAGCAGGTTCCTAAAGATTCTGCTCAAAATGGAGAAGTGATTTAGGGTGAAAACCCTAGGCAATAGGGGTTGATTGCAGCATGACCTCACTAGAAAGGAAGTGTGTCAGGCAATCCAGTTTTAGTTTTGCTTTTAAGCAGGGCACAGCACATGCCGTTCTGCAGCTCTGATGTCTTCAAGCTTCCCGTCCATTTATAGCTGTGCTCATGTGCCTAGTCTCAATAACTGAACCTACAATGTGTTTATCCAATCCCTCATGTGTGATTGGTGCCTTGATATCATTATGAAAACACGACCCTAACCCTTACCTGGTCTGGCCTATGTGTGACCCCAGACCCACAGCAATGTGGTTGATTCTTAACTGTTCTCAAGGGATGGGCAACAAATGTAAAGCTTGCCAGCGGTGCCCACGTCCCATGAACATATAAAAAGAATGGTTGCCATAGTTACCCACCTGACAACAATCACTGCACTTCAAAGTAATTTGCATGTGAAAAATTTTGGACTGTTGCTGGAGACACATGATATGGCACAGTATAAATGCAAATCTTTCTTTGGTGATAAGGTGATAACAGCTCAAATGATATGTAGCCTCAATATGTAGATAAAGCAGCAGTGCTGGCGCAGGCACGATGGGTTGAATGGCCTCTTTCCACACCATAACGTTTCTATGGCTTGTACCTTCTGGGTTCCACTAGAGAAGACAAAGAGCGAATGTTCCCATTCATGGTGAAAAGTAAAACTAGGGGTCATCAATACAAGATAGTCACCAAGAAATCAAGTAAGGAATTTAGGGGAAATTTCTTTACGCAGTGAGTGGCGAGAACGAGGAACTTACTACCACTGGGTGTGGTTGAGGTGAACAGTATTATAGGTAATTATGGAGAGGTTAGATAAGCGCATGAGGGAGAAGGGAACAGAGGGTTACAGTGAAGAAAGTGAGGAGTCGTCTAGAGTGGAGCATAAAACACCAGCATGGACTGGATGGGCCAAATAGCCTGTTTCTGTGCTGTACATTCTATGTAATTCTAAGGCACGCTGCACTGCGAGCAGATGAGGCATATAGCAGCAGAGGACAGGAGATTCGAGTTGTACTGTTCAGCCCCGTCAACCGGCCAAGACAGTAGTGGCAGTATTCTGGGAGCCAGCCAGCAACATGATATCAGAGGCACCACAGGACGTGAATCATAAGGGCCCGTGAGGTGTTAAAGTGTCGCATTTCCGGAAAAAAGCTAGAAGCTTTAGTACCACTTGCTTCAAGGGAAATGACAGCTTTAATTGCGTGCACGAATGATTGAGGTTATAGATATTTTTTGTGGTGTTCCTGTCATTTCAATAGATCAAATGTCAGTGAAACACAATAACATTATTGTACAGTTCTCCCAACAAGCTCAGTAAATATGCTTTATGATTGTTTTACCTCGGGTCTAATTATCGCCCATGTTATCCAAGTGATAAATGGTGCTTGGTGATTAATGGAAATCCCGACTTGGTGAAAATTTTTAGGTCACAAACACCTTTCAAACACGGCTGGATACTGAACATCTGTGACTGACCATTCTCTTCAACGCAACAGATATCAAAATACCTCAGCGATTTGCTGGGTTTAATCTATGATTCTGACCAATACGTATCACCCGAGTACTTCATAGTTTGCACTGCCCTCGCACAACTTTCACCAACCCACACCATATTCCGGTACTGCACAGGTTAATAACATGAAAGGAGATTAACCCTCTTGTGTGTGTGCTATTTTTAGTACACTAATAAAGTGCTTGGCCCACAGGTAATGAGTGTATTAAAATAGAACACTCAGGAACTGGATGGACAATGTTAACTGGCAGTAGGCCTCACTGTTTGCTGCAATAGGCCTCCAAGTACACCTTCCAGTCCAGAGTCCGCTCTCTGGAGCGGGATAAGACGTGCTCGCGTTTCTTCTTCCAAAAGGCACCCAGAGAGAGAGAGAGAGAGAGCTCTGTGATCAGCAGCCTGAAGGAAGAAGGCGGCTCTATAATGTCATCACAGCCTGACATAATCAGGATCGGCAAATCCTTTCATGCCAGACTGTATGACATGAAGCCCACAGACAGCCCCGCCTCCCAGTTCCTTCTGTCCTCTATCACAGAGGTCTTGGACGACAGTATACAGGAGAGCCTGGACAAACCGTTAACTCTGGACGAGCTGACAAAGGCCATCAGGCCCTTCACGACAGATAAAACTCCCAGAAGCGATAGCTTACCAGTGAAGTTGTATTCGACTCTGTGGGACTGGATCAGCCCAGATCTGACTGATGTGTACGAGAGTATGCTTCTGGCTGGCAAACAAGTGTGAATCTGTGAGGAAAGGCCTCAACACCCTTATCTACAAGCAGGAGGGGGGAAAAGAGGGAAGAAATCAGAAATTGGTGACCTAGTTCACCGCTTAAAGTTTTGTCCAAAGGTCATTGCCTATCGGGTCAAGTCTGCCCTGGAATTGGTGATCCACCCTGACCAGACCTGCACTGTACCCGGCAGGAAGATCTCTGATAGCTTCGTGGTACTCAGGGTTATGATCGTCTTTGTGCAGGAGAAGGGCTGGACACCTGCCTCATCAGCTTAGACCTGAAGAAGGCTTTTGACAGAATATCGCACACCTACATGATGGATGTCCTGTCCAAAATGGGGTTTGGGGAGGGAATCCACAATTGGACCCAGCTGCTCTACACAAACATTAGCAGCGCAGGTTCAATCAATGGATGGGAATCAAAAAGCCTTCTGATCAAATCTGGTGTCAGGCAAGGCTGTCCCCTCTCCCCTGTCCTGCTCAAGTGTCACATTGACACTTTTGCCTAGTCCATCAGGAAGGATGCGGCTTTATGAGGAGTGACAATCCCAGGTAGCGGAGGCACTCAGGTCAAATATTCCCTGTACATGGCCGTCGTCACCATCTTCTGCTCAAATCCACTGTCAGTGTGCAGGCTGAGCATCTGTGACCAGTCCCAATGGGCCTTGTGAACCAAAGTAAATCACGGCAAGAGCGAGGCCATGTTCTTTGGGAAATGGGCCGACCAATCCTTTGTCCCCTTCATCGTCAGGTCAGACTGCCTGAAGGTGCTGCGGATGTGGTTCAGACGGGCCGGAGCATGTGCCAAAAGCTGCAAGGAGCGAGTAGCCATGGTAACACAAAAACTGAGCCACGTGGGAGTGATGCTCCCCCTCCATTGCTGATAAAAACCTGGTGATCAGTTGTGAGGTGCTCTATGTTGTTGTACAAGGCACAGGTTTGGCCCATACCCCACTCCTGCACCGGGGCGATCATCTGAGCCGCCTTCCAGTGTATCTGGAGACCGAAAATGAACCAGGTCCACAGGGACACAATGTACAAACTTGTAGATAAACAGGCGGGAGGGGGGGGGTGGAGGAACATGCCCAACATCACCCTCATCCCGATGGCCACCTTTGTGTGCAGTGTGCGTAGACCCTCGGTACAGAAACACCAAGTGACATTATATGCTGAGATTCTACCTGCCCCCAGTGTTGCAAAGGATGGGTCAGGCCATGTTGCCAAGGAACGGACCATTCAGTTGGACCATGCCAAACCACCTGTCCCTCCTGGAAAGATTTATGCAGAAAAACACTTCTGACCTCAAGTCCATCAGGCAGGGGTCCACACGTAACATCCTCAAGGCCCTGTGGGAAAAGGAGATGGTGGATCCTGTTAGATGGTTCCCTGAGCAGACTGTCAAACTCATTTGGCAGAAAGCCTCATCGCCAGAACTTTCAAACAAGCACTAGGATGTAGCTTTGCCTCGTGGCGAGAAGGGTTCGCCCAGTTAGAACCTTCCGGAGTCTCTACCTCTCTGCACGTTAACCTTGAGGGGGCTGCAGTGAGGAAGAGACCATTGTCCGCCTCCTTCTGGAATGTGCCTTTGCAAAGAAGTTCTAGAAAGAGATGCAGTGGTTTTTGTCAAGGTTCATCCTGGGCAGCTCTGTGATTTTTTTTATTCATTCATGGAATGTGGGCATCGCTGGCTAGGCCAGTATTTATTGCCCATCCATAACTATCCCTCAGAAGGACTCTGTGCTCCACCAAGTTCCCAGGGACGCACACCAAGATAAACACTAACTGAGGCTGGAGGACTATTGACTCGATGAAAGACACTCTTTGTTCTGCTCGAATCTTGCTGGCCTTCCAGCGCAAAGAGTTGTCCATGAGCCAGTGTTGTGGAGTGGCACATTCCAAGGTCTGGAACCACATCCTGAGGGATGCACTAAAGCTTGGGGCAGCTGCCATAAAGACGCAACATAGAAAGGCCCTGTCTAAGGCCTTTTGGCCATAGCACACCATGGGGTAGGACCCCTCAGGCTATATGTTTGACATGTCCTTTTATCAACATTGACAACCTCACTCTGGAGGTCACTGACAGCTTCGCATACCTTGAATCAACAATTATCAGTAACCTGTCCCTTGATGCCTAAATCAGCACCAGGGTTGCCAAGGCCGCAGCTGTCATGTCAAAAGCTGAGAGGTTGTGTGTGGACCAGCAGCAAACTAACCAAAAACACAAAGCTCCAGGCTTGTGTTCTCAGCATCCTCCGTCATAGTAATGAGGCACGGGCAGCTTACGCAAGCCAAGAAACGTGACTGAACAGCTTCCAACTCGGCTGCCTCAGATCAATATTGGGCACCTCCTGGCAAGACAGAATGCCAAATATGGAAATACATCAGGGGGCAGGGATCCCCCAGCATGTTCGCTCTCTCGAGTCAGTGGCGAATCTGTTGTCTGAGTCATATGAACCAAATGGACAACGGCCGCATCCCCAAAGACATTCTCAATGGTGAGCTTGCTAATGGCACATGACCAACAGGTCACTCACATTCTGCAATACAGGGATGTCTGCAAGCAAGACCTCAAGTTGACCAGGATTGGAGTCGATGCATAGGAAATCCTCGCTGCTGACCAGAGTGCCTGGTGACAAGTGGTCAGGAAGAGTGTGGGAAAAGCAGAGGGAAAAAGAAGTGACCAGATGGTGGGGGAAAAAAAGTCTACCAGAAGGAAAAAAGCATTAGTCAATGCTATCCATCTACGCTAGGTGTGGAAGGGACAGCCACTCATGAATCGGCCTCTACAGACACAACAGACACTGTTCACTCCAGGAGTGACATACACCCTTGGTGCAGTCCATCATCTCCCGAGACTGACCAATGCCATCATAGTGAATCTTGTAAAATATTAACGGTGATTGTAAACATAGTGAGCAACATACAGCGCTGGAAGAAACAGATTTGGTTTGCACCTTTTGTAATGTCAGCTTTGAACAGTCGTGTAATGTGCTTTTATAAATTTCATGAATAAAGTATGATTTTGGAAAAAAGAAATAAAACTGATCCCCCAGAAGTGTCTAATGATCCAATTACAGTTAAAACATCTTGAGACTCCTTACAAAGCAAAGGATGTGATCCAACTTCTCCTTAATTGCTGGATAAGTGCATGCAGTGCAATGCAAAACTCATCCAGAGCTTGAGATCCCTGTTCAATTCATACTCTCTGCTGAATCAGCTGGTGCTACAATGTTTTTTTTTTACTCTTTCCATTCATGGGATGTGGACTCACTGACAAGGCTAGTATTTATCGCCCATCCCTAATTGTTCGAGAAGGTGGTGGTGAGCCGCCTTCTTGAACCACTGCAGTCCATTGCAGTCATCTTGCCACAACTGAGAGACTTGCCAAGTCATTTCAGAGGGCAATTAAGAGTCAACCACATTACTGTGGGTCTGGAGTCACATCTGGGTCAGACTGGTTAAGGACAGCAGGTTTCCTTCTCTAGAGTTTTATTAGTTAACCAGTTGGGTTTTTAACAACAATCCAATAGCGTCATAGTCACCTCTATTTATATTAGGTTTATTTAATAAATTGAATTTAAATCCCTAACTGCGATGGTGGGATTTGAACTCATGTCTCCAAATCCCAGATTTCAAATACAAATTACCTAGGATGATGAAAATAAACGAGCTGGGCTTCCAATTTCTGATGGATATCCTCTCCCTGCTACTGGAAAGGGCTCAACAGAATGCCAGTGAGTCCAATATTGGATTTTGCTTTAAGGCCCCATGTTTGAACAGTCTAATGACCGTCACAATTGAATAGTGGGGAAAGGGCTTTTGATACTCATTAAATGGTACCATGCATCACCACATTGTTACGATCGATGCAGTTGGTAAAGCGGAGTTATTTAAAAATCCCAGAGGGAAACTTTAAACAACTGTCATAACCTATAATTTTAAGTTTTACATTTGAGATGCAATTCTAAAGTCATGAATCAAACCACCAGTTCCCGAGACTTTACATTAAACTAATTGAAACATCTTATTAATTTACACAGGTTAAAATATATACGCATGGCTACAAATTACCACTATCATAACTTTTTAACAAATTCCCAAACTAATCTCCATTAAGGCAACAGCAACCCATGGACTTAACCAAAAGCACCAGGCGAAGCATTTTCATCTTGCAAATTCAAAATGAGGTTCCTTCCACTGTGGAGCCAGTTGGAGGCTTGCAGCTGCCTTTTGATCTTACATTGCCTCTGCTCTGGACACCCAAAAATTACTGAAGTTATACCTACCACCACTGATTTAAATTCAAATTCTCATGCCTCACCAGCCTCTTTGAACTCCACTTTTTAACAATGATAGTCCTTTCATTGAACCAATTTTATTAGTAATATAAACATATTGCTCGGTATCTTCTAGAAAGGCATCAAGTTTTCACCCCACTTCTTGACTGCTCTATTGAAAAAATGCAAATACACTACCTCTCTGTGTACATCTCAAACTAGTGCATATCAAAGCACCCAGACTAGCTGACTTTAATCCAATTAAGACACACCCGCAGACTAAACCTCTATTTTAAAAGAAAAATATTTTCCAAAATATTATATACATTAATAGCTTCATGACAACTTGCAATAAAGTGGAGTGGACATGCCCAACACAGAGCCCACCAAGGTCCATACAGGCACAGAATCCTCACTCTGTACTGAAATGTCAAATTCCCTCAGTTTACAAATGGAAAGAAATTGAATCATAAAGTATGGTATCTGATGGAGGGGTTTAAATGGCTCCCTACATCATAAGAGGAAAACTCAAGATTGAAATGCTTTATCTCAAATTTTGCCTTGGCATACTACCTGCAGCAAGCCCGTACAAGAAATTTGTTTTTATCTCTGACAAATACCAAGACCAGAAGAATTATTCTATAATCCTTCAGCTGTTGTGATGCTTCTTTTCTAGTAGCCGGTGGTCACCCGATATTCAAAATTAGCTTCATAGAACAGGATCATAAAAATTTACAGCTCGGAAAGAGGCCATTCGACCCTTCGTATCCATGTTGTCAGACAAGGAAACATCCAACCTCATCCCACTTTCCAGCTCTTGGTCTGTAGCCTTGTGGGTTAGAGCACTTAAAGTGCATGCCCAAGTAGCTTTTAAATGCTACGAGGGTTTCTGCCTCTATCAGCCTTTCAGGCAGTGAGTTCCTGGCCCCCATCATCCTCTGAATAAAACATTTTCCTTTGAATCCCTTCAAAGCTCTGATTTCTTACCCCTAAATCTGTGTTCCCTGGTTATGGACCACGCAACCAAGGGGAATAAGCCTTTCCTATCCATTCCATCCAATCCCCTCATAATTTTAATGCACTTCAATTAGGTCTTCCCTTAATCTCCTTCCTTCTAAAAAGAACAACTCTAGCCTATCTAATCTTCCCTCATATCTAAAATCCTCCAGTCCAGGCAACATTATTCCAAGGAGAGTAACTCACCTCCTGATTTCTGAGGCAAGTAACTTACCTCCTGACTCCCCAAAGCCTGCCCAATATCTCTAGGCACAAGTCAGGAGTGCGATCACACTCACAGAAACATTACAGTGCAGAAGGAGGCCATTTGGCCCATCTTGTCAGCCTTGGCTCTCTGTATGAGTGAATTGTTGTGATGGAAAACTCTACGCTGGCCTGGATGAGTGCAGCTCCAACAACAAAGAGGCTTGACACCATTTCGTCCACTTGATTGGCACCCCATCCACCATCTTAAACATTCACTCCCTCCACCACCAGTGCACAGTGGCATAGCGTGTACTACATACGAGGTGCACTGCAGCAACTCACCAACGCTCCTTTGACAGCCCTTTCCAAACGCAAGACCTTTACCACCTAGAAGAACAAGGGCACCTCCTGCAAGTTTTCGCCCAAGCCACACAACATCCTGACTTGGAAATATATCGCTGTTTCTTCATCGTCTCTGGGTCAAAATCCTGGAACTCCCTCCCTAAGAGCACTGTGGGTATACCTACACCACATGGACTGCAGCGGTTCAAGAAGGCAGCTCACTGCCACCTTCTCAAGGGATGATGACCATGCAACCACTGTCAATTGTCATTAAAGCCCATCTGATTCACTAATGTCCTTTAGGGAAGGGAATCTGCTGTCCTCACCTGGTCTTGGCTACATGTGACTCCAGACCCTCAGCAATGTGGTTGATTCTTAAAAAAAAAAATGCCCTCTGAACGAGGGCAATTAGGGATGGGCAATAAATGCTGGCCTCGCCAGCAATGCCCACATCCCATGAACAAATGAAAAAATAACTGGGGATAAGTGACAGATATTGGCCTTCCCATGAAAGAATTTTGAAAAATCATTTCTGTACCCTCTCTGTACCCTCCCATCCTTCCTAGATCTTCATGTGACATGGAACAGAAGTTCGCAAACATTTTTTTTGTCAAACCCATGCCATTCTTTCTAGATTCATGTGCCATTCATGCCACACCTTTTCTAAGAAACTTTTACGTCAAGATGATGGCAGAATGCACTGTAATTGGTTTCAATAACTGGGCAAAACATGAGAGAATAAAGCTGCCATCAGTTACATTGGCATTGTGTCTCTCAAATACCCAAACGCTTCAAGGATCTCCACTTCAATGCAGCAAGAGGTGCTACAGAAACATCTTCCATTTTATAACACAAAGGTTATTAATGATGTTGTAGGTCATAAAGATGAGCTGTATTATGGACCAGTAAAATAAATACCAGCTTTGGTTTCTCTCGCACCCTATTCCAAGGGAATTTGCTCCTATATACAAATAGCATATCTGTGAATGGGAGTCTTGAGTGGGAGGCAATCATAATTGGGGGAATCAGGCAATTTTATAAATCACTGGAGAGACACTCGTGTAGTTTATATTCACTGTATTACATTGCAGCTTTAAAATCACACTACGGTTTCTCACTTTTTTTTAAACAGTGTTCAGTCCTCAGTCTATTTTTGTGCCTCCAGCAATTGTCAAAGTAGATACCATTTAAGAGGCAGTAATTTTCACAGTGAAAGATTAATGGTCAGAAGATCATCACTGAAAACCGACTGAGAAATAAATATTTGCGATCTATTTCTGGAAATTCCTGTGTCCAGAAATGTTTTATAGGATAATAATTCGCACTGTTAAACAATTGCTTCAAGGTTGCAAATAAAACACCCAGCTTAATACGTGGCGCTGAGTGGGTAGTTTCGCACAGTGGTGGATTGAGGGGCAATGCCACACTCTACCAGGTAGATTCCCAATCTCAGCCTTGCAGCTGCAAACAGAGCACAAGCTCCTCCCCACACCAGCACTGACAATTTGTGCATCTATAGTGCTGCTCGTGGATAATAACAGAACTCCAAAAAGGTGGAGTCCAAGTAGATGGCCGGGGGCGGTTGGCAGGCAGAGATCCAAAGGAATAATCAGAGATGGTAGCGTGAGAAGTGAGGCAGTGAATTAGGGAGGGAAGTCTGGAGTGCAGGAGGACAGAGAGGTCAAGATTTATCCCCAACAGGCAGAGCACAGAACAAGTGGTAAACCTGTGCCCGAGAGGCAGAATGCACAAGCAGAGGCCCACCCCCCCCCCACCCCACCCCCCCCAACTCCCACAACCCCCACCACCCCGCCACCCCCCCCACCCCACCCCAACCCATTCCAACCAACTAGAGAAGGAAGCTTGAGTCTGGGTTGCACAAGATAATGGGGCTAAAACAGAAAAGATGAACTGGCTCAGAATAACTTTATCTCCCAGCAGCGTGGAGAAGATTAGGACTGACAAGAGCCTAGGAATGGGGCATTAACTTACTCTATTCAAAAACTATTTTCTTAAGAAAACCAAGGGAAAAATAATTATATTTAGTATAAAACTATACAAGAATTATATTTATTTCAATTAATTATATCCTATACAATGCCTCAATAGGTACATTAGAATGTCATACTTTTGATTTAAAATATCAACTAGCCGCAACCAAAATTTGTCAAAACCCTTCAAGCATACCATGTGAACAAGGGAGAAGCCTAAACTAGTCCCTATAGACATCTGCATATAAATAGCCCAGACGAGCACCACGTTCATGCTTGACTGAGGTTAAATTTGCTTAAAATTAAAGCAGGTCATAGTGCAGCTGAATGGCAAACTCAAGGCAGAAATTGCAGAGAAGAATAATAATGAGTGAGAGTACTGAACACAGAAAATGGAAGAGGAGAAGAAAATTAAAGCAGTTGGAGTAAAGAAGAGATTATTCTGTTTATTCAAGGCCAGGTATTTTGCTTGCCATTTTCTAACAAAATATCAATTAACAGGTGCATTGTGTGTAATAAGGGGGCTATTTTTATACCTTTTAAATTCCCTTGATCATATGTTGTTGGATGTCTGCAGCAGATACTGAGAACAGGCTTAAATAACAACAGGAAAACATGATGGATGTACAGGGCTAGTTATTGCATCCAGTGTACCAGCTGTGGCTCGGTTGGGAACAGTCGCCTCTAGATGTCATGAGTGTGAGTCCCAATCCAGGATTTGAGCTTAGAAATTTGTCTGGCACCCCAGTGGATTGCTGAGGGGTGGTTGTACTGTCAGAGATGCCATCTTTTGCATGATTCTTTAAACCAAGGCCTTGCCTGCCCTCTTGGGTGGCACTATTTCACAGTGGAATGGGGGAAGTTAGCCCTAGTTTCCTGGATAATATTTATCCCTCAATCAAAGATGCAAAAAAAATTATCTGGTCATTATCACTCTGCTGCTTGAGAGAGCTTGCTGTGTGCAAATTAGATGCCACACTTCAAAAGTACTTCATTGACTGTAAAGCACTTTGGGTTATGGTTGTGAAAGGTGCTATATAAATGCAAGTCTTTTTTTTTCAGTTTTTCTCATGCAGACAAAAATCAAGGATAATTGCTGGCTACCAATAATGGTAAAACAAGAGGTGGACCCATATTGTGGCTCTTAGATCTGTTCAGGTCAACGAGTTTAGAAATACGCTATGACATGGATGATGCTACTTATATATGATGATAGGAGCTGACAAGTATCTACTTCACAGGCATATGAATTGTTTACCATCAATGCCATTATGACCTGTTTCTTTTCCTGGCACAGTTCCATGTACCCCAAATAATGTCAGTAACTTTCCATAATGACTACCCTTCAGATACAAGCCCAGCAATTGAGCATCAGTGGGCCCTGATGGGGAGCATCACAGGGTGAGCCCAAGCCTGCCATTACCCCAGGGCTAACACACATGCAGTTTCCAGAAGCAGGGCAGTGGAAAGTGAACAGGAGGAGGAACCATGGCTGATTTGTTTTTTTAAACCTCCCTCGCTTGAGCCAAATTGTAACACTTCTACTCCCAACCTGCTGAGATCAGTTAACCCCACACAAATAGAGCATCTAGCCTGGTCAGTACATACCAGGAGCACACACTGGGCCATGCAGCTACCTAATTAATCCAAGCCAACAAAATAATGATCCCAAGTGTGCTAAGAATTACACTCTTAACCAGTTTAGGATTATCAGTCAGGTTCGCAATGTGGCTCACTTACACTTGCTAGGAGCTACATATATTCATATGCAGGGGCCCTGTACTCTGCAGGTAAACAGGTCATGTCCAGGCATTGTGCCTTTTTTGAATTAAGCAGAAGCATGAGGGACAATAGCCCCCTGGTACATTCTCCGTGGCAATGACTAATCAGAGCTGACTTGCCAACCAATCAGCATCCTTTTCTCATGCAGTATAAATTATTGCTCCCTTTGGCATGGTGGTATTATCACTGGCCTGGTAATCCAGAGACCCAAGGTAATGTTCTGGGGAACTGGGTTCAAATCCCACCAAGGCAGATGGTAGAATTTGAATCCAATAAAAATCTGGAATTAACAATCTATAGATCTCAAAACAAATGCTGTAAAAACCCATCTGGGGAAGAAAATCTGTCATCCTTACCTGGTCTGGCCTACATGTGACTCCAGATCCACAGCAATGTGGTTGACTCTTCAATGCCCCTTTGAACAAGGGTGATTAGGGATGGGCAATAAATGCTGGCCTAGCCAGTGATGCCCACATCCCATGAACAAATAGATTTTAAAAAATTAGTGCATCTGTCTTGATAAATCCTTCAAATAAACTTTGCATGGATGTCTCTTTTTTTCCAGCAATACTCAAACGATGAAGCAATTTAGTAAAGAGGGCAGAGTGGAATGCGCAATGGTTTTGATACTGGATACCAGAGGTCTGTACTTATGATCCAGAGACATGAATTCAAATCTCACCATAGCAGCTGGAGAAGTTAAATTCAATTAATTAAATAAATCTGGAATAAAAAGCTAGCATCGGTAATGGTGTCATAAAATCCAATCTGTTTCCCTTTAGGGAAAGAAATCTGCCGTCCTTATCCGGTCTGCTCCATATGTGACTCCAGACCCACAGAAACGTGGCTGACTCTTTTAACTGCCTAAAAAAAAACCCAGCATGTTGTCCCAAGGGCATTTAGGAATGGGCAATAAATGTTGGTCTTACCAGTAAAGTCTACATACATCCTGTGACGCAATTTTTTTTATATATATATATATAAAGTCATGTATTTAAATGAAGGACCAAGACTTGATGGCTGGTTCTTCCATCACAATGACACGACATTTACCTTCTCCATGTCAAACAGCACAGGGCGCTGAATTGCCTCTCGAAGGCGGGCTCTGTATGATATTATATCTATCGCAAAAACGGGCAGATGTCAAAAAGTTATTTTAACACACCTTGCACATGGGCCGTTCAACCAGTTTCAAGCAAATTTCCTGGCCAAGCAACTGGATGGCCATGTCAAAAGTGCGGCTGCTCCTTGGGCTGGGGGCAGTAAGAATCTCTCAGCCAGCTGGAGGTCCCTAATGCCTTATTACTTAAATTGAGTGTTTACATAAATAAAATTAAACAGATGAAAGCAATTAAAACCCGACCCTTCGAGGCTGGGTCTGCTTGCTTTGAGCATGAAATCGCCTGTCAATGGATCGGAACAATCGTTTCCCACCACCACCACCCACACCCCCCCCCCACCCCCTCAATAAGTCTCCCCGTTGTTTTGCAGAAATTATTTATCACAAAGTACCAACTGGTTTCTCCTTCTGAGACCCCGCTCCTCTCTCAACCTCGCCCCAAAACGTAACGTGCGGAAATCAATGATTTGAGATAATGAAACTTACCAACTCCTAAAGGCATCTTAAATCACCAAGATTTCGACTGATCAGAGACAAGAAAGAATAGTAGTGAGCTCCCTAAAGGACTTGTTCTGCCCTCCGAGTGATCTCTTCACGGACTGAGAAAGGAGGTAGCAGTTATCCAGCACTTACAGGCAACCACATTTATTCAATTTCTCAGACGTACTTTACTCCAATAAAGAATGATGTCAAACGGCAACCTCGGAAGTGCCTGCTGAGAAAGTTTTAACCCCTGCCGTCCCGCCTTATATCAAGGGGCACAAACTGTGTAGGGGAGGGAAGAGAAGAGGTGTTGTGGGTATAAATGCCATAGGCAACCGCTTGAATTAGCATAACAATGTTTCTTCGCTCAGTAATGCGAGGGCGATTTTTTTTTTAAAACAAGAGGAGAGGTTTGAGCAACCGATGGAAGCACAGGAGTCTTAAAGAGGGGGTTTTGAGCTCAAAGTCACAGGTGCCGAGGTCAGGAGTTAGAGATTGGGGAGGGGGGAGGCGAATGTTATCACTTATCCCCGCAAGCTATAGTCTAGAACCAAATATTCAACAAGAATGACAATGAATAACCTAACGACAAGGAAGAATGTGATTGCACTGGAGAGGAGAGAGCAGAACCAGGATGTTGCCTGGGCTGGAGTGTTCCAGCTATGAAGAGACACTAGATAGGCTGGGGTTGTTTTCCTTAGGGCTGAGGTGGCCCCTGATTGAGGTGCACAAAATTATGCGGGGCATGGATAGGAAGAAACATTGCCCCTTGGTGAGATGTCTATGACAAGGTGGCATAGATTTAAGGTAAGGGGCAGGAGGTTTAGGAAGACATTTGAGGTTTTTCTTTTCACCCAGAGGGTGGGGTATATCTGGAACTCACTGCCTGAGTAGGTGGTAAAGACAGGAACCCTCAGAACAATTTAGTAGCATTTGGATGAACACTTGAAACGCCATAGCATACAATGCTACAGGCCAAGTGCTAGAAAATGGGATTGAAGTAGACAGGGGCTTGATGATCGGCGCAGGCACAATGGGCCGAAGGGTCTCTTTCCATGCTGTAAAACTCTATGACCCTCTATGCCAAGTTAATCTGTTTTTGGTGGTGCTAGTCGATGGCAGAATGTTGGCCAGGACACCGGAATAACTCTGTTTTGAACACTGTCATCTGGCGTCTTTAGCATCCCCCCAGGCCACCAGAAGAGGCAGACATTGACTTCATTTAATAAAAGCAAAATACTGTGAATCTAAAATAAAAATAGAAAATGCTAGAAAAACCCCGCAGGTCTGACAGCATCTGTGGAAAGCAAAACAGGGTTAACATTTCTGCAGAGTCATACGGACTCGAAACATTAACCCTGTTTTGCTTTCCAAAGATGCTGTCAAAACTGCGGAGATTTTCCAGCATTTTCTGTTTTTATTTGACTAAATGTCTCTTCTGAAGGGCATGTAAAAGCTGAGGAGAGGCACATACATTAAAAAGGGCCAAAAATGGGACCCTTGGGTCCAACAGAGGTGATCACATCAGCACGAGAGGAGAAGTATTGGGTGTAAGGTGTCTCTAGTGAGAGTGGAAGTATGGAAGAGCTGGAGGTGGATATTATTCTAAGTGTGCAGAATGGACAACAGTGGACAAACATTTCGTAGTAATAATGAACTTCTCCCTAAAAAGATTTTCTGCAGTTGGCTACTGATGGCTCATGGCGTTCACAGAGCAGGCAGTCCCAGGTCCGACCACTGTTTTTCCTTGAATGTAGTGGTTTCAGACCGAACCTTTTGTGATTTTCAATGCTGGCAACCAAGGCGCATTGGAAATGCAACACCTGAAAGTGCTGTAGAAAAGTCAAATGACTAAAGTATGAAGAGAAAAAAAAAATCAGAAAAGCTCTTGAATTTTAAGCTTCCACAGGATAAGAGTGGTGAGGGGGGGAAACTTACATGTGAAAGTGCTAAACGAAACAAAAATTATTAATCTGATGTATGATTTCAATTTAAACCATGAATACAAAACAATAAGACATAGGTACAGATAAGCAAAAGCCAAGGCACAGCACAGGCCTGTAAGCTTTGTAAAGGCAGCTGCAGCAGCGGAGTCCTGGGGGTCACATGACAGTCTTAATAATGTCAGACAAAAAAAAAATGCAATTCCCTGGAGCCAAACGAGGTGAAAGAGTTCCTAGTGTGTGAAGGATGTTACCATGTAACAAACAGACAATCTAATAAGATGGGTAATCTCACTAGCCAAGTGGCTGTTGCCCTTGCACATCAATGAGGCTTCATTCTCTTTATTCTCCAGTTACTGCCCTTACTTTCCCAAAGGCAGTGACACTTGCCAGGGTACGTTTCCTTGATGTTGCAATTCCTCAGCATATAGCTTGCCAAACGGTTCATTTTTTTCCCCGCCCAAGTCTCAACAGGTTTTGCACGAAGCCTGATCCAGTTCTCACCCATGTCAATATACAGACAGTCCAACGAGGGCTCAGCAGATAGTGACCAGGAGTGTGAATCTTGTCAAACCGGAGAGCTATTGGAATACCCAACCAATATACTCACCATAAATTATCCAAAGCACAGACCTTAACTTCATACCATTAATATTGTAATAAAATTCATTTTTTCTTACTGTGCAGAATATGTTGATGAAAGTAAATGACCATGCCTTACTGATGCATTTGGAGACGTAAGTAAAGAAAATGCATCTATGCTATAGGAGGCTAATACGTTATCCTTAATGATCTTCCAAGGCATCAGTACATAGACTTGTATGTACCTTTAAAGGCTTACATTTTTACAGCACCTTTTCAGGGCCACCAGCATCTGTGTTTTGCAGTCAGTGAAGTACTTTTGAATCGTAGTCGCTGTTGTCATGTAGGAAACGCAGCAGCCAATTTTCACACAGCAAGCTCCCACAAACAGCAATGTGATAATGGCCAGATAATTGTTTTGTGTTATGTTAGTTAAAGGAATAAATGTTGGCCAGGACACCAGGGTAACTCCCTGCTCTTCTTCAAAATAGTGTCATGGGAACTTCTATGGGCACCCAGGAGCAGGTTTAATGTCTCATCCAAAACGCGATACCTCCAAGAGTACAGCATTCCCTCAGTAAAGCACTGGAGTCTCAGCTTGAAAATCCTTGTGCTCAAGAGTCTGGAATGGGACTTGAACCCATAAGCTTCTGACTCAGAGGTGAGAACACAACCAACTGTGTCCAGACTGACAATGAAGTTATGAAATGGATTACATGCAATATTTAAATGGAGGAAATAATGCTTTAGCTGCTTGAGGGCACTTCCCATGTAGGAACCTCGAGATCTGACAAAAGGTTATCAACTTTAAAGATTAGCTCTGTTACTCTCTCGGCGCATGCTGCCTGCCTGCTGAGTATTTCCAGCATCCTCCGATTTTTACTTTTGTCTCTACGTAATTAATGTCATTTTATTCAGGATTACTGAATGAAAACAGTAGCAAACTAAACTGAATAGTGTAAAAAACAGCTATAGCTGTATTCAGGAGGATCTCCTGATGGTTACATCTATGAAAGATACTTTCCCAATGTGGGATCCAGAGTCAAAAACAATATAGAATATAGGGTCATAGATTTGATCCTTGGTTTATGATAAATGAGCCAATTTCAGCTGGTGCAGTGATGGATGTGCAGCAACTGATCTCAGGGGCCTTAGGCTAAGCAGAGAGAAGGTAGTGCACGGCTCCCTCATTAAGAACGATTCAATTGCCCTGACGGGATGGCTTATTTAGCAATAACCTGCTCACTGATGTCGAGTTTGGGTTCCGCTAGGGCCACTCAGCTCTTGACCTCATTACAGCCTTGGTTCAAACTTGGACAAAAGAACGGAACTCCTGAGGTGAGGTGAGAGTGACTGCCCTTGACATCAAGGCAGCATTTGACCAAGTGTGACATCAAGGAGCCCTAGCAACACTGGAGTCAATGGGAATCGGGGGGAAAACTCCCTGCTGATTGGAGTCATACCAAGCACAAAGGAAGATGGTTGTGGTTGTTGGAGGTCAGCCATCCCAGGATATCACTGCAGGAGTTCCTCAGGGTAGTGTCCTAGGCCCAACCATCTTCAGCTGTGCTTCATCAATGACCTTCCATCATAAGGTCAGACGTGGGGATGTTCGCTGATGATTGCACAATGTTCAGCACCATTCGCAACTCCTCAGATACTGAAGCAGTCCATGTCCAAATGCAGCAAGACCTGGACAACGTTCAGGCTTGGGCTGACAAGTAACATTCGTGCCAGACGTATCTCAGGCAATGACCATCTCCAACAAGAGAGAATCGAACCGTCGCATGTTCAATGGCATTACCATCACTGAATCCCCCACTATCAACATCCTGGGGGTTACTATTGACCAGAAACTGAACTGGACTAGTCATATAAATACTGTGGCTACAACAGCAGGTCAGATGCTAAGAATCGTGCGATGAGTAACTCACCTCCTGACTCCCCAAAGCCTGTCCACCATCTACAAGGCACAAGTCAGGAGTGTGATGGAATACTCCCCACCTGCCTGGATGAGTGCAATTCCCACAACACTCAAGAAGCTTGACGCCATCCAGGACAAAGCAGCCTGTTTGATTGGCGCTACATCCACAAACATTCACTCCCTCCACCACCGACACACAGTAGCAGCAGTGTGTACCATTTATAACATGCGCTGCAGGAATTCACCAAGGCTCCTTAGACAGCACTTTCCAAACCCACAAGCACTCCGACCTATAAGGACAAGGACAGCAGGCACATGGGAACACCCCCACCTGGAAGTCCTCTCCAAGTAACTCACCATCCTGAAAATATATCGCCATACCTTCACTGTCGCTGGGTCAAAATCCTGGAACCCCCTTCCTAACAGCACTGTGGGTGTACCTACACCACATGGACTGCAGTCATTTAAGGTGGCAGCTCATCACCACCTTCTCAAGGACAATTAGGGATGGGCAATAAACGCTGGCCTAGCCAGTGAAGCCCACATCTCACAAATGAATAAAAAAAGCACATTAGGCGAGGCCAGATTGCTGACATTCAAGGTCTTTTGCTATTTATGAAGAAAGACTCGTAAGTCAAGGTATTCGATACGCCTGGAACCATACCTCCCTGCATCAATAACTTTTGATGGGCAGGTTCTTCCAAAACCCAGCAACTAATCTGTCACAAATCCTTAAATTGAAATGTAAAATCCAGTAACCCTTCATGGGCACATAATGATATTTTGATGCACTATTGGTTTTTTGTATGTATTGCTGGAAGCATTAAAAAATTGATAATTCAACAAAGGAAACTGGCAGCACAATTTAGAATTAATTACAGCAACCCTCTGAGGATGCTCACCCCACAATCCAGCCTAAAGTTTAAAAGCCTATCAACTCCGACTGGCCTGTTACTAGAACCTGCTTGCCAACAATGGGCGCACTATCAATTCCTTTCGATATGGAGTATTCCAATGGAGTGAGTGAAGAGAGACTGAAATATTCTTCATGGCAGATTATCTCTTGGCCTCACCAATGAATCAAGTGGCAGCTAAACAAGTAATAAGCTCACTCTTTGGACAAATAACCTATCTGCATTACTGCATTAAAATTCCTGACAAAGTGGATGCCGGGCTGATGAAATATCAGATGGAACCGAAACCTAACTTTGAAAGTTGCACAGCGGCTAGGACACAGAGTGGTAGGATAAAGGGAGAGTCACCCAATATTAGCATCCACCATTTTGAAGGGTATATTACTCTTATACTGACATACTGCTACGTTGGGCCACATTCTGGTGCCTTAGAAAAATGGACTGTTGTTTGAAGAAATGTCCAAGTGCCTAGGTATATTCAACTAAAGCTGACTACGGTTTGATCAAACATTTTATACTGCTACAGTCAGAGGGAGTGTTGATCTCAGGTTGCTGTAACACGCCTCGTAGCTGCCAGTGCTTCACACCACTGACTGAGGCATCAGAGGAGGTTTGCTCTTGGCTATGGGACATATGTAACTCGGGTGGAACTGTGTGGATGTGTGTGTCATTACCAGGGGCAGACACAGGAAAATACAGATAAGTCCCTCTTGGGCTCTTCATTCTTATAGCCAATTAGCTGATATAAAAGAGCCCTGTTTGTGAGCAGTGGCTTACAAATGAGCCATATCACTGTTGTCTTAATAACAACAATAATTTTTTAACTGTTTCAGTATAATACAAAACAAATAATTACCTCTTTCCCAATGGTGATCTAAGGCAAAGCAAATGCACAGTATAAAAATGTGTTCATTAGCTTGAAGAACAGCAAATTATCATAATAAAACTGTTTATCATAACCACTGTGAAAAGATGACAAAATCCAGTACTTAAAACACAACTTAATTTACAGAAATTATTACAATTTAAGGTTTTCTGTCACTACTTTGCTTTTTGTCAAGATGGTTGCACAACCAGCTGAATATGAATTCTGAACAGAAAAAGAATGACAACTAAACAAGACGTCTCAATGCCTCCAACTGAATATCCATATTTTATGAGCACACAAGTAATGTTTCCAATATAATTACTTTCTTCAGAATCAAATCACTTCACTGAAAACCGAGTAAGTGTAACATTTTACAAATTCTGTCACGTGTCGAAAATGGATGAAGAGAAGGATTGACTGAATAGGTGGGAATAATGTCACCCGTCACCAGCCCTTTCAATAAAATCCGGAGGAGCTCAAGCTGATGAAAGAATGTATTTTCTAAAAATGCATTTGTCTACCGATCAGGTTACCATCCACCAACAAGTCGGTATACTTGACAGAAAAACTCAAGTAGTTTGGAGACACGCGTTTCAAAGTAAATTCTGTTGGAAAATACTATAAAGCAGCTCTAGTATCGGAAACATCCTCCCAAACAAAGGGAAACAAGCATATTAGGAAAGTGTCATACTGGCCACCTAAGCATTAATTCACGGTGACTTTGATGTTAAATCCAAACCAACTGTGCACCCCTCAGAAGAAAGAATATCTGATCTCGCGGATATGAAAGAAGGAGAAATATAATTACTGGCTACAGTTTAAAGATGGTTATGTCATTTCAGAATTAATTATAATTCGTCCTTCCCTTTCTTTGCAACTTCACACTTGGGGTACTGTTTACACCACATGCAGACAGCCGATGGATGCAATACTTTCACTTGTGTTTTTAGAAAAGGTCACCGAGGTCCAGTTGACGGAATTTATCCAGATTGTAGAAACAGGCCTTCACCACTCTGCCACCAAAGTATCTTGTATTCAGGTCAACAACAGCTGAAATAAGAGGAACATGATTCATTATTTCCAAGACCTAACTCCTTGCTTTATTAAAAAAAATCAGCAGCATAACAGTTGGTAGAAGGTGATATATACAGAATAATTATAGTCAGGAGTTAATCACAGCTATGACTTTGGTTCAAAGGGATCCAAAACAGGAGTATGTACACACTGTTGATAAATTTGTGCTAGATTTAAAAAGAACTGTTTCTGATATATTTTTAAAAATCATTAATTTTTGGAAATTGACACAAATGCTAGTTTTAAAAATACTAAACTGTAATCAATCCTAGATGCCAAATGTACAAGAAAATCCAAAAATGAATTAAGACTAAAGCCACACTTTACGAAATACAGGACATTGAGGACCTTGAGTTCAACAACTTCAAATCATAACCTCTGCTCTCATTTTTTTGTGTTTGATTTTGGATGGCAGATATTAGTAATGATTGTATTTTCCCATTAACACCGCTTTGAAACATATCTTCTGTTTCTTGTCCCATTACGGCCCTCCTTTTGTCTTGCACCATCATCTCTGTTGTCATGTAATCTCTCCTGCCTTCCACCCTATCACCAACCTCCCCTTTTGCTCTTTTTCTCCCTTTTCCTGCCTCTGTGACTGCTTAAAACCCATTACCTCTCCTAACGTTTTTCCAGTTCTGATGCAAGGTCACGTGAAACGTTAACTCTGCTTCCTCCTCCCCAGCTGCTGCCAGGCTGCTGAGTATTTCCAGCAATTTGTTTTTATCTTAATTAAGGAGCTTATGTGCCATGTTATGTAGATACAAACCTACCCCATTTTTTTAAAAAAAAATCCATGAATAAACATTTCACTAAAACCCTTGCACTTCAATCAGCAAATAACATTGCCTTTGTTTAGTTAATTGCTGTGTTGTTAAAGGTGAGGAATGGAACACCATCCCTGAGGCCACCTCCTGTCAGGTATAGCAGACACGTTTCAGAGTAAAAATCTTACTTCACCAATGTCTCAAAGTCCAAATTCTGAGGGTGACCCCTGCTCTAAGTTTACTGTATTAAAATCATACTAATGAAATTAGCCACCTCATGCTAATTTTTTATCATTTAACTTTTCTTTAATTTTTCTGAAATTATCTCCCTTCCTACTCTTGAGGTACTAACCTTCTGTTGTGGTAATGCTTCACCTGGTGTCACACACCCTCCAATATCTCACCCAATTCACCGCTGTTTGTGTTCACAGTGCATATGTTGATAGGCTAGTCAACCAAGCAGCTTCATAGCCAATTCAAATCGTGTTCTCGCATGATTCCCGCAGAGGCAAACTTCATCCAAAAGTTACCAGACAGAGATCTGCAGTTGGGATGATCCTTCCTTCCTGACCCACAGTCACTAAGTGCCGCTGTAACACTTTTACTAAATATCCTGGCTGAGATCAACTGAGCATCAATCAGGTGTCAAACCTGCAAATTCCTGGTCTATCTGGTTTATGTACTCACTGGGAAAATTCAGAGGAATACGGTTATTTTCTCATTAAAAAAAAAAGTGACTGAAATACTGTTACCTTTAATTGCAGACTCTACCCGCTCAAATTCCACAAATATCCTGACTGCCTCATCATCAGGTGCCCCAGGAATCTGAAAAATTAAACAGAAGTATTAATTAGGCAAAATACCAAAACTTTATATAGCCTTTGAGGGGGCCCATAAGATGTACAGGAGTCAAAAAGTATGTGGAGGAAAATGGCACCAATTCTCTGGATATTTTGAATCAGGTGTATATCTCTAGGAAGCGCTGAAACCAGGGTCACAAGCTTCCAACACAAACAATGGGATCATATCATTGAAACATCTTTATATTTTAGACCATTTACACTCATTCCACCAACTCGTATTAAGGCCCATGCACAACAGACTCCCAGGACTGCGAGACAGCTTTTAAGAGAAGGGGCAAGATTTAACAGTCCAAAAAACTACAGGTTTATAAGTTGCATCTCTGCATTTTTTTCCACCCTATCCCTCGAGGTAGGGCCTTGGGCCATTGGTCCCATGACTATCATATTTTGCATCACTTGTTGGGAGTATCAATAATGGGTTTCTTCACCCTGCAAAAGAAGAATTCTGCAATTTTGACATTTTTTCAAGAGGAGGAACAATGGAAGGATGTCAAGCAGCTAGCGTTTCGACACACAAGTACTGCGCCTATCCCCCATGCCAATCCCCCATTATCCTCATATCCACAAACAGCAGCAAAGACATGCTCACCTGAATTTGTCCAAAAAAACTCTGAACAGGCTCCAATCCAAGGGAAACACAGGAGAACTGTGCCGCCTACCTCAAATCTAAACAGCCCCAAACTACAGCACAAACACAGTAGCACTGGTAGCTGTGGCTATCACCTCAGCTTTTACCTTTTTAAGTCTCAGGCTCTCTACAAATATGCTACACTCTGGGGTACTAAATAGGGCAACCTGTCTCTTTGGGAATTGGTTAAAAATGAATCGGGCTTCCCTGATGAGTTGGTGGCTAAATATATTATGTAGTCTGGTACTAAACCACACTCACCAGGATTAGCCCAGGTTCAGTCCTGAGTTAGTTAACCCTGACCAATTCAGTGATGAATACTTAGGTGGGGAAAGAGGAAATGAAAGAAATAAAAAGAAGCAGTCCGTGTTCCTGAATGCTGTCTTTTATTGAGAAGTGCACGTAAATGACACTGGACAATCTGGACTGACCTCCATTATAATAGCCTAGCCCCTCTCTCCCCTCACTCAAGGTCAAACAATGTACCAGTATTTAATATCCAAGATGGTACAGTGTTGTGAGCGTCTGATCACTCACTGATTTAAAGAGAAAAAAGCAAAGAAAAGCAAGGATCAAGCAGGTGTTAAAGTACAAACAAAGGAGTGTCTGAAGCAATTCTGTAAGAGCTATAGAAAATTCACACTGTTTGCTCTGGCTTGTTACACATGTACCAAAGATAAGGCAGCGTATGAATAATTTGGTTGTAATTAGACCTTCTAGCTGACTAGCACTCTCCTGGGAACGGGGGCGGGGAGATTCTGATTCAGCCTAAATGACCTTTGGTTGACCAGTGTGCTGAGATCGACGCAGGTCAGCTGAATTCTACGCTTGCATTCGGGAAGCTATAAATTGAGGCTGTTCCTAGAAAGATGCAACTCTGGATTGGAAGGCTTTGTCACAACTCCTTCAAAAGAAGCCTCCCCCCAGGAAATTACAAACAGGAAAAGGCTGGGAGCAAGGCCAAGTATTTGAAGTGTTTACATAATGATGAAAATTGAAACCACAGCAGGAATTACTTTCCTGGAGTTCAGCATAACAACGCATTACAGAAAGTTCATCTACTTCTGTCCAAAACAAAATCCTGCTTGTTCACATTTTTTAACTCACACTGTGTGCTGGTAAAGACTAAAATGTTATACCTCTCAAGCTATCCAGTTAATAATTCTTCCATATATAGTGCTAACCAAAAAGCACAAATATTTCACACTGACGGCTCAATTATTTACCAAACTGGAGCCCTCTCAAATGTCACTACTGGGATTTTTAATGTATCTCTGCAATTCAGCTCATGTAAATCGATGTGAGAGGAAGGTGTTTTCCACCTGGCATTTGGAACACACACAAGAAACTGCAATTCGTCAAAGGCACAAAAGGAAGGCTTGCTCTATCTATGGAAATGTTAAACGCTATCTAACAGAGTTAAAGGTTATTGCTCCATTTTTAGCTGAGATATTAAACTGAGGCCCTGTCTGCCCCCTCGGGTGGATGTAAACAATCCCATAATACTGAAAATTTACAACCAATTCAAAAATATGTAAAATTTGGATTCTTAAAGGAATAGCTATATCATTCTACACACTGCTGAGGAGTAACTCTGCCAGTCTATGTACATTTATGTAGTACCTTTCACAACCTCAGAGCATCCCGAAGCACTTTAAAGCCAATGACACTTTTTGAAGTGTAGAGATTATTGTTATGTGGGAATCATGGCTGGCAATTTGCACTTAGCGAGCTCCCACAAACAGCAATGAAATACATGACCACGTCATCCATTTTGGGTGTTGTTTGAGAGATAAGTATTGGCCAGGACACTTGTTGAATTCTTCTTTGAATAGTACCATGGGATCTTTCACACCCACCGGAGAAATCAGACAGAGCTCATGTTTATTTAACATCTCATTCAAAAGCTAAACCTTTAACTCCGGCATTCTACACACTCGCAGTTTTGTAGAAAGTGAACTTTAAAGTAATTTTCAGCAATCATGTGATGGTGCACCAACATAATGCTGCAGAAATGGATGGAGCACAACTTGTTTTAGACCAAATGGCGAGTTCCTAATCTCAGCCCCAGGCCAAAAGCAAAAAAAAGGTAGGAAAACTGCAGAAATTATTTATAGGTTTCACCTTAATCCAATTTATTTAAGAAACAGCTGAAAACCTGTAGAAGTAACTGTGATATCAGCTGCCGAAATAGGCACTGAAACCATGTATATGTTTACATCACAGGAACTAATATACCAGGTTTAAAATGCCCTCATAGCATTGCACCCTAGTCTCCTTCACCTTAGTTTAGAGAATGTCATAGCTGATTATGATTCCCCACATTCTTAGCTCATCTGCATTACAGAACTAGCAGTGAAAAGAGTTAATCACCTATTCATGTGGAGGGACAACAGTATTGATAAAAGTGCTGCTTTCTATCTCTTCCTCTTTCCCCTGTTTACTATGTAAATATTGATTAAGGATGAACCTACTCCGCATTGTTGACAATTTGATTTGTTTCCAAAGAGAAAATAAGTCTTTAAAACTCTCAGGCGAAATGTTGTTTGGAATGAGTTGGTTCATGTTTAACGTTAGTTGTTAGTCTAATGTTCACTACACCTTTATTGAATATTACTTTTCACTGGAGTTAAATTTTACTGCAGTGGTTCTCAAATGGAGGTCTGTGGACCCCTGGCAGCCCGTAGAGACTGGCGGGGGCGGGGTCTGTGAAATAATTAAGTGGCAGCCAGAGGTGTCAGTGGAGTACAGCAGCCACATGCGCAGTGCAGGGTGGGCTGTCCATCTCATCTTCAAGGGGAGTAGGAGCGCTAAGAACAACAAGTAGGTTATCAGACAAAGCCGCAGTTCTAAAGCCTGGTGCTGTGCTCCAAATGAGCTCAACTTTGTTCAAGGAGAAGAAAGTTTATTATTAAATATTTAAGTACTGGACTTTGTGGAACAAGAAGCAGGCACTCCCATCTCTCTGATAACTAAGTAAATATCTATTTTCTTGAAAGCATTATTAAAACATGCAACACTTTCATATTACGAGTATTATAAACTATCATTTAGATAAGGGGGGTAGTAATGTCCAAGAATATTTGAAAAAGGGTCCTTCAACCAAATAGTTTGAGAATCACTGCTATAGTGATTCAGTGTGACATTATAATCATTGCTGCCTGCGAAAGAATACTGTAAATAGAGAATATCCAAAGGTTATAAAAGTAATGTATTTATATTAAATTGCTGAGCACACAACTAACAGGATCGTGAATGATGCATGTGTTTAAAGAGGAGAAAATGTGCCAAACATGGACTTTCAGAAAGTCTTTGACAAGGTACCAAGCATTGGAGATTAGAGAGTGTGGAATTAGCAGGAGGGTTACAACTGGATAAAAGGGAAGAACAGAGAGCAAGAGCTCATGGTAGCTTTTCAAAAATATTCTGAAGTGGTAGCTACAGGGTTCAGTTCTGGGGCCTATGTTCCCTCTAACCTGTGCGCAGCTATCGTGAAGATAATGCAAAAAAAATTAAAAGGCACAGTGCATTGAAATAAACAGGCTACACATAACAAATAAAATTTAGAAGAATCACTGGAGCTGCATTTGTTCACTGTTTGCATCAATGACTTGGATAGAGGGCGGGAGGGATCTTGCAAGAGATATTAAAATAGGAGGAACGATAAATAATTCCGAAGAACAAAGGAATCTTCAAGGGAAGTGTGATAAGAACAAAAAGTTGCAGGTGAAATTCAATGTTAGTAATTGGGAGATGGTAAACATTGCTCAAAAAATCAACAATACTTTGAATGGTGGTGGGGGGGAAGGCTGGGTGATGTGAAAGTAGGGAGGGATTTGGGGATCAGATTTACAAAATATTAAAAGCAGCGCCTCAAGTGGATAAAAGCATAAGGAAAGTTAATGCTACATGCTTTTTTTTTTAAACAGCAAGAGGCGTAGGTTACAGAATTGTTACAGTGCAGAAGGAGGCCATTCAGCCCATCTTGTCTGTGCCAGCTCTCCAAACGAACAACTCATTGAGTGACATTCTCCCACCTTATCCCTGTAACCCTCCAAATTCTTCCTCTTCAGACAACAGTCCAATTCCATTTTGAGTGCTTCGATTGAACCTGCCTCCACCACACACTCAGGCAGTGCATTCTAGATCCTAACCACTCACTGCGTGAAAAAGTTTTTTCTCATGTTGTATTATAAAAGTCAGTATATTAAAAGTGAATCTATATAAAACCTTTGTTGTGGTCCTGCATGCAGTTTTGGGTTCCACACTATAGAAAGCACTATTGAAGCTGAGGAGTAGGCTCAGTGCAGAATCACTAGGATACTGCATGGTTTGAGGAAATACAAACATGAAGGACGATTTGAAAAATTGGAGCTGTTTTCATGTGGGACCAACATGTGGGATTTGAACCACTGCTTGTGTGAAAGATAAACATCAACCGGTTGGGCCAAATGGCTTGTTTCAGTGCTGTCATTTATGCAATTCCCATGTCTTTCAGAAATGTCCCAGTGATACACCCATGATAAATTACTTTGATACAGTCATTTGTGTAGGCAAGTCAGTGGTGTGAGTACAAGGTGTCAAAGAAAGGACTGAGAAACGTTATTTTAAAACTTTCTTTGAAATAGGAACATAGCTTTTTTTTTTCCTTTATTATCACACCAGCGATCAGTATTGTGGTATAATATGCTGTTGGAGTAACGTGTTGTTAAATTGCCTGAGCCACTAATAGGTTCAGCATCACAATGATTACAGGCCATTTAGGACCGAGATGAGGAGAAATTTCTTCACTCAGAGGGTGGTGAATCTGTCGAATTCTCTAGCCCAGAGGGCTGTGGTGACTCAATCATTAAGTATGTTCAAGACGGAAATTGACAGATTTCTGGATAGTAAAGACATCAAAGGATAAGGGGATAGTGCAGGGAAATGGCACTGAGGTAGATGATCAGCCATGATCTAGTTGAATGGTGAAGCAGGCCCGAGGGGCTGAACGGCCTATACCTGTTCCTATTTCCTATGTTCCTAACCCAACTGGTTCACTAATGTCCTTTAGCGAAAGAAGCCTGCCGTCCTTACCCAGTCTGGCCTATACTTAGAACCATAGAAAAGTTACAGCACAAAAAGAAGCCATTCGGCCCATCATGGCTGCGACGGACAAAAAAAAAAGAGAAAAAAAACTAGCCGCTCATTTTTAATCCCACTTTCCAGCACCTGGTCCGTAGTCTTGCAGGTTATGGCGCTTCAGGTATGGATCCAGCTACCTTTTAAATGAGTTGGGCATTTCAGCCTCAACCACCAACTTAGGCAGTGAATTCCATACGCTCACTACCATCTGGGTGAAAAGGTTTTTCCTCATGTCCCCTCTAGTCCTCCTACCAATCACCTTAAACCTATGCTCTCTGGTAATTAACCCCTCAGCTAGGAGAAACAGGTCTTTCCTGTCTATCCTATCTAGACCCCTCAATCACGCCACCCCTCAGCCTCCTCTGTACTAAGGAAAACAACACCAACCTATCCAATCTTTCCTCATAGCTGCAATTTTCAAACCCTGACAACATTATTGTAAATCTCCTCTGTACTTCCTCCAGAGCAATTATGTCCTGCCTGTAATGTGACCAGAACTGTCCACAAAATTCCAATTGTGGCCTAACCAGCATTTTATACAGTTCCATCATTACATCCCTGCTTTTGTATTCAATAGCTCATCCAATAAAGAAAAGCATTCCATATGCTTTCTTTACCACCTTATCCACCTGCACTGACATGTTCAGGGGCCTGTGGACATGCACTCCAAGGTGTCTCACTTCCTCAACCTCTCTCAATATCCTCCCATCTTTTGAGTATTCCCTTGCTTTGTTTGCCCTCCCCAAATGCATTACCTCACACTTTTCCGGATTGAATTCCATTTACCACTTTCCCGCCCACTCAACCAAACCATTGATATCATTCTGAAGACAACAGCAGTCCTCTTCACTATCAACTACACAGCCAATTTTGTGTCATCTGCAAATTTCTCGATCAAGCTCCCACATTTAAGTCCAAATCATTAATATATACAACAAACAGCAAGAGACCCAACCCTCAGCCCTGTGGAACACCACTGGAAACCGCTTTCCATTCACAAAAATTTCTATTGGCCATTACCATTTGTTTCCTGTCACTGAGCCAATTTTGGATCCAACCTGCCACCTTCCCCTGTATCCCATGAGATCTCACTTTTTTGACCATGTGGGACCTTGTCAAACGCCTGCTAAAATCCATGTAGACAACATCCACTGCACTACCCTCATTGATCCGCCTTGTCACTTACTCAAAAAATTCTATTAAGTTACTAAGTCACGATCTTCCCCTAACAAAACCATGTGACTATCCCTATACTTGAATCTAGACCCATAACAATTGGTTGACTTTTAACTGTTCCTAGAAATGGCCTTAATAAGCCACCCAGTTGTCACCAGCATCTTCTCAAAGGCAAATAAGGATGGATAATAAATGCTGTAATTGCCAGCAATGCCCACATCCCAAGAATGAAAGAAGAATTGCCTCATAGGCAGATCAGATAAGAAGTGTACTGCCCTCCTGTTTAATAATCTAAGACACGCTTTAGCAAAGTTCCTACCTCGAATATGACACATTTGGACACTTTTCCATACTTTTCACACTCCTCCTTGGTTTCACCTTCCAGGTCATCATCGACTTCTCCAGCCCCGACCATGTTCTAAGAATAAATCAACCAAACACAGACTAATGAATATGAAATGGTGGACAGACAATACAAATTATGATCAAGCTTGACTTACGTCATACATTTTCCTAAAATATATAGTTAAAGTAGCTTCTAAATTCAATTTTCTCTTAATTGGATTAATATATCAAACTAATCAAGTCATAAGCAATCACCTGCAACACTATCATTTAGAATGCGCTTTTCTTTGCAAAATATGCAAATACTTGAAAAAAGTCTAAGTATGTTCTTGGATACCAAAAGCCTTCACTGTTCTGCTCGAATCAAATTCTTTCCCGCAGGCTTTACAAAACTCAGGTTCCCATTTATTAGCAAATTTGCACCACATATTTCTATTTTAACCATAATGTCAGGCAGAATTTCTGTTCCTATGCCCTAAAACCTAAATATACTTAAAATAGATGATCCTACATAGGAATTCTAACTGTGGAAAATAATTCAACAAATAATGAAATCAACAAATAGATCAGAGCAGGATTAAATAAAGAAGATAAGGAATTTGCAGTTAAACATTTACAAATAATATCTGTGATGAACAAACTATTGTATTTATATTGCCTGCATATTTT
The DNA here is from genome assembly GCF_017639515.1 of Carcharodon carcharias. Taxonomy (NCBI): domain Eukaryota; kingdom Metazoa; phylum Chordata; class Chondrichthyes; order Lamniformes; family Lamnidae; genus Carcharodon; species Carcharodon carcharias. The sequence continues at coordinate 139,481,811 of NC_054479.1, forward strand.
GTAATTGACAATGGCGACCATCCAATAAGTTCCATAGAAAAATGTATCATTCTATTTAAATATAAATGAACCAAGTGACCGGAAATTAACTACTTATCTAGAAGGTAAATTTGAATACAATCAATAATCAGAGATTATAGAGCAGTGGTCATCCTAATATCTGATGCACGAATCTCAGACTTGCACAGGATTTTAACCATCTACAAACTGGAACAGCAACTGGTACACCAGCACAAGCAAGTTTCAGCCAGTTAGTTGATTGTGTAAAGGCTATAGTGATAGATTTTAACAGCAGCGTGACTTACACAATGGTCTTTTTAGCAACTGAAAAGCTATATGCAAGGTAGGATTTTCATGCGAATACCTGAAGCCTGAACCACAGCCGTATGCATATAGAGTTCAGTGACAAAAATATATCTCTATCTTTTATAATGGACTTATTAATTTCCGAATCCAATTTTTAAAGTGCAAACAGATTAATATTTTTGTTCCTTACCCGCAATAAGACCACTTTTGTGGGATTTTTCAAGATCTCTGTCAGTGGGTTTGCTTCTGATTTCTTGGTAGTGGCAGGCATTTCCACTGTTAGTAAACCAAAGAGTCAATATAAATTCACACACCATCATTTTACAAAGTTTTATTGAAGTACACTCTAACCTATGAAGCTAAGTTGTAAAAGTTACAGTATCCCAAAGGCACACTGCATAGTTTATGCACTAGCATAGAATAACAGAACAAGAGTTTAAGTCCCAAACTCCAACCGTGGCCAGGATCTCTGTGCAAGGTGTTAAGGAGTGCAAAAGTCATGAGGGGTCCAGACAGAGGAGATAGGGAGAAACTGTTCCCATTGATGGAAATATCAAGAACAAGAGGGCACAGATTTAAGGTAACTAGCAAAAGAAGCAATGGCGACATGAGGAAAAACTTTTCACACAGCGATTGGTTAGGATCTTGAATGGACTTGCTGAGACTGGTGTGGAGGCCAGTTCAATCAAGGTTTTCAAGAGGGAATTGGATTATTATGTGAAAAGAATGTGCAGGGCTATGGGGTGAAAGCAGAGGGAGTGGAACTAGGTGAATTGCTCCTTCAGAGAGGCAGCAGAGACAACAGGCCAAATGGCCTCCTGTGCTGTAACCATTCTGTGATGTGAGTCCCAAGAGAGACAAGACTCAGAAAGCAAGTCTTATAAGTCACTCGGCTGTTGAATTATAGGGCGAGGTCAGGAATGCTTGGTATTTTATCATGGGAGTTTTATTCTGGTTGAACAAGCAGTGTGTGCTTTAAAAGGATCTGAGAGGGGCAGGGAGAAACAGAAACAAATCTATAATAAATTCAAAATACTGCAGATGCTGGAAATCTGAAACAAAAAATGCTGGAAAAACTCAACAGGTCTGACAGCATCTGTGGAGAGAAAGACAGAGTTAACGTTGAGTCCAAATTAACCTTCTTCAAGGCAGAACCTATAATGTTGGGAGTACATGAGGGGAAGAGATATTATTTTCTTTTTGAAAAGCACATTGAATGTTTTCAACATCTTCAATGAAGCCATAAAAAGGGTCAATTTAAAGTCAAAACAGTAGCAGTGGCAGGACATCAGTGACTATTTTATTCATCTCAGTATATTGGAAACTAAATTCCACTGACATCTGCATTGGTAGGAGCTCTGTATTCAAAGTGTTTAGAAGAGATAGAAAATACACCAAAATAGTAGACTTAATTTTAGGTGAACAAAACTCACTATATTTACTGCTAAAAATGGGAGGCAAATTGTTCAACCTTTTCCTCTCCTTTATCCCAAGTGAGTTTAACTTTTTATAACAAGGTGTCTTCCACTTATTTTAAGTTATGTGTTCTTGTCTCAAGCACATCAAAATATAGCACTGGAGATTCTTATTGACAACAGCAGCTTCAGGAGGCAGCTTGATTTGAAAAGGCTAACGATCTAATCTTAATGTACTCGTCATCAGAAAGATCCAGGTAATCAGAATAATTAAAGTATGGGCATTAAAGGCAAAAAAGAATTTAGAAGTTTAAAAACAGGGAACATATTCACGAAGAAATTTTATGGTAATCCATAAAGTGATTTTCAGTGAAAAAAAACAGTTATAATGTCCCTTTAATACAGATACTATACAGTGTCTGTACAACATCTTTCTCCAATATGAGTTTACTAAGCATTGCTCCTGATACTTTTAAATCATTGCTGGCACCCACTGATTTAGCCTTTCTGTTCTCCTGTGAAGTTTGCATATGGAAGATGGAGCATTCAAATGCTAATTATGAACTGACCCAAATTTATATCACTTAGCTAACAGCCACAGCCTTGACAGGAAGTAGTTTTAAATTAACACAGTAGATCTGATCACAAATCATAAAAGCTGTATGGAGTCCATTATTCTGTTAATAATTCTCATTCAATATTTTTAATTGCAGGTATAGTAGCTTTGATAAAATCACTAATGTTTGAAACCAGTTCAGTACTATAGCCTCATGTGCGCAGGTACCTTTTTCTGCACTATCACCGACAATAATCTTTCCTCCTCGTTTGCTTGTCTTCTCCACTGACAGTGCTGTGCTCAACCCTTGTTCGTGTTTCCCTAGGCCTTGCCCCTCGCGGAAGCCATATTTCTGCATAATTTTGTGCGCCACTGTGCCACTGTCAAAAAAAAGGAGGATGCTTGTAAGTTAAAAACCAGTCGGGGGTATGCAATTTTTCCAGCTTATAGCCCCTTTATCTGAAGGTTCATTCTACGCTGATAAAAGCACTCAAATTGCATTCTCTGCTGCACCCACAGTCTTATTTCCTTATCCCACACTAGCAATCTTCGTAACCTCTGAGTAAGACTGCCAATTCTGTGGTAAATTGCAAGTTGTTCTGTGTTATGGGCTCTTGCCAATGGGAGCTGGGTTTAGAATATTCCAACTCAGCTTTCGGAGAAGAGATTTCACCTATTCAGGCTAGGAATCATGCCGATATCTCCAAGATGTTCAGTCTATCCAATTTCGTACATCTTTAGCCATGCCTTCAGCAGTCAAGGTCCTAAGCTCTGGAATTTCCTCCCTAAACCCTCTGTCTTTATATCTGCTTCCTCCTGCAAGACACTCCTGAAATCCTAGTTCTTTTACCAAGTTTTTGGCCATCTACCCCAATATCTCCCTATGTGGCTCTATGTAAAATTTTATTTGATAACACTTCTGTGAAATCCCTTGTAGTGACATGTTACTATATTAAAAGTGCTGCATAAATACAAGTTGTTGTTATTTCCCAAATCTGTTTCTGCATTATACATTTTTCAGGAAGGTTCCAAGATCCACATTTTGAAGAACATTGCAATATACCATCAGGTGTAGCCCAACCTGGTGTAGAGTTAAATTCATGAGTCTGCAAAGTAGTGTCATGAGGCAAGCAAACAGCCACACAGAACTGTTGCCACACTAATTCTAAGCCAGCCCACCATGTGCAGAGTGTGCACAATTGTATCAAAACGTCAGTCTCCATTAGTGAACTGGCCCCTCAGGGAGAATGGGAAAAATATAAATCTAGGTAGGAGTAGTAGTTACCACAAGACAGGCTGCATTCGAATAAAGACTGTGAAATTAAACTTTGCAACAAGTTAATCCCAATAAAACCAGAAAAATGTACAGGTGCTAATATAATAAAGCTGAAGCCTAAATGTGGATTCCATGCCTGCCCTGTACTCCCTAGCACTGGTTACAGTACTGTTTTGGTTTGAAGCATATTTGAGATTAACACTGCCACCTAATGGTTGAGAGCAACAACAAAACAAGCCATTGCTTGGAATGGGGAAGACCATTTGCATCACCTAGCACACTCACATTAAATTTCATATTAATATAGTTGTCCAATCAGTAACTTGTTTTTAACCGCCCCCCGAAGTTTTAAAAAAGTTCATTACACAATTAACTGTATCCCTCTTTCTGTGTCATCAGCAAATTTTAATACTGTGGCTTCTAAACCCAAATTCACATCACTTATATTGACAGCAATTTTCCTAACACCTTTTCAGTGTTGTCAATCAACTTTTTCTAGGTCCTGGGAATATAGCTAAAGCTGCAAAGTATTGTGGTGCTGGGCACGCAACCTCTTCAGGTGGCCATGTAGCACATATATCAAATTATTTTTAATCCATTTGATTTTTTCAAGATTTTCCTTTCCAGCCATGTAAAAAGAAGTTCCAGTTGCCAATACATTAAAACCACAACTAAGAACCACCAAGCGGCATAATCAGCCACTTTACTGTCCTTTCAGCTCTACGAACATTGACGGCAATTTTAACCAAACTGGAAACCCACAGGGTCGGGTGAAATAAGATTGGACCCCAGTGACTATTACTCAACGACTTCAATGGAGGGCAGAATTGGGTGGCGTGGAAAACCAACACTGGAAAATTGCACCAATCCTACCAGCTTCCCAACCTTGACCTTTGACCCAGTGACAATGAAGGAATGACAATATTGTTCCAAGTCAGGGTGGTGTGCAACTGGGAGGGGAACTTACAGGTGGATGTGTCCTCATGCGCCTACTGCCCTTGGTGCAAGTTGCAGGGTTGGAAGATGCTATCGAAGAAGCCTTGGTGAGCTGCTGCATTGCATCTTGCTTTTGGTACACACTGCTGCCATTGTGCACTGGTAGTGGAGGGACTGAATGTTTAAAATGGTGGAAGGCGTGCCAATCAAGCGCGTTGCTTTGTGCTGGGTGATGTCGTGCTTCGAGTGTTGCTGGAGTGGCGCCTCACCCAGGCAAGTGGGGATCTTTCCATCACACTCCTGGCTTGTGCCTTGTAGATGGTGGACAGGCTTCGGGGAGTCAGGGAGTGAATTATTTTTAAAACAAATTTAGATTGAACTTCATGAATTTTAGAGAAAGTATATATACTGTGGGCAATGCACTTCAGAATTCTTCATAATATTCAATCTTATTTGTAAGAGCTTCAAATGAAAATTCATACTATATATAATTTTGATAAAGTTTCATTTTTCACTTACCCCATGTTTGCAATGAAGGAGTTGGTGGGACCAGGTGGGGATCGTGGTCTCTCCGGCTCTTCATAGATTGGAGGGGGAATCGCAGCCTTGCTCGGTGCACTGCGAGGTCTGGATTCATCCTCATACTGGAAAGGTGGAATGACTTGTATAAAAAAAGGGAAACAGCAAATTAACATTCAAGATGAGTATTTTGCACATTTTATTTTAAAAGTACAGTAAACAACTGCAGCTCGACATTTTTTCTGTTTCTTTGGGGGCTTCTTGAGTGTTGTTGCAGCCACACTCATCCAGGCAAGTGAAGGGTATCCCATCACAGCCCTGACTTGTGCCTTCTGGATGGTGGACAGGCTTTGGGGAGTCAGGAGGCGAGTTACTCGCTGCAGGGTTCCTAGCCCCTGACCTGCTCTTGTAGCCACAGTATTTATATGGCTAGTTCAGTTCAGTTTCTGGTAAATGGTAACACCCAGAATGTTGATAGTGGGGAATTCAGTGATGGTAATCCATTGAATGTCATGGGGAGATTCTCTCTTGTTGGAGATGATCACTGCCTGGCACTTATGTGGCACGAATGTCACTTACCACCTATCAGGCCAAGCACGAATATTGTCCAGGTCTTGCTGCATATGGACACAAACTGCTGACTGCTCGTATCTGAGGAGTTGCAAAAGGGGCTGAACATTGTGCAATCATCAGCGAACATCCCCACTTCTGACCTTCCGATGGAGGGAAGGTCATTACCGAAGCAGCAGAAGTTGTTGGGCCTAGGACACTGCCCTGAGGAGCTCCTGCAGTGATGTCCCGGGACTGAGATGATTCGCCTCCAACATCAACAACCATCTTCTTTTGTGCTAGGCATAACCCCAACCAGCAGAGTGTTTCCCCCCCCAATTCCCATTGACTTAAGTTTTGTCAAGGCTCCTTGATGCTACGCTTGGTCAAATGCTGCTTTGATGTCAAGGGCAGTCACTCTCACCTCCCCTCTGGAGTTCAGCTCTTTTGTTCATGCTTGGACCAAGGTTGTAATGAGATCATGAGCTGAATGGCCCAGGCGGAATCCAACCCAAGCGTCAGTGAGCAGGTTATTGCTGAGTAAGTTCCACTCGATAGCACTGACAACATCTTCCATCGCTTTGGTGATGATCGAGAGGAGGCTGATGGGGTGGTAACTGGCAGATTGAATTTGCTTTGCTTTTTGTGGACATATCATACCTGGGCAATTTTCCACACTGTCGTATAGATACCAGTGTTGTAGCTGTCCTGGGACAGCTTGGCTAGGCACTTCAGTACTATTGCCGGGATGGTGTCAGGTCCATAATCTCTACAGTATCCAATGCCTTCAACCATTTCTTGATATTACATGGAGTGAATCGAATTGGCTGAAGGCTGACATCTGTGGTGCAGAGATGGATCATTCACTTGGCACATGTGGTTGAAGATAGGTGCAAATGGTGCCTTGTCTTTGCACTGCAGTGCTGGGCTCCATCATCGAGGATGAGGATATTTGTGGACTCTCCTCCTCCTGTTAGTTGTTTAATTTGCCACTACCATTCACAACTGGATGTGATAGGACTGCAGAGTTTTGATCTGATCCTTTAGTTGAGGATTGTTGGTTATCCAGCACATGTTGTTTGCATGCAATTAGTCCTGTGTTGTAGGTTCACCAGGTTGACACCTCATTTTTAGATATGCCTAGTGCTACTCTTGGCTTGCCCTCCTGCACTCTTCATTGAACTCTTGGCTTGATGGTAATAGTAGAGTGGGGGATATGCCAGGATGAGGTTACTACGCCACAGTCTCACGAGCTACCCAATCAAATCCTTTGATTATTATCTTAAAGAGCTCACTTAGATCATCACCTAATCTTCCAGTTGCAATTCAATTGTCATTTATTATACAATTAACTGCCTCCTTAAAGCTTTGGCTACCATTTGATTAGCAAAATGAGGTACTTGAGCAGTCTCAGTGTGTTCATCGGAAGCTTTCTCTGTGAATAAACCTTTCCAAGTGTTGAACAGTTTAACTTATTGTATGTTAATTAGAAAATTATTTTCTTTCAATATCGTATAAATGGTCTTTAAAACAAAGTAACAGAAATGAGTAGGTTTGATGTCACAGTAATCTGTTTTGAAATAAAAATAAACTGGAAACGCGATAAGTCTGAAATACAAACAGGAAACGCACAGCAGGCCATCAGCATCTGCAAAGAGAAAAGTCAAGTTAATGTTTAGGATGATGATCCTTTACCAAAAACTGGAAACTGCAAGGTCAGTGAGCCCCTCAATGGAAGGATGTCCAACCTTTCAGAACTGCATAAAAATCAGTAAGTGAGGCACATATAGTTACAAAGAAATCGAAATTCCAAATACTGCAGTGCAAGTCCCCAACAAAAGATGTCCCAAGACACAAAGGAAGCAAGATCCTTGACACACACATTCTGAAACAACACATATATGTGATTGCACTGGAGGGGGGTGCAGAGGAGATTCATCAGGTTGTTGCCTGGGATGAAACATTTAAGTTATGAAGAGAGTTTGGATAGACTTGGGTTGTTTTCGTTGGAGCAGAGAAGACTGAGGGGCGACCTGATCGAGGTGTACAAGATTATGAGGAGCATGGACAGGATGGATAGGGAGCAGCTGTTCCCCTTAGTTGAAGGGTCAGTCAAGAGGGGACATAAGTTCAAGATGAGAGGCAGGAGGTTTTGGGGGGATGTGAGGAAAAACTTTTTTACTCAGAGGGTGGTGACGGTTTGGAATGCGCTGCCTGGGAGGGTGGTGGAGGCGGGTTGCGTCACATCCTTTAAAGAGTACCTGGATGAGCACTTGGCACGTGGTAACATTCAAGAATATGGGCCAAGTGCTGGTAAATAGGATTAGGTAGGTAGGTCAGGTGTTTCTCACGTGTCGGTGCAGACTCGATGGGCCGAAGGGCCTCTACTACACTGTGATTCTGTGATATAAAAATTCTGTGATCCCAAGGAAACAAAAACAAAGAGGACTCGGGCAACAGGTGCATGGAAACACCAGCACCTGGGAGTCACCGATATATTTGTAATACCTGCACTGTAGGGAGTATATCTTTGCAACATGTTTAAACCAACATCAGAGAAAAACATTTGACAATCAAAACAAATTGAGTTTACAGCATTATTCATTGTACATACGTTCTTTGTCCTTTTCAACAAGTGATGAAGGTGGGGCAATCGCTGCTCCTCCCATACCTAAAATACAACAAAATAAAGAATTTTCAACGGTGAAGACTTCTGCCTGAGCAGAAATAAATGTGATCTCGGAGTGAGAAGAAATTGAAACTAACCAACATCGCGCTGTAAAAACCGCAATGGTACCTACTTCTTTTCCGCCTTTCTTTTTCTCTTTCATCGTCATCTTCATCCGAGTCTGGATCTGGTCTTCTCGAGAACCCACTAGGTTGTTCATGTCTCTCTTTCCTACGCCTGGATGTTTTAATGTAGAAATTAGCATACTAAACAAGTACATATTATTTTATACACAAGTACAGTGCTGCTGGATCTATAGTGCCAATATTCGCGGTGAATCATAGAATTGCACAGTATCTACAGCATTAGGCACAACTGGTCTATGCCAGGATAAGCTCTTCAAACAAGCTTCCTCCCATTTAATTACCTCTCTCTACATTACACCACCCCCACCTCGACCACCATCCTCTTCCCCCGGCCCCCCAAAATATCCCACTATTCCCAACTCCATCATGCACAAGTCAATTCTCCTCTTAAATGTATCAATGGTGTCTGCTTCAACCAATCCATGCGGTCTAAACTTCCACTTTCACACAACACTGGAAATAAAGAAATCTCTTCTAACTTCTTAATTTGACGTGTTAGTGGCTACCTTTTATTAATGCCCGCTTGTTATGAACTGGTGGAAACAATTTTTCCATATCAACACTAGTGAATGCATTCATAATGATCTACTGGGTCCCCTTAATTCTCACTTCCCCACATCAAAGAGGCCCAGTAGCTCCAAGTGGTTGTGTCGCTGTCATACACTACCGCATCTTTCATACTCTTGACTCAATTTTTCTGGAAAAAAAATCTACCCAAACACTCTTGGCATGCCCACGCTGCCTTGTGCAAAAAGTCTGAAACTAAGCTGTTGTTCAGATTTCCATTTAGAGAATTCCCAGATAGCACAGAGGAAATTGCAAGGAAAAGAAGTGGGAACATAAAAGCAATGTTGAAACTTCATAACAGGCCCAGTGGACACATCATATGATGGGGCCAATGTCATTGTTTCTGAGCAGTAGAAGCAGGTAGCTTTGTTGATGTTGAGAACATTTTAAAACTATTCTGTCCAAACCCTGAAACTTAAACCTAGCTATCTGAAAAGCTAATGCAACAGGCGAGCTAGTATTCTTGCACTCTTCCTTCAAAGGCAAGAAAACAATCACGGCTTTCCAAAGACTTACTTTTCTCTTTCTTCAATTTCTTTCTGTCGTTCCAGCTCCCGCTGTCTTTGTCTGTCCTCACGCTGCCGTTTCACTACTTTCTCATAGTCATTTGGGTACATGGGATCATACTCATCGGCCAGTGGGATCAAGACCTCTCCTGTAGAGAATCCACTTGGTACAGGGTCCTTGGAAGGAGTGACAATATTTTATGTACTAAATAATAAAGCAAACAGTACCTCCTTTTACCTACATGACCTCCATCAAAAGGTTAAGTATGCTGCTTACATCCTACAAGAAGAATCATAGAACAGAATCATAGATTGGTTACACCACAGGAGGAAAGGAGGCCATTCAGCCCGGCATGTCTGTACCAGTTTTCTGCAAGAGAAACTCTCCTAGTGCCATTCCCCCAACTATTCCTCACAGCTTCAAATTTTTCTTCTTCAAATAATGATCTAATTCTCTTTTGAAAGCCATTAGTGAATCTGCCTCCACCAGACTCTCAAACAGTGCATTCCAGAACCTGACTATTCACTGCTTAAAGAAGTTTCTCCTCATGTCGCCATTGCTTCTTTTGCTAATCGCATTAAATCTGTGTCCTGATTCTCAATTCTTCCACCAATGGGAGCAGTTTCTCTCTATGTCCAAGCTCATGATTTTGAATAGCTCAGTCAGATCTCTTCTCAACATTCTCTTCTCCAAGCAGGACAGCCCTAGCCTCTCCAATCTATGTAACTAAAGTGCCTGATCCCCATAACCATTCTCATGAAATTTTTCTGCACCCACTCTAATGCCTTCACATCCTTCCTAAATTGTGGCATCTAGAACTGAAAGCAATACTCCAGTTGAAGCTGAACCAATATTTTAGACAGATTTATCACAACTTCCTTGCTTTAGTAATCTATGCACCTATTGAAAAAGCCCAAGATGCCATATACTTTATTAATCACTCTCTCAACCTGTCCTGACAGCTACAATGATTTACACACATATATCCTCAGGTTCCTCTGCTCCAGCCCCCCTTTCGAATCATACTATTTATTTTATATTGTCTCTCCCTGTTCTTCCTACTAAAATGAATTACCTCATGCTTCTCTGCATTAAATTTCATCTGCCACTTGTCTGCCCATTCCACCAATCCGTCTATCTCCTTTTGAAATTCTGCACCATCTTCCTCATGATACATAATGCTGCCATGTTACGTGTCTTCTGTAAATTTTGAAATTGTGCCCTGTACACCAAGGTCTAGGTCATTAATCAAAAATAGCCACGGGGGGAAGGTCAGCACTTGCTGAACACAATCCTGAGCTAGAGTCACAGCCTTCAGGTCAGGGCCATACAAAATGGGGTAAAAATGGAAAGGTCGCGTGAGTATTTCACTTCACCTGCCAGGATCAAAATCAAATCATATCATTCCGATATCACCCCTATGGGGCAATATCTTTATATCTTGTAGCAGTGAGATCAGATCCAAATTATTGCAACTGATTTTTCAAGAACCCATTTTTACAAACGTTCTAGTTCTAAAAAGTGAAACACCAAAATAACGCTCGAAACATTTATGATGAAAGATCCCGCCCATAGTATTAATGCTTATCCCCATCACATGCTGTATGGCCTCATCCTCTGCAGTTCTGGAACGTTCTGTATTATTTCTGATTTCCAACGTTTGTGGTTTTCTTGTTAACCTCAAAGTATCCACTACGGATGCAACCTGCAGGGTAACTTACAGGTAAACCTTAAATTGGCAAATCTGTGAAACCAATGCATGATTCTTTGCTTTTGTTTGAAATAAAACATGACTCAACCACTCTCTGTTGGTTGATCTGATCCAGGCTGCTGGTACTGATGCCTAGATTAAAGGAGCCAGCAATCACTGCGGGTTTCCATTTCCGATTGCTATCCAGTCATTTCCGCTGAATCAGTCGTAGCCTCGATATTCCTGATAGCCACCTTGGGAGAGGTCCCAGGGATGCTTAGAGCTGTGGTACTATAACTACCCCGACCACAGTTCCAGCAAGGAGTCAACAGCCTCGGGAGAGAGCAATAAAAATATATTTAAAAACAATAAGACATGAATCATTAGACTTTATAGAGATTCTTACCTTTAAACCAGATGCTATATGAGGTGGCGTGTCAATAATCTGTCTGTCATCCCCAGAGCTGCCTCGCTTTAGGTCTATGACTGGAGCTAAAACTGTGCTCTGCTTTGAACGTTGGGTCTAAAAGCAATGGCAGATATGAATTAGAATCAGTGCCACTTTCTTGAAAAACAGAGTCATCCTACTGAAAAGGTGGCAAATACCAACAGAAAATCTTTAATAAATCATCTCATCTCTGTCGAAGGGTCATGAGGACTCGAAACGTCAACTCTTTTCTTCTCCGCCGATGCTGCCAGAGTTTTTCTGCTGAGTTTTTCCAGGTAATTCTGTTTTTGTTTTTGTCTCACTACAATACACTGACAGTAACAGATGCACTATAGGATCTCACTAAGGCTCCTTTGACAACACCTTCCAACCCATGTCAGCTACCGTCTAGAAGGACAAGGGCAGCAGATAGATGGGAACACCACCAACTGCAGGTTCCCCTCCAAGCCACTCACCATCCTGACTTGGAAATATATCGCCTTTCCTTCACTGTCACTGGGTCAAAATCCTGGAACTCCCTCCCTAACAGCACTGTGGGTGCCCCTACACCACAGGGGCTGCAGCAGTTCAAGAAGGCAGCTCACCACCACCTTGTCAAGGACAACCAGGGCTGGGCAACAGATGCCGGCCCAGACAGCAAAGTCCACATCCCATAATTGGAAAAAAAAACATATCTCCTACTGATAAACACTATCACAATTGGGACCTCACAGAAGAAAAACTGGGAATAACCATAAAGTAATAAAAGTCACTTAAACTGGTTCATCAAAAAAAAAGTCCATCATTTTGCTTTTTAAAATAATTTTCCATCCTATTTACCTGCCAACAATGTTTTATAGCTTTCTTCTGCCATAAAATGGGGAGCCAATAAACACTTTCATTGATTATCTGGCCTCCAGGATCTACAATCGAGGCACTCATCACTTTTCCCTTGACCTCTGTAGAAACTGGAAGCTTCATGAGCCACAAAGGTACATGATTCAGTTCATACCACTTCACTGCAATCTCACCCATGGCGCCACATCAAGTGTTGAGTGGATATTAGGCACAAGACGAGGACAAATAGCCCAGGACAAGATTCAATGCATTTTAGTGGCCGGTGTCAAAGCTGAAATGCAGAAGCAAGTCTCTGCTCAGGCGTACAAGATGCACGACACAAATAGACTGAGGAAAACATAAAGACTGATGAAAATATCTCTCGGGGAGTAAAAATTCTGCAAAAACCCAGCAGGTCCAGAAGGCTCTGTGGAAAGCGAAACAGAGATAACATTTCAAGTCCATATGACTCTTCTTCAGAACTCTGAGTTCCAAAGAAGCTATATCGGATGCAAAACGTTAACTCTGTTTCTCTCTCCACAGATGCTGTCAGGCCCGCTGAGATTTTCCAGAATTTTCTGTTTTTATTTCAGAGTTCCAGCATCCGCAGTATTTTATTTGTATTAAAGTATTACCTTCGCTTGTGTAAGCGTCGCTTTCTTCACTTGCAGCTGAGACTGAAGGAGTTTGAAGTTTTTTGACCAGCCCTCTGTCTTTGAGTCACTAGTTTCCACACCCAAGTCGTCGTAGAGAGACATTGTGCTTTCTCTTTACAGCTGCAACAAACAGAAAATAAAATCACAATTTGATCGAGCAATGAGTTCAGTAAGTAAGCAAGCAACATTGAGATATTCATGAATAAAAGCAGAAAATGCTGGAAAAGGTCAGCAGGTCTTGCAGCAACTGTGGACAAAGAAACAGAGTTAATGTTTCGAGTTCATAATGTTAACTCTGCTTCTCTCTCCAGATGCTGCCAGGTCTGCTGAATTTTTCCAGCGTTTTCTGTTTCTGTTTTAGATTTCCAGCATCCACAGTATTTTGCTTTGATATCGAAACATTCAGGCCTTTGGCAACATTCGAAATCTTCCTGAAGAAGTCATACTGGATCGAAATGTTAACCCTGTTTTTCTCTCCACAGATGCTGCCAGACCTGCTGAGTTTTTTTCTCACATTTTCTGTTTTTATTTGAAACTCCCCAACAGGTTGGATCAGTTGCAAGTGACCAATAGTGTGAAAGAAATTATTCAGTGACTGCAGCTGGTATTTAGTCATGTGGACAAAAGCAGCACAAATCAGCAGGAGCCAGTTCCCCATGCAGAAGGGGGAACAGAGAGGAAAGTCAATATATTCAGAACGTAAAACAAAAATATTACATATGGTAGAAATTTGATACAAAACAGAAAAGCTTGGGGAGACCCAAAAAATCAAACAGCATCCATCAAGTGAATATAAGTCAGTTGATGTTTTAGCTGTAAACACCCATGCAACTGAAAGGTATTACAGATAAAAAGCATTTTAAAGAAGGATCAGGACGGGGGAGGGGGCAGAGAAAACACCATGGGCAGGCACACAGAATGGGCCGTAAATTGTAAAGGGGGGCGGGGGGGGGGGGTGGAAATCAGGATATGGTTAAAGGGCATAAGTAACATGCACAGGCATCCAGCGAAAAAAATGTGGAAGGAACAGAGAGAATCAGAAGAGTGAAAGGAGAAATTGCCAAGTGACAGGGGAAGCATTTGTTCCTGAGTCACAAAGTCATGGGCTCACAGCAGGAGCAGGGGGGGATACAGGAAGGGAGGGGGATATGGGAGGGAGGATACGGGGAAGGGGGAGGAGGGGGAGGGACGGGGAAAGGAGGGAGGAGGGGGAAGGGGGGAGGAGGGGGGGGATACAGGGAGGGGGAGGAGGGGGAGGGGGGAGGAGGGGGAGGGGGGATACGGGGAGGGGGGAGGAGGGGGAGGGGGGATACGGGGAGGGGGAATACGGGGAGGGGGAATACGGGGAGGGGGAATACGGGGAGGGGGAATACGGGGAGGGGGGAGGAGGGGCAGGGGGGATACAGGGAGGAGGGGGAGGGGGGATACAGAGAGGAGGGGGAGGGGGGATACAGAGAGGAGGGGGAGGGGGGATACAGGGAGGAGGGGGAGGGGGGATACAGGGAGGAGGGGGAGGGGAGGAGGGGGAGGGGAGGAGGGGGAGGAGGGGGAGGGGGGATACGGGGAGGGGGGGAGGAGGGGGATACGGGGAGGGGGGGAGGGGGGGGATACGGGGAGGGGGGGATACGGGGAGGGGGGGAGGGGCGGGATACGGGGAGGGGGGGAGGGGGGGGGATACGGGGAGGGGGGGATACGGGGAGGGGGGGAGGGGGGGATACGGGGAGGGGGGGAGGGGGGGATACGGGGAGGGGGGGAGGGGGGATACGGGGAGGGGGGGAGGAGGGGGAATACGGGGAGGGGGGGAGGAGGGGGGATACGGGGAGGGGGGGAGGAGGGGGGATACGGGGAGGGGGGGAGGAGGGGGGATACGGGGAGGGGGGGAGGAGGGGGATACGGGGAGGGGGGCGGAGAGGGGGATACGGGGAGGGGGGGATACGGGGAGGGGGGAGGGGCGATACGGGGGGAGGAGGGGAGATACGGGGAGGAGGGAGGAGGAGGGGGGATACGGGGAGGGGGGGAGGGGGGATACGGGGAGGGAGGATACGGGGAGGAGGGGGGATACAGGGAGGAGGGGGGATACGGAGGGAGGAGGGGGGATACGGAGGGAGGAGGGGGGATACGGAGGGAGGAGGGGGGATACGGGGGATACAGGGAGGAGGGGGATACGGGGAGGAGGGAGGATACGGGGAGGAGGGGGGATACGGGGGGAGGTGGGGGGGATACGGGGGGAGGAGGGGGGATACGGGGGGAGGAGGGGGGGATACGGGGGGAGGAGGGAGGATACGGGGGGAGGTGGGGGGGGATACGGGGGGAGGAGGGGGGGATACGGGGGGAGGAGGGGGGATACGGGGGGAGGTGGGGATACGGGGGGAGGAGGGGGGATACGGGGAGGAGGGGGGATACGGGGAGGAGGGGGGATACGGGGAGGAGGGAGGATACGGGGAGGAGGGGGGATACGGGGAGGAGGGGGGATACGGGGAGGAGGGAGGATACGGGGAGGAGGGGGGATACGGGGGGAGGAGGGGGATACGGGGGGAGGTGGGGGGGGAGGAGGGGGGATACGGGGAGGGGGGAGGATACGGGGGGAGGAGGGGGATACGGGGGAGGTGGGGGGGAGGAGGGGGGATACGGGGAGGGGGGAGGATACGGGGGGAGGTGGGGGGGATACGGGGGGAGGGGGGGGGGGATACGGGGGGAGGTGGGGGGGATACGGGGGAGGTGGGGGGGATACGGGGGGAGGAGGGGGGATACGGGGGGAGGTGGGGGGGATACGGGGGGAGGAGGGGGGATACGGGGGAGGAGGGGGGAGGAGGGGGATACGGGGAGGGGGGAGGATACGGGGGGAGGTGGGGGGGATACGGGGGGAGGGGGGGGGATACGGGGGGAGGTGGGGGGGATACGGGGGGAGGGGGGGGATACGGGGGGAGGGGGGGGATACGGGGGAGGTGGGGGGGATACGGGGGGAGGTGGGGGGGATACGGGGGGGGGGGGAGATTCTGCTTTTTGAGGGGCTCCGGACCCCTGAATGAGCACAAACTCCGGGCTGAGGCCTACAGCCCGGGGCTGAATTACCCCGAGTGCCGCGGGACCCCGGGTGTCTCACCTCCTCCCCCTCCTCCTCCTCCTCCTCCTCCTCCCCCTCCCCCTCCCCGGGTCTCTCTCTCTCTCTCTCTCTCTCTCTCCCGGTGTTTTCCGCTCCGCGAGGCCCCGAGCGCGGCGCCGATCACCGGAAACCGGAAGCCGGTCCGACCACCTCAGGGCTCCGGGGGGAAACCTGGATCCGGCCGCCCGGCCCCCGCGCCGAATCCGTCCCCCCTCCTCCTCCCCTCCCCACCTCCCCACCTCCCCAAGCTGAAGAAACCTTTGTGTGAACTCAGGAGACCCCCAAAGCAGTTTTTACATCAAGTACATGTTTTTTTTTTTTAAAAAAAAAAACATGAGCACAGCCTCTGCTGTGATGCAGGAAACTTGCAGCAAATGTGTGCACAGCAAGCTCCCACAAATGGGCCAGAGAGTCTGCCCTAGTGCTGCTGCTGGAGGAATAACTACGAGCCGGAGAACTATCCCCCGCTCTTCCTTTAAGCCGTGCCATGCCTGCACCTGAGAGGGAAAACAGGACTGGGTCCAACGTCGCATCCGAGCGTTGGCGCCTGTGGCAGTGCGGCACTCCCTCCGGGGCACCGCATTGGAGTGTCACCTGGTTGTGTTCAAGCCCCCCGCCCCGCCCCCATCCCACCAACTTTCTGAGGCCGAGGCGAGAGCGAAGCCCCGGCGGCGGTGGGCTAACTGTGCCCCGACGAGGAGCCGATCGGCGCGGTTCAGCATAGTAAAATTTTTAAATATCATTTGCGGCGGGTGCGAGAAGGGAGCCGCATTGAAACGATTGTCATGTTCGTGGGTTAGAACCATAGAACACTACAGCGCAGAAAACAGGCCACTCGGCCCTCGTTTTACGTTCTGAATATATTGACTTTCCTCTCTGTTCCCCCTTCTCCGTGGGGAACTGGCTCCTGCTGATTTGTGCTGCTTTTGTCCACATGACTAAATACCAGCCGCGGTCACTGAATAATTTCTTTCACACTATTCGGCCCTTCTGGTCTGTGCCGAAATAGTATTCCGCTAGTCCCATTGACCTGCACCCCAGTCCATAACCCTCCGGACCTCTCCCATCCGTGTATCTGTCCGATTTATTCTTAAAACTTATAGAACAAGTGGTTGCGTCGAAGCGCCTCGTGATCCACCTGTAAAAGTTGAACCTGGTTGCACTTTTTGTGATGGCGATTTAGAAATTTTATGAATAAAGTATGTTTTTCAGAAAAAAAAAAGAGAAGTGAGACCTCCTCATGCTGAAAAATTGTAAAGTGGAAGTCCGTTTTTTTTTATAGAGTTAGAGCAGCTTAGAAATGGAAAAAGAGGCTTGGCCTAAATAGCCAAGTGGTTACGGTGCTGGGTTTGTAACCCCCCCAAGATCAAGAGTTCAAATTTAAAAGATTTAAAAGATTATCAAGAGTTCAAATCTCACAATGGCAAAGCAATGTAACTTCATCTGAAACAGATGGAAACGGGTTTGTACTCGAAAGAGTTAAAAATGGAAAAAGGTGGTAACTTACAGTCAAACAATAGTTCAAAGGGGAAAAAAAGTAAGTAAAGAGCAAGCAACCCTATCGCTGGACGGCAGCCCGGGCGGAACTTTAAATCCGAGCCTAGGGTTGTGTTGGGGCCGGTGTATCGTATGAACAGAAGTATCCAGGAGCACCATGGGGTGTGTGACTGCAGCTGGAAGGTGTTTCAGGAAAATCAGAGACTTTGCAAGACCCGCGGTTCAGCTTCCGCAGGGAGGGCTGACAGTGAAAGACGTGCCCCTTGTTTATTATACCCAGACTCGCTTGGCCAGTGACGTGACTGGGGCCAAATGTGATAAACTGACTGTCAGAACTCAGAAGGATGGGATCAGGTGGGTGTTGACCCAGAACTGGCTCACTCTGAATTGACTGCAAACTGTAAACTGCAGAGAATGAGGCTGTCCCCAGGTCCACTTTGGGTGAATTTGGATCGGTTGATGGGGTGGGGTGGGGTGGGGTGAGGTGGGGGTGGGGGTGGGGGGGATAATGACTCCGCGACCTTTTATCGTGCCTTCTGCAAAATATGGGACGAATGGAGGTTGAGGGACTGCGGCGGGAATTGAGAAAGAATTTGGGGAGGTGACCGACAAAATAAGATCAAAGAAGCAGGTTTTGTAAACGGGCCAAGGGTTAGCAAAATATAGAGATTTAAGAGGGAGCGTTTGTGATTGGAGGTCAAAACAATAGGGTTGGAAAAGACTCCCATGTGGAAGGAGCAGAGAGGCTGTGGAGAGATTTTTGAAAAAATAATTTCGAAGCTATTATGCTGTGATTCAGAAAGTTTGGCAGTATTTGTACCAACTAAAATTATACCTCCATGATTTTTATGAAAATAAATGTATTGGAGTACTGGATTTCAACCTGCAGAAGTCGGTTCCACTCTTCCTGCATTAGAGGCTCCTGGTTACAACACGGCAGGATAATGGGTGGTTTTATCCTGGATCTGTTATAAAGAAAGACTTGCATTTATTATCTAACTGCAATATCCACACCCCCCTCCTCATCCCATACTCTAATGTCCCATACGAACTACAGTTTTCAGATAATGGTACAAATTACCAACACTGCTATTAAAACAATTTGCTAAATCAAACAGGAAGTATAGAATGCCATTGATTCTTAACGAGAAAGTCTGGAGGGCGACTGCACCTTCCGTTTCACCCGATACATCGCCACTTATTATTTATTCACAGGATGTGGGTTGTTGCTGCAAAAGACCGGCAGTTATTGCCCATTCCCAATTGCCCCTCGAGAAGGTGGTGGTGAGCTGCCTTCTTGAACCGCTGCAGTCCATGTGGTGTAGGTACACCCCCACAGTGCTGTTAGGGAGGGAGTTCCAGCATTTTGACCCAGTTTGATTAATCTGTGGGACGGGTCTCCCTCCCAATTCTGGCACAAATCCCCCAAGTGGTGTGCCTTTGTCATGGTAGGTTTCCTTCCCTAAAGGACACCAGTGAACCAGTTGGGATTCTATGACAATCTGATAGCTTAATTTACTCTTCATTCCAGGGCAGGGATCAGTTACGAAGATAGATTGGAGAGGTTTTTTAAAATTTAAAATGCTAGGCCAGCATTTATTGCCCATCATTGCCCTCAAGAAGGTAGTGATAAGCCGCCTTCTTGAACCGCTGCAGTAGGTTCATTCCTTATTGACTATTTTAGCGATTTGATACAACTGAGTGGCCTGCTTGGCTATTTCAGAGGGCATTTAAGAATTAACCACATTGCTGTGGGCCTGGAGTCACATATAGACCAGACCAGGTAAGGACAGCAGATTTCCTTCCCTAAAGGATATTAGTGAACCAGATGGGCTTTTACAAGAATCGACAATGGCTTCATGGTCACCATTAGACTTTTAATCTGAGACTTTTACTGAATTCAAGTTCCACCATCTACTGTGGTCAGATTCAAACCCAGGCCCTCGGAGCATTACTCTGGGTCTCTGGATTACTAGTCCAGTGACAATATCACTATACCATCACCTCCCCCTCTGGGTCTGGTCTCCCTGGAGAGAAGGTGGGTAAGAGGGGATTTGATAGAGATGTTCAAAATCATGAGGGGGCTGGACAGGGTAGATTAGGAGAAGATGTTCCCGCTCGTAAAAGGATCAAGAACGAGAGGCCACAGATTTAAAGTGATTTGCAAAAGAAGCAAATGTGATGTGTGAAAAAACTTTTTCACACAGCCAGTGGTTTGGGTCTGGAATGCGCTGCCTGGAAGTGTGGTGGAGGCGGGTTCAATCGAGGAACTCAAGAGGACATTCGATGATTATTTGAATAGAAACAACGGGGAAAAGGCAGGGCAATGGCACTAGGTCATAATGCTCATTTGGAGAGTCGGACGCAATAGGTTGAATGGTCTCCTTCGGAGCCATTAAAATTCTGTGGTTTTGTGGTTATCAGCCTGTAAATCCTTCCAATACTCCTGATGGGGGGGGAGGGGGGGGGGGGGGGGGGGGTGTGGGGAAGGGGGGGGTGGGGGGGGAGGTGCAGTAAGAGTGGTCAGCAATACTGCAGACCACTGCAGTACTTTGCCAAGCACAGTCATGGACCAATCCAATGGGAGTCCATTGTTACCAACTCCCCCTTAGAGCTGGTATCTGAAGGATGATGAAGAGGAAGTAATCATGGACAGTGCAATTTCAGACCAACGGTATTAGGTCCTGGATTAATAATTTCGAGGGTAATGTTAAACACATTGGAGTTCATTTTAAACCTCGCCATCCAGTAGTACCTAGCCCAGGACAGCACCTTCCCGCTGTAGAACCTGCCTGATTGTTAAAGCAATAAGGTGAAAATCAGTGGGTTATATAACAGGTGGTGAGTTTGAAAATTACACGATAGACTCGTGTAAAAGGAAAATTTTTGAGGCCGAAGATCATGGGGGCAACTTTTACACGGGTAATGTCTTTGAGGAATTTACCTTGTAGCACCCCTAGCTGTTCCAGCACAGCTACAACACTGGCATCTACTTGGCTATGAGGGAAATTGCCCAGGTATGTCCTGTGCACAAAAAGCAGGACGAATGCAACCCGGTCAATTACTGCCCCATCAGTCCACTCTCAATCATCAGTAAGGTAATGGAAAGGGTCATCAAGAGTGCTGTCAAGAGGCATTTGCTTAGCAATAACCTGTTCACTGACACTCAGTTTGGGTTCCACTAGGATCACTCAGCTTCTGACCTCATTACAGCCTTGGTTCAAACATGAACAAAAGAGCTGAATACCCGAGGTGAAGTGAGAGTGACTGCCCTTGACATCAAGGCCGTGTTTGACCGAGTCTGGCGTCAAGGATCCCTAGCAAAACTGGAGTCAATGGGAATCAGGGAGAAAACTTTCTGCTAGTTGGAGTCATAACCTAGCACAAAGGAAGCTGGTTGGGGTTGTTGGAGGTCAATCATCTCAGCTCCAGGACATCACCGCAGGAGTTCCTCAGGGTAGTGTCCTCAGCTGAACCATCTTCAGCTGCTTCATCAGTGATATTCCTTCCATCATAAGGTTAGAAGTGGGGATGTTCGCTGATGATTGCGCAATGTTCAGCACCATTCGCGCCTCCTCAGATACTGAAGCAGTCCATGTCCAAATGCAGCAAGACCTGGACAATAATGACCATCTCCAACAAGAGAGAATCCAATTATCACTCTTTGACATTCAATGGCACTACCATTACTGAATCCCCCACTATCAACATCCTGGGGGTTACCATTGACCAGAAACTGAACTGGACTAGCCATATAAATTCTGTGGCTTTAAGAGCAGGTCAGAGACAAGGAATCCTGTGGTGAGTAACTCACCTCTTGACTCCCCAAAGCCTGTCCACCATCTGCAAGGCACAAGTCAGGAGTGTGATGGAATACTCCCCACTTGCCTGGATGAGTTCAGCTCCAACAACACTCAAGTTTCTTGACATCATCCAGGACAAAGCAGCCCACTTGATTGGCACCCCATCCACAAATATTCACTCCCTCCACCACCGACGCACAGTAGCAGCAGTATGTACCATCTGCTAAGTTCACTGCAGCAACTCACCAACGCGCTGTCGACAGCACCTTCCAAACCTATGACTGCTACCATCTAGAAGGACAAAGGCAGTAGATGCACGGGAACACCTCCATCTGCAAGTTCCCCTCCAAGCCACTCACCATCCTGACTTAGAAATATATCGCCGTTCCTTCACTGTCGCTGGGTCAAAATACTGGAACTCCCTCCCTACCAGCACTGTGGGTGTACCTACACCACATGGACTGCAGAGGTTCAGGAAGGCAGCTCACCACCACCTTCTCAAGGGTAATTAGGGATGGTCAATAAATGCTGGCCCAGCCAGCGCTGCCCACATTACATGAATAAAAGAAACCATGCAGCCTGTCACAATGGAATAAAAACCAACAACACTAAAAAAAATTGTTAATTATCATTCATAATCTGATCACTTTAATCATTTGAATAAATAAATACAAAACTTAAACCTATAAGCATTTTAAACATTTACTTACCAGCATACATTTTCAATTGAATCATTAACATCTCCAGGATTATACTTTGGTTCTGAAATTATTGATCTTTAATCCCTGGAAAACTAGGATTGACTTTTACATGAAGTACCTGAGTATGAAAAATTTACGCTTTTTGGCCAAAAATCAGGGGGTCGACATGTACATGAGACCGACTTTTACACAGGTATATATGGTACTCCCATAGGCGTAACTTAGGTAAATTGATTGCCAAATTAATCAAGCTCCCTGCAGTAAAGCTTTGGGAGAACTAAGAATATCTTTGTCAATGCTGCACAGATGATTGTAACATAACTATCTCTGCTGGAATATAGTTTGTCTTCTGTTTAGGACCATCATCCTGAATAACCCAAAGAAGCGAAACGCTCTATCACTGACCATGTTAGAATCTCTGCGCAGTGACCTCCTCCATGAAACAGAAAGCAATGACCTCCGAGTTATCGTGATTTCAGGTAATTCCAGCCTGGTTTCAGGATTTAATAACCAATAATTTAAGAACAACCAATTTAAGATAATCAGTCAAGCTCGTAATGTAGCTCATTTACACTTGTTAGAAGTGACGTACATTCATACACAGGGATCTGTTCTCTGCAAACAAAAGGAATATATTTCAGCCTTTCATCTTTTTTGAATTATCCAAGAGCTTGGAGAGCCTATGGTTCTCTGTTGCTTTCTCCATGGCAACACCTCACCCAATCAGAGCCAAACAATCAACTAGATAGAATGCTCTTTCAGAGAGCCAGTACTGACTTGATGGGCCAAATGGCCTCCTGCACTGTAAAGATTCTGTGGTTCAATCAGCACCCTTTTCTCCTGTAGTATAAATTGTCGTGATTGTTTGAAATTTGGCACCCTTGCATTTGTTCTGATGAGTGTAAGATGAAAAGCTTCAGCAACATGTCTCTCTTTTCAGTAATGTTTAACTTTTGTACTACCAACCAACTGTCTAATGAGGTCCAATGGATCTACTTAAATCAAGTGAGGCTCCTGTGGTAAACTGTGAAACATGGCCAGAGAGACCAGAATGAAACGAGATTCAATACCTGCTTTGTGCTGAATTAGGTGGTCCCATCTAGAGCACCAACTAAAGTGCTGTGATTAGCCCCTGGTTATAGAGTGGAAAATCAGCGAGTGCTCCTACTCCTGGTTTCTTGGTTTCTCCCGCTGAACTGCGAGAGTTCAGGTAAGGTCAGGGTCAGGCTGGGATGCAGCTTGTGGATACATAAGATGGATGGTGCTGATGGAACTTCCCAGGAAGGTGTCAGCTCCTTGGGAGAGGAGAGATGGAAAAGAGGGCGGAGAATTGAGTAATGAGAAGTTAGTCTTGAAAGGAAAAAAAAGAGGGTGGCACTTAAATAGAGGTACGGAAGATGCAAAGTGGAATGGAACTGGTTAATCCTGAGCACTGCTTCATGTTAAATCACCACCTGGCAAACAAGGCAATCTACACAGATACAAATTGGTAAAAGACAGTATTCTTCGCATAACGAATTAATAGATGGGACAGTCTTCCAGATTAAGAGGGGAAGGCAAACAACCTCCAGAGTTATTCATGAAGCGGTCAGATGCTGTGAAGGGGAGAATGTTTTAATGATTCATAGGATGTGGGTGTTGCTGCCCAGACCAGCATTTGTTGCCCATCCCTAATTGCCCTTGAGATCGTGGTGATGAGCCGCCTTCTTGAATACAACTGAATGGCTTATTAGCCGTTTCAGAGGGCAGTTAAGAAATCCACATTTCCGTGGCTGTGGAGTCACATGTAGGCCAGACCGGGGGAGGACGAGAGATTTCCTTCCCTGAAGGACATTAGTGAGCCAGGCGAGTTTACACAGCAGTCGGGTAGTTTCATTGTCATCATTACTGATATTAGTTTGCGGTACAGAAAAGTTACTCCCTGCTCTCAGTTCAGAGTCCAGGAGGAAAATGTTTAGCCGGACAGGTGGGTAAGCGTCCCGATGTCAACGCACAGAGCCGCGCGATATTTCGCTCGGTGGGCACATGCCGGAGTCAGCAGCGCACCCGCCAACAATCAAAAGGCCCGTTAAGGCCATGATCTTATCAACTGAGTTGAATTTTTCTCTGCCCGTCTCACCTCACAGTTGGCGGACAGGCCAAGCGGCCTTTTTGCAGGATAAGGTTTCCTAAAGCAAATAAAAATAAAAACGTTAAAGCTTAATTAATAACATGTCCCTGCCCGTGTGGCAGAGTCACACGAGCAGGGGACATGTTTCCTTTCATTTTTATTTCCTTTTTTTTTATAACTCCTCATTTATGACGCGGCGCTCACTCATGCGCACGCGTGCAGGTCCCTCGCCCCCATCTGCCCTCCTCCCCCCCCGCACAGCCAGCGCTGGCGCTCGCGTTTCACACTGAGCAGGCCTTCACTGGCCCCGCCAGCGGGAAATCACCCTCCGGCCCCGATCGCGGGCAGCAGTCGGCTTCCCGACCAACCCCGTCGAGCCTGCCCGACATGGGTGAAATTCTACCCCAGATTTTATTTCATGATTTGAAATTAAACTTCCCGACTGTCTTGGTGGAATTTGAACTCATAAGCAGAATTTTAAGGGCCGCTGCCGGTAGGTTTGCGGATAAGGGGGTGGGGGGTGTAGGTGGGGCTGAAAATTCCCTATGTGGCCTTCCCATGGCCCAATTAATGACCATTTAAGGATCCTTTCCCATCCTGATCTTAACTTCGAGGCTGGCAGGAGGGGTTCAGGGTAGCGTGGGAGGGACAGGGGAGGACTGGCAGGCTACCTTACTCGGGCCTCTGGTGGTGGTGGGGGTAGTTGGGGGGGGGGAGGTGGGCTGGGGGCGGGTGCATCTATTACTGGCCCCCTTTCAAGACCATGTGCCCAATCCCCAAGGTCTGGGCCCCCCAGTTACTTCCTCCCTGCCTGTCTCTTCCATCCCGCAAGCCTCCCTTTCCCTCCTCGCCACAAGACCCCAGAATTCCCTGTGCCCTGGGACTCCAGCACTTTGACTCTGGTGAGTGCTTGTAGTCCCAGCCCTGGCCACCACTCCTGGTGGCACTGCTGGCCAATCATTCTGAGCGAGGGGTGGAAATCTCATCTCCAATCTATCAGTATTCCTCAGGCTGTTAAATGGCTGCTGGGAATCCCTGGGAAGCGATCCCCAGCAACTTCTCCATAGCCTTGACGTGAGAAAAATTCTGCCCAATGTCTCCAGATTACTAGACCTGTAAGTTAGGCATGATGCTACTGAGCCTGCTTATGTTTTTGATTGGAAGGATGAGCTTGATGGACTGAATGGCCTCCCTCATCTTTACATATCTGTAGGAGGCCTGGGAGTAGGCTTTCTCTATCTCTCCATCCTCGCAGCTAAGATTGCGAAAAGGAAGAAAACAATAAATCCTTGCTTATGTGATCATGGATTTTTAAAAAAAAATTTTTTGGAATATGGTGGTATTTTGTAAAGAAGGTGCGCGTGTGTGTGTGTGTGTGTGTGTGTGTGTGTGTGTGTGTGTGTGTATGTGTGTCCATGATTAAACTGGTGGGGAGGTTAATAAAGACAGTCTGTCTGTGAGAACTGAGAGATGAAAGGGTAAAGGTGTTAGGTTCATGTGAAGATTATGTGAGGTTGGATTTACAAGTAAATAGGTTGATTTAAAATTTTGCATTATGAGATAAGTGGAGACTTGGTTTTTCAGCTGTTGAATTTGAAAGGGAAGGTTAGAAGTGACAAGGAACTTTTACGACTTACAAAGGTTTCATAGCTAAACAGGGGAAGGTATATTAAATTTTATCGACCCGAATGTAGAGACCGTAGGCGATCATAATAGATTTTTATATTTGGAGAAGTTGAGTTCAAAGAGGTTTTAAGGAAAATGGAACTTGAGATGAAAGAGGGAAGAACGTATTCAAGGAATGATGTTTAGCTAGTGGGTGGCTGTGTGGGGGGGAAGTCCTGAGACAGATCTGTGTGCTCAGGATATGCGAAAGCTGTGAATTTGAAGCAGCCATCCAGTTTCAAGCCAGAAAAGCCTTTGTTTTCAGAAAGCCATCTGTTTCTGAACTTTTCTTTTGCATTTCCACCTGTCGAGTGGAGTAGAAGTGTTTGAGGAGTCGTGCGGTGTGCCTTTGTTAAAGTGACAACAGCTTTTTGCCTTGGGTAATATTACTGGATTTTTAGAGTTAAAATCTGTAAGGGAGTTATTGCCATGAAGGTAGTTTACTTGTGTGTTTTGGCCAAGTGGATTTTTGGGGATTTGCTCTGTAAGACTGTTTTAACTGTGTAACTTTAATCCTATGTGCTTAAGTTTTTTTTTTCTTTTTAATAAACCTTTTAATGTTTAAAATCCTAAAGGTGTTACTGGAGTTCTATGCTTTTGAGGTCAGTAGCTTTTCCTCCTCGTTTTCAAAATACAAAAAAAGGATTATGATCAGTAAGACAGGTTTCCCTCTGCGATCTGGCATACTCAATGAATAGCATCTGCTAGGGTCGTGACACTTAGCAAAAGAATGTGTTAATAAGAGCCATTGCTAGAAGTGTTTTTATTTATTCTAAATGCATTATTAGTGGCTAATACTGTGCGATTTGTGTGTGTAGCTGAAGGGCCTGTATTTTCATCTGGCCATGATCTCAAGGAACTAACCTCTGCTAAAGGATGGGATCACCATGCTGAGGTCTTTGCAGTCTGCACTGAAGTAAGTTGATCTATGTATATTTAATGTAATGAATAACAATGTTTATTTGCATTTATATAGCGCCTTTATAAAACAAAGGCACTACACAGGCATGATTATCCAACTAAATCTAATACGGGCCACATAAGGAGATACTGAGGTGGGTTTTAAACAGTGTTGAAAGAAAGGAGAAAGAGGCGGAGAGACTTAGGGAGGGAATTCAGGACTCCTGCACCCAGCAGCCAATGGCAGAGCAACCAATGGTGACTTGATTATGATTGGGGAAATGTAATCAGCAGGATATGACAAGGCAGTAATATCCTGAAGTGATTGACACAATGGCCAGAACTATGAGCATGAAGTTTTTTTGTGGTTTGTTAATAAGATTTCAACTTACTGTGTGCTTGCCTTGCAATAAACAACACACAATATGTGGCTCAACCTTTCATTGTCTTATGAATTGGCTTGGTGCTGTAAGGCGATGAGGAGTTGAACCATACAGACCTCTTCAATTGAAGGAGTAGAGCGGGAAGGATCAGACTTAACTGTACATACGGGCATGTGAATTAGGAGCAGGAGTAGGCTGTTCAGCCCTACAAGCCTGCTCCGCTATTCAAAAGATCATGGCTGATCTGGTCATGGTCTCAACTCCACTTTTCTGTCTACCCTTAACTCCCTTGACACCCTTGTCAATCAAGAATCTATCTAACTCAGCCTTCAAAATATTCAATGACCCAGCCTCCACTGCTCTCTGTGGAAGAGAATTCCACAAACCAATAACCCTCTGAGAGAAAATATTTCTCCCCATCTCTGTCTTAAATGGGAGACCCCTTTCAAACTGTATCCTCTAGTTCTAGTCTCTCCCACAAGGGGAAACATCCTTTCAGCATCCGCCCTGTCAATTCCTCTCAGGATCTTCTCTGTTTCAAGAATACTGTGACGCCTTCATGGTCAAATTACCTGCTGGCATTCTCTGTCTAGACACGCAAATGAAAAATGGTCACTTTGGAGAGATACGAGAGGACAAGGAGTGCCTGTGGATCAGGCAGTGTCCCTTCAGGAGGCAGGACATTCAGGATGGGAGAAAGTTGTTGGAGGAGCTTAGGAAGGGGTAAGGAGTTAGAGAATAGAAAAGCAGTATATTATTTAAATGGAGAAAGACCGCAGAAACTCTGCGGTATGGAGGGATCTGGGTGTCCTGGTGCATGAATCTCAAAACGTTGGTATGCATGCAGGTACAGCAAGTGATTAGGAAGGCAAATGGAACTTTGGTGTTGACTGCAAGGGGAATGGAATATAAAAGTAGGGAAGCTTTACTGCAGCTGTACAGGGACTTGAGACCACATCTGGAATACTGTGAACAGTTTTGGTCTCCTTATGTGAAAAAGGATGTAATTGTGTTAGAAGCAGCTCAGAGAAGGTTCACTCAACTCATTCCTGGGATGAAGGGCTTATCTTATGAAGAAAGGTTGAACAGGTTGGGCCTAAAACCATTAAGAGTTTAGAAGGATGGGAGGGGACCTAATTGAACCATATAAGATCCTGAGCGGACTTGGCAGAGTGAATTCCAGAAGGATATTTCCTCTTGTGGGAGAGACTAGAACTAGGCGACACGATTTAAGAATAAGAGGTCCCTCCTTTTAACACAGAGTTGAGGAGATTTTTTTTCTCTCAGAGGGTCATTATTATGTGGAATTCTCTTCTCCAGAAAGCAGTGGAGGCTAGGTCATTGAATTTATTCAAGGCTGAGTTAGGTTTTGATAGGAAAGGGAGTCAAGGATTAAGACAGGAAAATGGAGTTGAGACCACAACCAGATCAGCCATGATCTTCTCGAGTGACAGAGCAGGCTCGAAGGGCCGAATGGCCTACTCCTGCTCCTAAGCCCCATCCTCCTGTGTCCTAAATGACCTGGAATAATCAGGAGCAGGACTGCAGTAAAATTTAAAAATCACCAGGCTAGATCTGCTCATCACACCTTTTATAACTTGTAGGTTATGACTCTGCTTCAGGATATTCCGGTGCCAGTTATCGCGAAAGTTAATGGTTTAGCCACAGCTGCTGGCTGCCAGCTCGTTGCCAGTTGCGACATTGCGGTGGTGTCGGACAAGTCAAGGTTTGCCACTCCGGGAGTCAACGTTGGGCTGTTCTGTTCCACACCGGCTGTTGCAGTGGGGCGATGTCTTCCTCAAAAGGTACCTCACTGCTGCATTTTAACTGGTTTTAAATTTGACTGGAATGTGTGCTGCAGTCGGAATATAGCGTTAAGTTACAAAAGTGCTCCCTACGGCTTGCTCAGTGCTTTCAATCACGAATTATAAAAAAAACCCGCAAACGCTGCAAATCTGTTTTTTGAAAGTTCTTAGAGACATACAACCAGGACTACTGGTTTAAGGTTTTCATAAAATAATCGGGCGGAATCAAAGAATGCAAATCCCATTACTGGTAACAGTTTTGGAATCTTATTTAATAAAAATGTAATTGACTTCCGCAAAGAACCATAAACCATTAGTTTATGAAGTTGCGATAATCTGCTGAACCATTGAAAGAAAAGGAAAGAGCTTGTATTTATATAGCGCCTTTCATGACCTCGGGATGTCCAAAAGCATTTTACAACTAATGAAGTACTTTTGAAATGTGAGAAACACAGCAACCAATTTGCACACAGAAAGCTCCTACAGACAGCAATGTGCTAATGACCAGAGAGTCTGCTTTCACAGAATCACACAGTGCAGAAGAGGCCCTTTGGCCCAACTAGTCTGCACCGATACATGAGAAACACCTGACCTACCTACCTAATCCCATTTACCAGCACTTGGCCCATAGCCTTGAATGTTATGATGTGTCCAGTGCTCATCCAGGTACTTTTTAAAGGATGTGAGGCAACCCGCCTCCACCACCCTCCCAGGCAGTGCATTCCAGACCCTCACCACCCTCTGGGTAAAAAAGTTTTTCTCACATTCCCCCCCTAAACCTCCTGCCCCTCACCTTGAACTTATGTCCCCTTGTCACTGACCATTCAACTAAGGGGAACAACTGCTCCCTATCCACCCTGTCCATGCCCCTCATAATCTTGTACACCTCGATCAGGTCACTCCTCACTCTTCTCTGCTCCAACAAAAACAATCCAAGTCTATCCAACCTCTCTTCATAACTTAAATGTTTCATCCCAGGCAACATCCTGGTGAATCTCCTCTGCACCCCCTCCAGTGCAATCACATCCCTCCTATAATGTGGCAACTAGAACTGCACACAGTACTCCAGCTGTGGCCTCACCAACATTCTATACAACTCCAACATGACCACCCTACTTTTGTAATCTATGCCTCAATTGATGAAGGCAAGTATCCCATATGCCTTTTTCACCACCCCAGTAACATGCCCCTCCACCTTCAGAGATCTATGGACACACACTCCAAGATCCCTTTGTTCCTCAGAACTTCCTAGTGTCATGCCGTTCATCGAATACCTCCTTGTCAAATTACTCTTTCCAAAGTGTATCACCTCACACTTTTCAGGGTTAAATTCCATCTGCCACTTATCTGCCTATTTGACCATCCCGTCTATATCTTCCTGTAGCCCAAGACACTCAACCTCACTGTTAACCACCCGGCCAATCTTTGTGTCATCCACAAACTTACTAATCCTACCCCCGTCATAGTCATCTATGTCGTTTATATAAATGACAAATAATAGGGGACCCAGCACAGATCCCTGTGGTACGCCACTGGACACTGGCTTCCAGTCACTAAAGCATCTTTCTGTCATTACCCTCTGTCTCCTACAACTAAGCCAATTTTGAATCTACCTTATCAAATTACCCTGTATCCCATGTGCATTTGCTTTCTTTATAAGTCTCCCATGTGGGACCTTGTCAAAGGCTTTGCTGAAATCCATGTAAATTACATCAACTACACTACCCTCATCTACACACCTGATCACCTCAAAAAATTCAATCAAATTTGTTAGGCATGACCTCCCTCTGATAAAGCCATGCTGACTATCCCTGATCAAACCTTGCCTCTCCAAGTGGAGACAGATTCTCTCCTCAGAATTTTCTCCAATAGTTTCCCTACCACTGACATGAGACTCACTGGCCCGTAGTTCCCTGGCTTATCTCTACAACCCTTTCTTTTAATAATGTTCATTGAGGAATAAATATGGGTCAGCCTACTGGGGATACTCCTTGTCCTTCTGCAAAATGGTGCCATGGGATCTTTTATGTCCACCTGACAGAGCAGACCGGTCCGTGGTTTAATGTCTCATCCAAAACATGGCATCTCTGACAGTGCAGCACTCCCTCAGTACTGCCCTGAAGTGTCAACCTTGATTTTTGGGCTCAAGTCCTGGAGTGGGACATGAACCCACACTTTCCTCTTTCACGTTGATCTTTCTTTCCCTATGAAAAGTGATTCCCTGTTGTAGTCTCCGTGCTCCCTGATCTTTCCCAACCCAAGAGAGGAAGTTAAGAAGGTACTTCAGCCAGTGTCAACGCTATCAGGAAAGGTGAGAAAAAAGAGAGCAAAGAATCGTGGCAGAAAAGTACCTTCTTGCTCAGTTTCTTTTACGCAAAGGCAGGAGATTTGAATAAATTCTATTTGTAACAGGTTACTTTAGAAATGCTGTTTACTGGAGAGCCTATTTCTGCGCACGATGCGCTGCTGCACGGGCTGGTTAGCAGAGTGGTGCCTGAAGACAAGCTGGACGAAGTGACCATGAAAATTGCCAGCAAGATCTGTGAAACAAGCCGATCTGTTGTCGCGCTGGGGAAAGCCACATTTTACAAACAAATGGTGCAGAAGCGAAACGAGGCATATCAAATTGCTGCACAGGCCATGGTGGACAACCTGGCACTGAAGGACGGTCAGGAGGGAATCCAGTCCTTTGTTCAGAAGAGGAAACCTGTTTGGACACATTCCACAGAGAAGGCACGCAAATAACAATCTTTGTTTTTTCGGTGTGCGCAGTGATTTGATAAGTTATTCCAAAAAGAGAACCACCATGAAATCCAATTATCAATTTCTGTAAATTCCCCAATTTTAAGATTCAATTCACTTCAGTGAATATGCTCTCTACCGACGTGGAATGAATTGTAAGTAGAAAATGGACATTATTGTAAATAAAATAAAATATATTTGCTGTAGAATTATTTTCAAACTACAAAGACATTTTATGATGAAACACAACTTTGGATTACAGAATGATGTCGCACAGAAGGAGTCCATTCAGCCCATCACATCAGTGCCGGTTCATTGAAAGAGCTAACCCATTGCCCTTAATTTTTCCCCTTTCAAGTATTTATCCAGCTCCCCTTTTAAAAGTTACTGTTGAATCTATTTCCTTTGCCCTTTCAGAAAATGTATTCCAGATTACATCAACTCATGTCATGCGTATAAAAATTCTCTTTCTTTTGCCTCTGGTTCCTTTGCCAGTTACCACAAATCTGTGTCATCTGGTTACTGGCCCTCTTGCCAGTGTTAACCATTAGATTATTCATTATTGTTCTGCTAAGACTTGAAAGATGATTCTGAGTTCCTTGATAGCTCAGTGAATTTAACCAATGTGTATATCGTAGGTCGACTATATGGATGAGGAAAAGCCAGACTTATTCCTCGCTGTGATCTGAATTAACTAGTCTTAGCTGGAGGTGATGGTACCATAAGAGGCTTCAGTATTAGTGGGTTACAGATGAGCTGGGGTCTCTACTGCTGATTGCTTATTAAGCTACACTTTGTGAGTGATGGGTGTCTGGATGTAAGGTGAGGATGTGACCAGTCCCAGCGTGACTCCAATCTGTGGTCATACAGTCTGCCAAAACTCACTGTCAACATTCCCAAAGGAATAATGGTCACTTGGGGTGGGGTACAGGACCAGTGCCTTTGGAAGCATATCCCATCATGGAGCCAATCCTTTCAGCCAAGAGCGGGAAAAGAGAATGTTTCCCCTTCAGAGGGAGGTGTGGTGGAATCTAGAAATACGGATGTTTTTGAAATAAGAGGTGGCCAAATTAAGGCAGAGGTGAGGAGAAATTTCTTCTCTCAGAGGGTTGTGAATTTTTGGAATTCTATACCACAGAGAACTGGGGAGGCTGAATCATTGAATATATTAAAGGCTGAGTTGGACAGATCTTTGGTTGACAAGGGAGTCAAAGGTGATAGGGAACAGGCGAGAAAATGGAGTTGAGGCCAAGATCAGGTCAGCCATGATCCCATTGAATGGTCAAACAGACTTGAAGGGCCAAATGGCTCCTGCTCCTATTTCTTATGTTCTTCTGCTCTCAAGGTTGCCTCAGGTTTCCACCTCTAGATCGCAAGGGAGCTTTATAGCTCTATTCAACCTGGAGATGGCAGTAGATTTCAAACCTATCCACCGAACTAAAGCAGCCTTCAAGGAAAGAAGCTAGAAGACATCAAAGTTAGAGAAAAAAATATTTTCAAGGGATTGTATGTAGTTTGTGATAGAATTCTGCAAAGGCGTGAGATGCTTTATTCCAGTGTGGGGGTTGTTACAATTTAGATTTTTATCACATTGATTACTCTCTCAAAGCTTTCACAGAGGTTCCTATAAACAAACCTTACAAGCTGCAGTGTACAAGTCATACCTTTTCAATAATGCATGCTTTACAAATTGCATAACCCTATTATTCTATTTTTTAATATCTTAGTTAAACATAGGTTTGCGTCATACACACACATTTACATTTTGAAATAGCAGGTTGTGAACTTAGATCAATATTTTAACAATTGCATAAAGTAATCAAGCGCAAAACTTTGCTTAATATTAAAAAATATAAAACAGCAATAGAATGAGGAGCCTCTATTTGGTCTTTAAGTGGCAGATTAAATCTTCTTTTGCCTCTCGTACCCCTATTAATATTAGTGTCTCTTATCGAAAGAAAGTCTTGCGTATGTTTTACCTCATAGGATCTTAGAGCTGTCACAGCACAGAAGGAGGCCATTCAGCCTCGATAGTCCATGCCAGCTCTCTGCAAAAGCAATCCGGTAGTCTCAACCCCCGCGTCCACCTTTTCCGCATGGCCCCGCTAATTTTTTTCACCTCAATTACTTGTCTAATTCCCTTTTGAAAGTCACAGTTATCCCCCGAGTACCCATGGCTGAGATCAGCTCCCTTGGCATAGACTGGGGATGTATTGAGACAGTTGTGTAAAGCTGAGACGTCATCAGTTAAGTGCCCCTTTCAACCAACATCAACCCATGATAATGTCCCCATTCATACACCTCGATGGGTGAATGGACTGTGATACTGAGCAATCTGGGCAGAGGAAGGTTCCAGGTTCATTCCTGGCTGTGTTGCGAGTTATCTGATCTCAGCTGGCACGCTAGCAGAAGCTTTGCAATTGGCCTGGGTGCTTTGGGCCAAAAATGTCCAATGCACCATTGTTTATGGAGCTGACTCCTGGGATTTTGTTTCTCTTTGATATGCTTTTCACTTCATTTCGTTCCAAGAACATCAAGAAGTAATCAACTTGAAAATGTTTGCACATGGTTGGATTTTTATCATGCCAATGATTGGCCACAATTTCTGCACACCCGTAAGTTAATTATTGCCCACAGCCCAATCTCAGAATTGAAATTATTCAATCTTCAGGCATTTGCAGTGCCCCAATGGTTTCATGAGTAAATGCACTGTCAACTCTGATTCTCATCTATCCAGGTAAAGAAAAGAAAGATTTGCATTTATATAGTGCTTTCCAGAACCACAGGATGTCCCCAGTGAAGTACTTTTGAAGTGTAGCCACTGATGTAATGCAGCCAATTTGTGCACAGCAAGCTCCCACAAACTGCAACGTGATAATGACTAGATAATCTATTTTTGTGATGTAGATTAAGGGGTAAATATTGGCTGGACACAGGGGATATCTCCCCTGCTCTTCTTTGAAGTCGTGCCATGGGATCTTTTATGTCCACCCGGTTTAAAGTCTCATCCTTGTCCAAATGCAGCAAGACTTGGACAATATCCAAGTTTAGGCTGACAAATGGCAAGTAACATTTGTGCCATACAAGTGCCAGGTAACGATCATCTCCAACAAGAGACAATCTAACATTGAAGATGCCCTCCATCATACCGTGTGACACTACCACCGTGCTAAATGGGATAGATTTTGAACAAATCTAGCAACTCAAGACTGAGCATGTCCAAATACAGCAAGACCTGGACAATATCCAGGTTTGGGCTGACAAGTGGCAAATAACATTCGTGCCACACATGTGTCAGGCAATGACCATCTCCAACAAGAGAGAATCCAACCATCGCCCCTTGATGTTCAATTGCATTACCATCACTGAATCCCTCACTATCAACATCCTAGGGCTTACCATTGGCCAGAAACTGAACTGGACTAGCCATATAAATACTGTGGCTACAAGAGCAGGTCAGAGGCTGGGAATCCTGCAGCAGATAACTCACCTCTTCACGCCCCCCCCCCCCCCAAAGCCTGACCACCATCTACAAGGCACAATTCAGGAGTGTGATGGAATACTCCCCACTTGCCCGGATGAGTGCAGTTCCCACAACACTCAAGAAGCTGGACGCTGTCCAGGACAAAGCAGTCTGCTTGATTGGCACCACATTCACAAACATTCACCCCCTCCATGACTGAGGCACAGTAGCAGCAGTGTGCACCATCTACAAGATGCACTGTTGGAATTCACCAAGGCTCCTTAGACAGCACCTTCCAAACCCACAACTGCCACCATCTAGAAGGACAAGGGCAGCAGATACATGGGAACACCACCACCTGGAAGTTCACCTCCAAGTCACACACCATCCTGACTTGGAAATATATCGCCGTTCCTTCACTGTTGCTGGATCAAAATCCTGGAACTCCCTCCCTAACAGCATTGTGGGTGTATCTACACCACATGGACTGCAGCGGTTCAACTAGGCAGCTCACCACCACCTTCTCAAGGGCAATTAGGGATGGGCAATAAATGCTGGTCTAGCCAGCAACAGCCACAGCCAATTAATTTAAAAAGAAAAGACAGCACCTCCAACAGTACAGCACTGCCTCAGTACCGCTCTGGAATGTCAGCCTTGAGGTTTGTGCTCAAGTTTCTGGAATGGGACTAGAATCTACAACCTTGAGGTTTAGAGGCAAAATTGCTACCAACAAAACCCAGGTTGAATCCTCAGCTGTTCCCGGGTTAACTGACCTCAGCTAGAGTGCCGGTGGAGACACTGCAATTAGATTTGGTGCCGCTGTGCAAAGGAAAGGGAACTGAGTTTACTCGAGTTACCAACCCCAGGGTGGGGAGGAGAGATTTATTTTTCCATGCACTATTTGTACTAAAATCAGAAACCGATTCCGCAATGACCATTTATAAGATTCTGCAATAGTATGTGGAATGTACAGTCTCAACTCCTCAGTTATGGGTAGTTTCTATACGCAGGGGCCGGAAATAAATTGCTGACATCATTCTATATTCTGAATGAGCATGTATGTGAGGAATTATACGTTCTACAATAACCAAACAAAGTATTGATATGGGTTGCACAATGAGTTAAAGTACAAATTGTACTGTACAGTAATTAGTATGGAATTCTCTGCAGAAATCGAAGTTGATAACCAGCTATGGTCACATGACATAGCATGCTTTAGACATTGCCCGTGAATGATATGATCTCAATATCACATTCAGGGTACTGTCTGGAACGTTCTCACTCTACAATGATTGTGCCTGAATCAATGCATTAAAAAATTTCCATTAACGTACATCATTTTCCCAACTCGAACTACTTCAGACTTTTGAAATACAGTCTCGTTAGGTACAAATACAGGACCTTGGGCTTTTTAAATAGAAACAAGAAAATAAGAGTACAAAAGCAAGGACATTATGATGAACCCGCCTGAAAATTGGTTCAGCTTCATTGGCTGGAATTTTCCACCCCTCCTCCCTCCCCCGACAGGTTCTGCCACAGTGAGGGGGCAGAAAGATTCTGGCCATTGTGTCCAATTCTGGACACTGCACTTCAGAAAGGATGTGAAGGCTTTAAGGGTGCTGAAAAGATTTCCGAGAATGGTTTCCATGACGAAAGACTTCAGTTACCTGAATAGGTTGGAGTTGCTGGGGTTGTTCTCCTGAGAGAAGTGAAGGTTAGGAAGAAGTTTTCAAAGTCACAAAGGGGTCAAGCCAGAGAAGATAGATACAGACTATTCCCACTGGTGGAAGGGTCGAGAATCAGAGGACTCCGATGTAACATGAAGGACAAAAGAACCAACAGCGACATGAGAAAAAGCATTTTCCTCAGTGAGTGGTTAGGGCCCGGAATGTACTGTCTGAGAGTGAGGTGGAGGCAGGTCCAATCATAGCTATCGAAAGGAAACCAGAGAGGCACCAGGGGAGAAATATTTAGCGGGGCTAAAGGGAAAGGGATGGGGGAGCGGGGCTATTTGAATTGCTCTTGCAGAGATCTGGCACAGGCCTGACAGGCCGAATGGATTCCTCCTGTGCTGCAACCATTCTGTGATTCTATTAATACAGCAGCTACTTCCCCCAGATGGCAATGTGATAAATTATCAGTTAATCTGCTTTTGTGCTGCTGGTTGTAGGAAGAATATTGGCCTCAACACCCTGCTCTTCTTCAAATAGTGTCATAGGATCTTTGGTATCCACCTGATTGGGCAGACAGAGTCCCGGTTTACCATTTCATCTAAAGAGTAGCATTTCCAACAATGCAGCACTCCCTCAGTACTGCGCTGAACTTCCAGGTTCATCTTCTGAGTGGAAACACATTGTCAGAAATCAACCTGACCGTTCAACGAACTCAGCGCAATGAGTTCTGACAAAGGGTCTCCACCCGAAAGTTAGCCCATACCTCTAATAAAATGTTAATCAGTTTTCTGTATATTTCCAACACTTTGAGTTTTTATTCAGGTCTTCAATATTTGTTAGTTTTTCACCTTTCTTGAACTTAATCACACATGACATTCTAA
The DNA here is from genome assembly GCF_017639515.1 of Carcharodon carcharias. Classification (NCBI taxonomy): domain Eukaryota; kingdom Metazoa; phylum Chordata; class Chondrichthyes; order Lamniformes; family Lamnidae; genus Carcharodon; species Carcharodon carcharias. The sequence goes on from NC_054479.1 coordinate 139,519,592, forward strand.
GAATGTGGATCTTTGCCTGTGTTGTGGTACTTTTACTTATTCTTTCATGGGATGGGGGCGTCACTGGACAGGCCAAAATTTGTTGCCCATCCCTAATTGCCCTTGAACTGAGTGGCTTGCCAGGCCATTTAAGAGTTACATGTAGACCAGACCAGGTAAGGATGGCAGATTTCCTTCCCCAAAGGGACATTAGTGAACCAGACAGTCAATGATAGTTTCATGGTCACCATTCTTGAGACTAGCTTTCAATTCCAGATTTACTATTTGAACTTAAATTCCAGCAGCTGCCTTGGTGGGATTTGAACCCATGTCCCCAAAGCATTAGTCAGGCCTCTGGATTACTAGTCTCGTGACAATATCACTACACTGCCATCTCTCCTTATATTGATGGGATGGGGAAGCCTGTGGGTGCCAATTGTTTCATACGTACTTTCTCAGCTAATAGATTTAGTGATATATTTTATTGTGATATTTGCTTAGGAAGTAACAATTAATTTTCTTACACTTGATTAAAAGAGAACGCATTAAGTGTTTTGCAATTTTTTTTGTTTGGGGTGTACCAATTTCTTCACAATCGTATTAAATAGTTGCTTGGTAGTACAGAACTTGGGTATTGCTGGGAAAAGATGTTTAGTCAAAACTTTTCATCTTGCACTCATTCGCAATTCGGACAATTCGCAGGAAAATACCAATGCCATTGCTTTTTTCAGCAATAATCATTTTACTCATAAATCTTGTACTTGTAGTTATAAATAGATGAAAACAGTATGTCAAATACATTTTTGTCATGAGAAACATATTAACTCAATCTGTGAACTGGAATGATTGCAACCAGAGTGTTGATTTGAAACAGGCCTCAGGTGGAGGAGTATCCCACTTCAGAATTCTTAGATGGCAATTATATTTTCATCTCTGCAGCCCACACTTGTTTATGGTACAGTTGCACGTCTCAGGAAGTGATTCTTAAAACTGGTTTGCTCTGCTATTAGGTAAATCTGCCCTATTTATGCTGCGTTCAGTTTTATTAACAGGGGACAAGAAAAAAAAATTGAGGTGGCAATAAAATAAGGCCCCAGCCTACCCCACTGTCCTCCATTCATCTAAGGAGGTATCCCCATCAGGCCTTGACAGTAATGCCAGTTATTTTTAACACACCACGTTTACAACCAATGTGAAATTAAAAGTGAATTGCTGCTTCACCTGGAAAGAGTGTTTGGACCTTGGATAGTGAGAAGGGAGGAGGTTTGTTTTTTATTCATTGATGAGATGCGGGCATCGCTGGATAGGCCAGCATTTATTGCCCATCCCTAATTTCCCTGGAGAGGGTAGTAAAAGGGAAGGTGCTGCATCCCCTGATCCTGTACAGGAAGGTGCCGTGAGAAGTGGAGAGGGTGTTGGTGCAATTGAGAGAGTGGACCTGAGTGTCATGGAGGAAATGGTCCCTTCAGAACGCTGAGAGGGGAGGGGAGGGAAAGATTTGTTTGGTGGTGGCATCATGCTGGAGGTGGTGGAAATAGGGGAACGTTTAATGTGGAGGCTGGTGGGTGGAAAGTGGGGACAAAGTGAACCCTATCATGGAGGGGGTGAAAGGATGAGACCAGAAGTGCAGGCAACAGAACGGACAAGGTCGAGGGTCCTGTCAACCATGGTGGGGGGAGTTTCTTGGTGGAGAATAAAGGAAAGCAAATTGGAAGCACTAGTATGGTTGGATGCATCATCAGAACAGATGAGATGGAGACAGAGAAAATGAGAGAATGGAGTAGAGTCCTTACAGGAAGCAGGATGTTAGGAAGTATAGTCAATGCAGATAAGGGATTCTGTAGGCTTGTAGTGGATTAACCTGTCCCCAGAAATGGAGACAGAGAAGTCAAGGGAGAGAAAGGAAGAGTTGAAGATGGAAGGTGTGAAAGTGAAGGAAGAGTGGAAATTGGAAGCAAAGTTGATTAAATTTTCCAGTTATGGATGAGAGCAGGAAATGGCACCGATACATTCATCAGTGTGCCAGAAAAAGAGCAGAGATGGAGAACCTGACTCGGACCGGAACAAGGAATGCTCCACAAATCTCACAAGCAAGGCAAGCCTAGATAGAATCCATATGGGTTCCCATAGCAATACATTTTATTTGGAGGGAGCGAGTGGAGTTAAAGGAGATGTTGTTCAATGTGAGAACAAGTTCAGCCAGGTAAAGAAGAGGATTGGTTAAGTCTAGTGTGTTAAAATCAAAAACATGTATTTATATGGCATCCTTAACATAGTTAAAAAGCCCAAGGCATTTCACAGGGGCATAAAGAGAAATGGAAAATTTGACGCTGGGCCACACAAGGAGATATTAGGATGGATGACCAAAAGCTTGATCAAAGAAGTCAGTCCAGGTTTCTGTTCTCACCCTGATCTCAGATATCATGTTCATTTTATTTCTAGCTTCTACCCATCTCTTGTCTTTAAGAGGCCCACCTTTGACTCTTCCCTTCCATCTCTATCTCTGGTGACGGACTTCCCATTATTATCTATTACAAGCTCTCCAACTCCCACAGAGACCCCAGGTATTATTTTCCACCCCATCATTGTAAACAGGGTCCAATGGATCTTGATCGCCACACCTTTGAGCACATGGTTCATGCATTTGTCATATTACTAAAAATATCCCCAATATGAAAGTTTATCATATTGCTATCACCCACACACAAGCCTTACCAATCTATATTATTGTAATAAAGATGGACCCATCCGATAAGAAATATTGGAAAATATTTTGTGGTTGTCTAATTATTTTATAGACGTTGTAGCATCCATAGCAACATCAATAAAGCACAAGTACAGCCCAATCTGACCAAACAAAGCAGTAAATGCCTCATTGGATACAATGCCCTTGGGTTAATCTGGTTTCTACCTGCTTAATACTCATTGGTTTTAAAGAAGTTATGTGGTCTTTTAGCAGCAGCCAAAGATCTGATCAGCTCGTGTATTATAAAGAACAATGGTAAATAAGCAAGGTGTCAATTAATCTCTATTACACAACTAAACAAGCAAGTGGGAACATCGCTGGCAGCATTAAGGAAAGGTTAAAGCTGTGTAAACATTCACTAATCTTTTTTTTCTTCATTCACGGGAAGTGGGCGTTGCCGGCTGGATCAGCATTTATTGCCCATCCCTAATTGCCCCTTGAGAAGGTGGTAGTGAGCTGCCTGCTTGAACCACTGCAGTCCATGTCGTGTAGGTACATCCACAGTGCAGTTAGAGAGGGAGTTCCAGGATTTTCACCCAGTGATAGGGAAGGAACGACGATGTATTTCCAGGTCAGGATGGTGGGTGGCTTGGAGGGGAACTTTCAGGTGGTGGTGTTCCCATCTATCTGCTGTTCCTGCCTTCTAGATGGTAGTTGTTGTGAGTTTGGAAGGTGCTGTCTAAGGAGGCTTGGTGAGTTCCTGCAGTGGATCTTGTGGATGGTGCTGACTGAATCAGAGAATCTTTACAGTGCAGAAGGAGGCCATTTGGCCATCAAGTCGGCACTGGCTCTTTGAAAGAGCATTCTACCTAGTTGATAGGTTGGCAAGTCGACTCTGATTGGCCAAGGTGTTGCCATGGAGAAAGCAACAGGGAACTATAGGCTCTCCAAGCTCCCGGATAATTCAAAAAATATGCAAGGCTGAAATATATTCCTTTTGTTTGCAGAGAACAGATCCCTGTGTATGAATGTACGTCACTTCTAACAAGCATAAATGAGCCACATTATGAGCTTTATCTTTAATTGGTTGTTCTTAAATTATTGGTTGTTTATTAAATCCTGAAACCAGGCTGGAATTACCTGAAATCACGATAACTCAGAGGTTTTTGCTTTCTGCTTCATGGAGGAGGTCACTGCGCAGAGATTCTAACATGATCAGTGATAGAGCGTTCCGCTTCTTTGGGTTATTCAGGATGATGGTCCTAAACAGAAGACAAACTATATTCCAGCAGAGAAAGTTACGTTACAATCATCTGTGCAGCATTGACAAAGATATTCTTAGCTCTCCCAAGGCTTTACTGCAGGGAGCTTGATTCATTTGGCAATCAGCATACCTAAATTATGCCTATGGGAGGATCATATATACCTGTGTAAAAGTCGGTCTCTTGTAAATGTCGACCCCATGATTTTTGGCCTAAAAACGTAATTTTTGATACACAGGTACCTCATGTAAGGGTCTCAGTCTAGTTTCCTATGGATTAAAGATCAAAAATTTCAGAACCAAAGTATAATCCTGGAGATGTTAATGATTCAATTGAAAATGTATACTGGTAAGTAAATGGTTAAAATGTTGATAGCATTAAGTTTTGTATTTACTTATTCAAATGATTAAAATGATCAGATTATGAATGATAATTAACATAATTTTTTTTTTTAGTGTTGTTGGTTTTTATTTTATTCCATTGTGACAAACTGCATGTTTTTTTTATTCATTCATGTAATATGGGTGTCACTGGCCAGGCCAGCATTCACTGCCCATCCCCACCTGCTGCACACTGCTGCCACTGTCCGTCGGTGGTGGAGGGAGTGAATGTTTCTGGATGTGGTGCCAATCAAACAGGCTGCTTTGTCCTGAATAACGCCAAGCTTCTTGACTGTTGTTGGAGCTGCACTCATCCAGGCAAGTGGGGAGTATTCTATCACACTCCTGACTTGTGTCTTGTAGATGGTGGACAGGCTTTGGGGAGTCAGGGGGTGAGTTACTTGCCGTAGGATTCCTAGCCTCTGACCTGCTCTTGCAGCCACAGGATTTATATGGTTTGTCCAGTTCAGTTTCTGGTCAATGGTAACCCCCAGGATGTTGATAGTAGGGGATCCGTGATGGTAATGCCATTGAATATCAAGGGGCATTCTCTGCAACATGCAAGTTCTCAGTCTCTAAGTTTAACAGCAAGAACTTATTATTACATCTGTTGCCCTGTCTCTCCAATCGAGTTTCAGTGTAGATCACATTCTATTCCTTCATTGTGGCTCCTACTTTTGATCTCTCTTTGTCCATTCCCTCTTTTCCCTCTCTTGACATCAATATTTGCACCTCCACCCACTGCATCCTCTTTATAATGCCAGGGCTCACCCTCAACCTCCATTTTCACATTACCAACTGTTGTCCAAATTGCAAGTCAATAATATAAAAGCAAAATACTGCAGGTGCTGGAAATCTGAAATGAAAATGCAAAGTGCTGGAAAAACTCAGCAGGTTTGACAGCATCTGTGGAGCGGGAAACAGAGTAAATGTTTCAGATCCAACATGACTTCTTCAGGATGTAATTTGGGTTTTTTTTGCATTTTTATTAATCATTATCGGGATGTGGATGTCAATGGTGAGGCCAACATTTATCACCCATGTTTAATTGAGAAAGTGGTGGTGAGCTCCCTTCTTGAACTGCTGCAGTCCAAGTGGTGTAGATACACCTACAGTGCTGTTAGGAAGGGAGTTCCAGGATTTTGACCCATCGACAGTGCAGGAACGGCCAATATATTTCTAAGTTAGGAAGGCGTGTCATTTGGAAGGGAACTTGTAGCTGGTGGATTTCCCATTTGTCTGCTGCCCTTGTTCTCCTTGTTTTGGTTTACATGGGGTCTCTAATTATTTATGTATGGACTTTCAGAATTTATGGGTGGAATTTAATCCCTTCCTCACCCCCAGGAGTGGGCTGAGAGATGGGGGAGCTATTTATGTGGGAAACCGCAATTAAGGGCCGGAAGGGCCCCAGTCCTCCACCACTGGTACCAGCTGCTGGAGGACCACAAAACATGGGCAAGCTGCCAGGTTTACCCTCACAGACTGGAGGCTGCCCCCCTGCTTGGGCACCCTGTAGCCAATGGAATACCCTGTTGGCATCAAGGGCCACCCCCACCTCCTCCCTGACTTTCAAACTGGCCCCTCCCCTCCACCCCCCTTGCCAGGGCCTGCCTGACTGGTCCCAACAAGGAACCCCCTCCCCATCATTCAACTGCGTTCCAGGGCCTCCAGCACTGTTCATTGTCCCGAGCCACCTACATCCCCAGCTGTGGCCATCACTCCCAGTGTCATTGCTGGGACTGAAGACCTTCTCACCTCTAACTGGCCAGCAGCTCTTGGAGGCAGGACATTTGTTCTGGAGGGCCCAGAAACCCCAACAACAGGCAATTAAATGCTTGATTGAGATTTAATCCCTTCATGAAGGAGGTTATTCAGAATGGTGGGCCTAAACAGAAGACAAGTTATTTTCCAACAGAGAAAGTTACGTTACACTCACCGGTGCAGCATTGACAAAGATATTCTTAGCTCTCCCAAAGCTTTACTGCAGGGAGCTTGATTCATTTGGCAATCAGCATACCTAAATTATGCCTATGGGAGTACCATATATACCTGTGTAAAAGTCGGTCTCATGTAAATGTCGACCCCCTGATTTTTGGCCAAAAAACGTAAATTTTTCATACACAGGTACCTCATGTAAAAGTCAATCCTGGTTTTCTGGGGACCAAAGCTGGAAAATTTCAGAACCAAAGTGGAAGTGCAAAAATTGAATGTTCTGTGATGCCAAGCAAGGGAAAAGAGGGAATGGACAAAAAGAGATCAAAAGTAGGAGCCACAATGAAGGAATAGACTGTGATCTACACTGAAACTCATCAGGGCTCTCTGAAATGGCCTTGGCGGGTAGCCATTGGCTTTCCAACCATGGCTCATTACCATGGCTATGAAATCCAGGCCAATGTGGCAGGGGGCTTGCTTCTTATGTGTTTGGGAGGGTGTCAGACACATTTTGTTGGGGCTAGCGTTGACCCATCCAGGAGCTTAAATTTCTGAAATCTGACTCACTCATTGATTGTTATGCAGCTCGGGGTTGGACATCCTTCCATTGAGGGAAACACTGAACTCCCATTTTCCCATTTTTTGGGGGGGGTGGGGGGGGTGAAGGACCATTACCCTAAAAAATAATTTGTATTTTATCTTTGAATATCCAGATGTGAATTTGCAGCAGTTACAGATTATTTTTAGTTCAAAGCAGACTACTGTCTGATCCCAAACCTACTCACTTCCCTGACTTCATTTTAAAGATTATATATGTCATATTGAAAGAAAGTAATTGTAACTCATTAAAAGATACAATGGGCCCGATTTTAACTCTGTGCAAGTGCATGGGTTTTAAATGAATTAATAATTTAACACAATTGAGCAATGCCATGTATGAATTTCACTGCTGGTATAATGCCAGGTACTTAGGCCGTACTTGCCAGCGATTGGCTGATCAAATCAAACAGCATGTTCCTCCAGTTGTTCGTAATAGGCAGAGTGCAGGCTGTATTCAACCAGCCCATGCTTGCAAAACCCAAAACAAAACGCCTATTGTTAGATGTGATTCCTTGATTGGACAGCACTTACTGAGCAATCCTGAGTGCACTAACGGCCAATTTCAGTTAATCAGTAGAACTCATAACATGGCTCATTTACGCTTGCTAGAAAAGACATACATTCATACACAGGGACCTGTTACTTGCAAATACATGGAGAACAAGTTAATGTTCAAGCCTTACGCATTGTTGAATTACCCTGGAGCTGGGGACGCCTATGGTTTCCCATTGCCTTCTCTGTGTCAACGCCTCAGTCAATCAGAATTTTCTTGCCAAACAATCAGCACCCTTTCCTCCTGTAGTATAATTTGTCCTGAACGTTTGAAATTTGGCATTCTTGCATTTGTCCAGATAAGTGTAAGATGAAAAACTTTGGCAACATGTCTCTCTTTTCAGCAATAGTCAAGTTCTGTAGCACCAAGTGACAGTTCAAACTATTCAACACGCAGAAAGATCTATTCACGGAGAAACCTGCAAGTGAACTCGCTATAAGATCACTCAAATACTGATAATCATTCTGATAATTAATGGTCAAAGCTTCAAGGCATCAGTTAATTGTAAAATAAAGATTATGGATAACTGAATGTTTACAAAGTAGATTAGGAGGTGATCTAGATGAATTGTTTAAGATGATGACAGGATCTGACTGAGTTAATGCAGAGAAACCTTTCCTTTGAAAGGTCTGTCCAGAACAAGGGCTATAGCTTTAAAGTTAGAGCTGGTTCATTCAAGACTGATGCCAGGAAGAGTTCATCACAGAAAGGGTCATGGAAACCTGGGAATTTGGCTGGGGGTGGTTCAAATGAAAAAGTTAAAACAGAGATTGGTAGATTTTTTTTCTTGGTAAGGGTATTAAGGGAACCGAAACACGTATATGGAGTTCAGATACAGATCAGGCATGATCTAATTTAATAGTGGAACAGGTTGGAGGAGCTGAATGGCCTCATCCTGCACAATGGCAACTCTTCTTTGGCAATTCTTGCTCCTGTACAAGTTTATTGTATTTAATTCTAATTCAACCCCGCTTTTTGTCCCCATGTTCCTAGAATAATAGCTGCGGAGGTCTTGTGACGCCTTAGGTCGTGTCCCTGTCTCTGAGACAGAAACCCCAGGTTCAAGTCCCACTCTAGGAATTGATGGCCAAGGAAGGTGCGTTCATAATGTGGCCGAGCAGGTTGAGTATCAAATTGTAAATACTTCCAACGTACACCAAAGACAGGCGGTAGGAGTGGGAGAGATTCCTGGTCAGCCATGTGATGGAAAGAAATTGGAGTCTCTACCATCACTACCGTAGCTCCAGACCACAGCATGCCTGTAAAAGTGTATGCTGTCGCAACAACTTGGACTCCTTGGGGGACCAGTTGGCTCAGCTTGTTGGATGGCTGGTGTGGATCAGTATGATGCTAACATCACAGGGTTCAATCCCTGTTCAAGCCAGAGTGGATTCAGGACCTGCCACCTTACCCTTCCCATGGTGGGGGTGGGGGTGGGGGGGGCGGTTCATGATGCTGTAGGTCAGACTGGCCTTCAGACAGAGAACTCAACATAAGACTCAAGAACAGATGAGTGCCAGTTGGCCCTTTAAGCCTGCTTTGCCATTGGATAAGATCATGACTGATCTGATTACGGTCTCAACTCCACTTTCCCAAGTGGTCCCCATAACCCTTGACTCCCCTGTCTATCAAAAATCTGTCTAACACAGCCTTGAATAAATTAAATAACACAGACTCCACTGCTCCCGGGGGAAGAAAATTCCACATATTAATGACCCTCTGAGAGAAAAAAAATTCTCCTCATCTCTGTCGTAAAAGGGATTCCTCTTATTTTTAAACTGAAGAAGAAGAATAATTCTGAAAACAGTTCCTCTTTTGCTCTGAATGAATAACCAACAATTTTAGTCTTCTGCACTTAATTACTGCTATTGTTGCCCCTAAGTCTCATTGGAAATATGATCTTTCAAGTTGACAATAGTCTTGCGCAGGTGCCAACGGTGCTTGTTTTCCATTATAAATGTCCAAATGTCATCAACCAGATATCAACACTGATTTCACTGTGCTTCAGAATCCCTAAATCTTGCCTTTCTAGCCCAGCTCTTCAGGGCATTTATTTAACCTCACTACACCCACTACACAGGGCTCTGGGCAAATGAGTGCCTGGTAAAAATGTCATCATAGAGCTGGAAATTAATGGGAGACATAGAAGCATATGGAATTGACGGACAGCAAAAGACCAGTTGGTCAAGCCTGCCCCACACACCATGATGGCTGGACCATTATCACTCGACACCTCCCCACAACATCCCTCCCCCACCCCCACCGCTGCGGACAAGCAACCTCCTGGAGAGGCAAAAAATAAAATCAGAGTAAAAACCCTGGGCCATGAAAGGAAAAAAAATATTCTGGAAAATTTCTCCCTGACTTACTCAGGCAATCGAACGAATGCTAAGGATGAAAAGACGCAGGAGAATTCTTTGTGCAAATGCATGAAGAAATAAGGAAACAGCAAAGAGAAACAAAACGAGTAACAGGTGCCGGCAGGTTTGCCCAATCGGCCCGTATTTTGCAGTAGGCGTAGCTGTGAGATTATCAGCACACATCCTTATTAAGGGGTAAATAGGACAGCAATTTCTGGACTCTGTACATACACAGATGAACATGGAAATTAGGCCCCTATCCCCCAAGCTAACCCATTTTCCACACCATGCAGTTGGAACCCGCACACAATTGGAGCCTCATTCCCTACAATCACACCACCTCCCCCACCCCGACCCTTGGTCCCTCATTTCTGCCCCCGCTCTGTCTCCTATCCCCTGCAAATGCCCACGGAGCATCCAAGCCACAGTGGCCTGCACCACCAACCCTTCGCGATCTCTGCCTTAGTAACACAAATTTGTCTGCTCCTAGCCTGTGGCTAATTTTGCAGCATTCCTCATCTGGCACATGCGAGCATACGAATTAGGAGCAGGAGTAGGCCACTCGGCCCCTCGAGCCTGCCCCACCATCCAATAAGATCATGGCTGATCTGATTTCTCCACATTTCCGCCTACCCCCCTAACCTTTCACCCCCTTACTCATCAGGAATCTGCCTTCAAAATAGTCAAAGACTTGCTTCCACTGCCAAGCCTGTCAACCAGTTAAACTTCCACAGTGTTGGGGGTAATTAGGTTTCCCAGCCAGTACTTTACCCTCACACACATACATCTCCCATCAAACCCCAGGCCTTGGCTATCCAATCATAGTAAAGACCAGTGCCTGTGTGTCTGGGTAAGGATCCTTCAATGTGTGGTTAGGAATGTGTTGCTTGGCCTGTTCACTGAGGTCCCAGATCTCATATTGAGGGGGCAGTACAGTTCAGGATTTCCAATCACCACAAGTTCTTGTGCAAAAGCCCATTAAAAAAATCCTCAAGTTAAGAGTAAGTGTAATGAATGGCTGGAGCCACTGACCACAAAATCTGGGCCATATTCTTCTTTTAATTTGGATTTCAGGAGCCCCAGCAGGTGAACCAGCTGTGAGATTGGTGCTGCTCAGTCTGTTCCTGTAGCCTTAGTGGCACATCTTACACAAGACTGTCAATGGCTTGTAAACAGCTGATTTGATGAGACATCTGATTCCGAACCTTAAATGGAAATTGAACTAGGATGAAAGCAGATCGTCAGTTCTTAATCATCGAGGAAAGCATCCAGAGGGAAGAAATGCGCAAGAGCCATTTATGCCTGGACTGGCAGTATCCACCTCAACTTCCAGTATCAGCTTTGTAAATAGAATCAGGTGGTGCCAGAATTTCTGAGAGCCTGTGTAAACAGGTTTTCTCCTGCTCTTCCAGAAATGGCTGGTCAAATGTAAATGCTGTCTCTATCTGTGAGGAACCCCATTGTTGCTGGTTGGAGGTCTGCCAACAGAGAGGAATTGCACAAGGACAGTTGTGTGTCTGTTAACATCAGTATTTGGAATTTGCCTCACCTTGTGCAGCACCAGCCAGTTCTTCGGAGCCGTGTTGCGATTCTTAAAGAAAAACTTCACAATTTTAGCAAGTTAACTCCAGGAATAGATCTCTATACAGCCTTAACCTTGCTATGTGAAACCATTGTATTATGTAGGGTGGTGAAATGAAAGAGCAGCAATGTCATAATAGTAATGATCTTATGCATCTGCCCTTGCATAGCTGAAACTATTACAGCCGTAAAAACTTAAACAGCATGTCTCAAGGCAGCTCACAGTTCAAGGATGGGCCTAAGTAAAAGGAAGACTTGAATTTATATAGCGCCTTTTGTGACCTAGAGACATCTCAACGTGCTTTACACCCAATGAAGTACTTTTGAAGTGTAGTCACTGTTGTAATGTAGGAAACACAGTAACCAATTAGCACGCAGTAAGCTCCCACAAACAGCATTTTATTCTTAATCTGGAATTGTGCTTTATAATAAAAATAATAAAAAATGATTATTTAATACTTATCAGTGCTGGCACATTGATATTGACTAGTCTGTCCCCACAGACCCTGTCTGAGCTGCTGAGTGTTTCCAATTTGTTCTGTTTCTGTTTTAAATTTCCACCATTTGCACTTTTTAGCTTTTTTATTTTCATGTCACTAATGTTTTGGACAGAAGATAGAGACAAACTGAACATCTTGGTCCTCTCACCTTCTGTCCTTGAGCAGTGGTGTTTTTAATTGTTTTAAAACTAGGCTGAGGCGGGTTCCACCAAACTCTCAGTTTTCATGGTCCAAGTTTAAAAGTAAACTCTCTTTATGGTCAACTCAGAAGGTTGGTTTATTTCACATTCAAACCCAGGATGGTGTCGGGGGTGTGGTGGTGGTGATGTTCACACACACACACATACACACACACACACACACACACACACACACACACACACACACACACACACACACACAGTAAGGGGGGAATAGAGAAGAGGGAGCTTTACAACTATGGGCCAGAGTTTTACATTGCTATTGCGGGCACGCGCCCGACCCGAACTCACATGAAATCCTACGAGAAGACATCACACTCGAGCAATGTTAGTCAGTGGGCGCGTGCGGGAGTCGGAAGCGCGTCCGCTGACAATTAACGGGGCCATTAAGCCTATTAAAAAGACAATTATGTAGAATTTTACATTGCCTGTGCGATTTTGTGGTCAGTGCACAGGCAACATGGGCAGGCAGCTGTGCCATTTTGAAGCATTTCTCATTCAAGGGTGGGATAAAATGGATCCAGAGCATTGGCAGTGTGGGTAGCCAGGAGTTTAGGTGAGAGTTTGCTGTCAGTTTGTTTCTGAGATTTGAGAGCTTTCTCTGTGATGTTTGCTGCATTCTTTGCATTGGTAGCTTTTTTTTTTGAGGACTCAGTTGCTATTATAGCTTTCTTGGATGATTTGTGCCTTCTGTATCTCTGCTAATGGGGATTGTATACTCCGCTGGAGGGACCTCCTTGGAAGAGAAAGAGAGAGCCAGAAGGGAGAGGAAGCCAGTTGTCCACAGGTAGCGTCCCAAGCAGCAACCTGTGAGATGAGAGGTGCAGGCAAAGGAGATGTAGGGCCAGCAGGAAGTGTAAGACAGAAGTGTCTGCAGAAGGCACCGCTATCCTGCAGCCAGAGTCTACAGTCAGCGCTCCAGCTACCTCAACATGTCTGAGGTCCAGTGCCATAGGAGGCTTCAGCTCTCTAGGGAGACTGTCATCTCCATATGCCAGATGATAGGGCCAGAGATCGCCTCCACTGTGTGGGTGGGCACCCTATGCCAGTGGCCCTCCACTTCTACACCGGTTCTTTCCAGGGATCAGTGGGGGATAAGTATGGTGTGTCCCAATCTGCTGCCACAGTTACCTCAAGCTGGTCACTGCCGTTCTCTTCAGGTGGGCTGTGGCATTTGTTCATTACTGGACAGATGAAGCCAGCCAGGATGAGCGAGCCAGAGAATTCACGGCAATTGCTGGGTTTCCCTGCATCCAGGGTGACATCGACTGTACTCCCCAAGGCGCCAGCGGGTGACCTGGGTGCCTTCATGAGCAGAAAGGGCTTCCGCTCCATGAACATGCAGCTAGTCTGCGATCACAAGATGCAGATTCTGCAAGTCTGTGGAAGGCACCCTGGCAGCTCCCATGATGCATACATCCTGCGACACTCCAAGGTGCCAAGGCTGTTCATGGCTCCAGCTCGGCTGGATGGTTGGTTGCTGGGCGACAAAGGATATCCCTTGAAAAGGTGGCAGATGATGCCACTCCAGCACCTAAGGACAGAGGCAGAGGAGAGGTACAATGCCTCCACAAGGGCCATTATCGAGAGGACCATCGGGCTGCTGAAGATGTGGTACAGGTGCCTGGACCGATTAGGGGGAGCACAGCAATATCATCATTATAGTCATTGCGTGCTATCGTCTGCACAATCTGGGTCTGGCAAAGGGGGATCCACTGGAGGATGAAAATAGCGAGGCAGCTCCACAGGCTGCAGAGGAGGGATCAAGCGATGGATCTGATGAGGAGCCCAGGGAGGCACAGGGTGAGAATGTGGAGGTAGACATGAGGAAACTTCAGAGAAGCCTTGTTCAGATAGGCTGCCAAGGTATCACTTCCAGCTCATGCCAAGGCCACCGTCTCCTTACCAGACATTTGCGATGAGCCAAAACAATCAACCCGAAGTCGATTCAGATCCTCGGTAATAGGTTTCCAGCCTCTGCAGTCCATCATAAGCCACTGACGTGCCCTGCACCTATTAGCATCATCAAGCATTCTCAGGCCGTTAAAACAAAATCAATAATTATCTCTTCTCCAGAGTTGCAAGAAAGGAAAATAACATAATGTGGTCTCAACATTCGCACTAAAAGAATACATAACACTGATGAAATGAAATAATCTCACCTGTGAAAAACTCCTCTCGTGCTCGTGCTGCCTTAAACTTACAATTGTGAGCGGTGCATCTTGATGTGCCCCCTCTCCCCTCGCTGGCAGCACCATTGGCAGCAGCGGGCTGACTCTGTTCTCCTATTGGCCCTGATGACCTTGGCGATCGTCCTCTGGCTGGCAGAGCCTGAGTGGCCACCACCTGGGAGGGAGCATCCAGCGCCATGACTGAGCACTCCTCTGTTGTCATGGACTCATCAGATGCCACAGTCACTGGCAGTGGGTCGGAGGAGCTGCTGCCATCATCCAGAGCACTCTGAGAGGAGCCCACAGAGACAGCACGAAGCTCGTCCACTGGCGCCAGGTCAGTTTGGACCTCCCTGCTTGCTAATGATGGACGGGTACCTGGTAGAGAGACTAGTTGCCTCATCCAATTTTCACACTGACACTGACTACCTGAGGTCAGTGTCTGTGAGAGGGCTTGCAGGTCTGAGCGCAACCCCAAGAACCCCTGATTCAGTCCCTGGAGCTGCCTCTCCATAAGAGTTGCCACTCTCTCAATGGAGGAGGCAGTGCGCTCAGCGTTCAGGGTCAACACAGTGCTCACGCTCTGCCTGGACTCCTCCATGACAGAGACCACCCAGACCCTCAGGGATCTTTGCCACATCTTCCCATGCATCCCACTGGACATCCAGCATCTGCCACCTGATGGACCACTACAGAGTCTCATCATCTGCCTCAGACTCAGCACTGATTTGGTCTCCGACTGCTGGCGCCCTGGGCCCTCTCTGCCTCCACCAGCTCCTCATGTGAGTGCACCATGCCCTCCCGACTGTGCACCACCATTGGAGCTGACGGACTAATGCCCACCGATGTGCTTGTATCTGCGTTGATGGCTGGTTCCCAGTAAGTTTAACGTGGGTACATCTGTCTGCCACTCCTCCTCTGTGACTCCACTAGAGGGGTAAGCTTATCAAGATACAAATGACATCCATTTTCCCCTCATGGCCCCCTTTTGAAATGGACCTGGACAGTCCCAGGTATGAAATAGGTCTGTCAACACCTCTGTAGGAATAGTGAGTTTCAATCTCTGCTTGTCCCCTGGTTTTGTAATTACAATGTCCTTCCAATGGGTGTGAGATTCCACAAATATGAGAGGGTAACTCTTTTGTTCTTGTAACACCTGTTGGAAACTTCCAGGATAGAGTCTTCTGACCTGTAGCAGCCATCTTTTGGTTCAGCAAAGGTCCATTTTAAAATAGCAAAACAAAGTTTGCTGTACACAGTTTCGATTTCTTTCATGTCTTACTGACATGTCACTAGGTTTATAAAGAATAAGTTGTTTTGTGAGAACGAACTTTAATCTTAACATGTCTCATGCAGAAAACATGATGTGCGCAGTCTTAAAAATAACTCATGACAAGTTATAACATCATTGTGAGTCTTTCTTTATAGAACAACAATGTAGCCTCTCTTCATTTGTACCACATCTCTCTGCTCATTTGCTTTACACAAAGGCAGAGTTTCTGTGTCAACCATACTCCTTCATAGTTGCATGGCCTGAAAGGAAAAGGTTCCAAATTGCATGAATGAACCTGGAATTGTCTGTGGGCTCTTCTCTGGTCTACTGCATAATGACTTCTCTTCTCAATTGCAAAGCTATGCAACATGCAGCAGGTATAGACATTTCATAGAGTCGTAAAATGGTTACAGCACAGGAGGAGGCCATTCAGCCTGTCATGTCTGTGCCAGCTGTCTGTAAAACCTACTCAGTTAATCCCATTCTCCAGCCTTTTCCCCTGCAAATATTTTCTCTTCAGACAGTTATCCAATAGCCTTTTGAATGCCACAACAGAACCAGTCTCCACTACCCCCATTCTTACATTCAAGCAAAAATTCCAGTGTTTAGTCTATTCAGGTAAGGTGTTTCTCTGCAGCCCTGCAAAAGTATTGTGTCCAGTACTGGGCACCACACTTTAAGAAGGATGTGAAGGCATTAGAAAGGATACAGAAAAGATTTATAACCATGGTTCTGAGGATGAGAGACTTCAGTTACATGAATAGATGTGCATTCTAGATCCTAGTCAGCCACTGCGTAAAGTAGATTTTCCTCATGAAATTTCTGGCTCTTTTGTCAATCACCTTAAACCGGTGTCCTCTGGTTTTCAAGCCTTCTGCCAACAGGAACAGGTTCTCTCTATCTACCCTGTCCAGACCCCTCA
The DNA here is from genome assembly GCF_017639515.1 of Carcharodon carcharias. Lineage (NCBI taxonomy): Eukaryota > Metazoa > Chordata > Chondrichthyes > Lamniformes > Lamnidae > Carcharodon > Carcharodon carcharias. Next base: position 139,535,991 of record NC_054479.1, read on the forward strand.
TGATTTTGAATTAATCTAATCCTCGAATCTAATCTGCTCTTAGCCTTCTCTTCTCTTAGGTGTACTGTCCCAGCTTTTCCAATCTATCCGCAGAACTGAAGTCTCTCAACTCCAGGACCATGATTGTAAATCTTTCTTGCAGAATTGGACGCAGTGCCTTTGCAGGCCTGTAGAGAAGTGCCTTGCCTGATGTAGTAATTATAGTTCTGATAAAAATAGGACTGTGGCTTTAAGAATAGTCCTGTGTTGTAAGATCACATGATCTGTGTAAACCAATGAGTTAGCAGCACAGGGAACCTCTAGGGAAGAGTTCTTCTTTAGTTATGGAGTTAGATGCACACGTGTAGCTGCTGCATGTGTCTTGTAAATAAAGTTCAATGTTTCCACCAAGAAAAGTTGCCTGGAAAATCAACTCTATAACACCCGACTAATTGAAATTTTTGCTTGAATGTACGAATGGTGAGCTCCTGTTGATTCTGGTTTCAGACAGATGCTTCATTGTGTTTACATTCCACTGCTGCTTGTGAGTTTTTCAATGGGGTTATCAATCAAGATTGTAGAGTGTAACCTGGTCTTGCAGCAGCCACCAGCCATCAATCCATCCAATCCAATCTATGAGCTTTCAAATAGTGCAGAAACCATCAACTTCCACATAATAACAGCAAGAGTAGCTTGCCGCAGCATAATCAGACAAAAATTGACATTGAACCAAAGGAGGAGATGGTAGGGCAGGTGACTAAAAGTTTGGTCAAAAGAGGTAGGTTTTAAGGAATGTCTTAAAGGAGGCAAGGTGTTAATGTCACAAACCTGTCACAATGAAGTGCAAGCTCTAGTTGTAAGTGAGAGCAGCTGTCACTAATTGGGGAAAGGTTAGGGCATCATTCTTAAGTATATATAAGAACCAGTTTCCACCTGGGAGAAAAAAAGAGAGCCTGTACCTTCTGGGTTTTGTGAATAAACATATGTTAATGAAAGACTGGCTCCAGACTCCTTTACTCAATGAATGAGTAGTGCATTATAACATGGTAGCATAAGGAATAAAGTAAGGGAGAGAGGTTAAGTAAATTCCAGAGTTTAGGGCCTAGGCAGCTGCAGGTATTCCTGATGTTGAGCATTGACTTGCATTAGGATGGACCATAGTCAGACAATCCCTACTCACTAATTGAATGGAAGCCTTTTTGTTAAAGTAGGCCATGGGGTTGCTGTGAAGTGTCCTGATGCTCACCATGTCACCCCCTAAAAACACAGTATCTGTCATCATGTAGAGTATCTCCGGACTGCAGGCTGGCTGACCTGGTAGGTGTCTCCCGTAATGCTATAGTTCAGTGCTAACCTTCGCAGTTGTGGAAAAGGCTATCATGTTTTAGGAACTTGTCTGCATATCCATCTCAAACAGGTTGCACTGCTAAGTGAATAGCCTCTTGTGTGAGACCGTTTCAGTGATGTCAGGACTCATCTGGCAATGCCCAGATATGAATGGATGTGTAAATGCAGGCCCTGGAATAGCAACAGGGCAAACAACAGATCAGGTGTTGTTGGAGCTGCTATGGTGTTCTGCTGCAAAATTGTTCTCTCTCTGATTAGTGGAGCATAGGAGGAACCCCAAATGGAATGTCCTGTGATTGATTATGTGTGTCTGTTTACTATTGATGCTCACTGTGCTTGATTGGTTAAGACTGGGTGTGGACCCAGGAAAATTAAACAAAGCTATAGAAAGAGTTGAAAGCTAGAAGCATGGAGTAAGCAATGTGAATCACACACACAAGCTGACGTGTCATCTCTGCATAAGTCCCAGATATATAAAATATACAACACTATCCTAAGCACTTTGTTTGATGCAGTTCCTTTGCTGCAGCAATATGGTGCGGCAAGTGATGATAAACTACAAAAGAAAGTCATCCTCCACTGTAAAATAAACTAATGCAAGGAACTAAACACAACAAAATACCGCCCCTGCATTCAATAAAGCACAAGTTTTGATTGAACTTTGGGTTTAGTAACATATCTTGAAGAATTGAACTTCAGCAAAGCAGGCAGTGAATTAGTCTCCGCACATGCTAAACGGAACTGAGGGACCCGAGGGACCGAGTACAGCCAAACAAGATAAAGTTTTTTTGGTGGGATTTTAATCTCTTAACCTCTCCATCATAGGGAAGTCAATACTGACAAGCACGCAGCTGCCCTTTGGCCCACTCTTTATGCCAAAACACAAAATATGATGTTCACCATGTTAGGAGCATAGCAACAGGTAGAGGCATTCAACCCGTTGAGCCTGTACCATCATTAATGTCTGATCTGTATCTTAACTCTGTCTACCCGCATTGGTTCTTTGGCAATAATATCCTTGCCTCACAACAATCTATCAATCGCAGTTTTGGTTCTTTGGCAATAATATCCTTGCCTCACAACAGTCTATCAATTGCAGATTGACAACAGTCTATCAATCGCAGATAGACAACAGTCTATCAATCGCAGGGAGAATGGGGTTGAGAAATTTATCAGTCATGATTGAATGGCGGGGCAGACTCGATAGGCCGAATGGCCTAATTTCTGCTCCTATGTCTTATGGTCTTATGGTCTTTTGAAACTTTCAGTTGATGCCAAGCCTCAATACTTCTGACATATTTATTAATCTGAATTTGCAGCATTATTTTGTGAGGAACAATTTTTATTTAGTCACAATGGTAATTTTGGTTTTTAACATTTACAAAGAAAAAAAGTCCATTATCACTCAGCAACTTCTTCAGAATTCTGACTGTCAGTGAATCATTTACACTGCATCAGCAGGATAGGAATGGGTAAGAAAAGTTCTTCCAATATCAACTTCCACAGGACATCAGGAAGCCACACGGAATGTGGTTCCAAGCTGCAGTTTCTGGTCTATAATAAACGAAGGTAACGTTCAACATGGGAGTTGGTTTGGAAGTAGCCCAAGTACAGTATTTCACAGCTGGAGCGCCACATGATGAAAGAAGGCCATCTAGAGCGATCGGCAAGCACTTAAGCTGCATTGGCCACACCTGCCATTATGCGCCAACAGTACCTGAAGGTCTTGGCACACCTACCCGGCCAATGACCTGGGACACTGGGTGTGCAATCCCCAAGGTCAGCAGGCAGCTATTTTCAGAGCTTTGCCACTCTGCAGCAAAGACACCTGCAGTCAACCTGCATCACAATAACATCTTGCATTGATATAGCCCCTTTAACGTGGTGAAATTTCTCAAGGAGCTTCACAGGAGGGTTAGCAAATTAAATTTCACACCGAGCTACATAAGGGGGTATCATGGCAGATACAAACATACAAATTAGGAGCAGGAGTAGGCCACCCGGCCCCTCGAGCCTGCTCTGCCATAATAGGATCATGGCTGATCTGACTGTAACCTCAACCCCACATTCCTGCCTACCCCCGATAACCTTTCACCCCCTTGTTAATCAAGAATCTGTCTAGCTCTGCCTTAAAAACATTCAAAGACTCTGCTTCCACTGCCTTTTGAGACAGAGAGTTCCAAAGACTCACAACACTCTGATAGATAAAACTTCTCTTCATCTCTGTCTTAAATGGGTGACCCCTTATTTTTAAGCTGTGACCACTTGTTCTAGGTTCTCTCATATCTTCTCCTCATCCACCCTGTCAATACCCCTCTGTATCTTAAAGGTTTCAAACAAGTCACCTCTTACTCTTCTAAACTCCAGTGGATACAAGTCTAACCTGTCCAACCTTTCCTCATAAGTCAAATCGCCCATTCCTGGTATTAGACTAGTCAACCTTCTCTGAACTGCTTCTAATGCATTTACATATTTCCTTAAATAAGGAGACCAATACTGTGCACAGTACTCCAGATGCATTCTCACCAGTGCCCTGTACAATTGAAGCAAAACTTCCCTACTTTTGTAATCAACTCCGCTTGCAATAAATGATAACATTCTATTAGCTTTCCTAATTACTTGGCCAAAAGCTTGGTCAAAGAGATAGGTTTTAAAGAGTGTCTTAAAAGAGGAAAGTAAGCTTGGGAAGCGGAGAAGTTTAGGGAGGGAATTTCAGAGCTTAGGACCCACATAACTGAAGGCACGGCCACAAGTGGTGGTGCGATTAAAATCAGGGCAGGCAAGAGGCCAGGATTAGAGGGGTGCAGAGACCCCAGAGGCTGGAATAGACTACAGAGAAATCTCAGGTTTAATTCCCCATCTGCACTAAGTTAGCTGTTTGTAATCATCACATTCTAAATGGCATAAGTGTCTTCAAGCTAGAGAACTCCAAAGATTCACAACCCTCTGACTGAAGGGATTTTTCATGTCAATCTTCAATGGCTGACCCTTTATCCTGAGACTATTCCACTGACCACCTCCCCCCCACCCGCCCCGCCCAGTTTTAGACTCTCTAAGCAAAAGAAGCAACCTCTTCGCATCTACAATGTCAGTTCCAGAGAGCGGTGGATGCTCAGAGTTTGAGCATGTTCATGACAGCGATCAGTAGAGTTTTGGACATGAGGGATTAAGATGATAGGGTGGGAAAGTGGTGTTGAGGTAGAAGATCGGCCATGGTTGCAATGAATGGCGAAGCAGGTTTGAACACCCATGTGTTCTCTCCTGCTCCTATTCCTCAAGATTGTCTGTTATAGGTCCCACCCGATATTTGGCTCCAATGTATTAATTGAACCAATTTGTCCATTTGGGTGCCAGCCCCGCCCCGCCCCCACCAAAAATAACAGTTGGAGAGATGGTGATGTATTGGTAATGTCACTGGCTTATTAATCTAGGTGCCTAGGTTAATGCTCTGGGGTCATAGGTTCAAATCCCACCACAGCAGCTGGTAGAAATTTAAAGCCAATTAATAAAACCTGGAATTGAAAGCTATCTGTCTCATGAATGGTAACCATGAAAGCATCATTGAATGTTGTAAAAAAAAACCCATCTGGTTCACTAATTAGGGAAGGAAATCTGCTGTCCTTACCTGGTCTGGCCTTGTGGGGACTGGGGTGCTTTATTGACCCCTTTAATCACATTTTGATTTAAAGTTTGTAAGTTTCCTTTAAACTTTGTTCTTAGTTTTTAGAATTAGGAGCTGTGCTTGATTTATCTTAATTTTGTTAATTTAGTTTAATTGTTTTAACTTGAAAGAGTTACCTGGTCTGGCATACATGTGACTCCAGACCCACAGGAATGTGGTCGACTCTTAACTGCCCTCTGAGATGGCCGAGCAAGCCACTCAGTTCGGGGCAATTAGGGATGGGCAACAAATGCTGGCCTTAATTCTAATATAAAGGCACCTAAATCTGGGCAGCCAGAGCCAGCAGGCGGCGATGTTCCAGTTCGTTTCCCGCAATCAGGTAAGAAACCGATTTTGTTTTTAAAACCCATATGGAAAACGAGATGAAATTATTAATATTTCACAGCGCCGATGAAGAAGAGGGGGCTGGAAGGGAACATGAGCGGACACAGGCTGTCCATTGAGATCTTCCCCACACATCCTATTCTGACCCAGTGTCAAACTGCAAAGGGAAAGTGTCCAGCCATGATGTCATTTACAATCAGTATGTAATCAGGTTGCCTCCACATTCTCCAGCGCATTTAAAAGGAAATAATCCCCAATTCCACCACCACCCCCCCCCCCCCCCCCAAAAAAAAACAGGGATACAGCAGGGGTGCATGTAGGCGTGGCAAAATACAGACGTGACAAGATTTGCTCCTGACTAGTCCTCGCCCCTTTGAAACAGAACGCCCTCAATCACGCTGCCTGCTTGGGTTCATTTGACAGGGAGGAGTTGTTGCGTCCGGGCAGTTGCCTGGGAATGGGAGCTCTTTAAATCGCGAATTAATCAGTAACTCGCCTGCCAGAGGCTCTGAACTCAAAGCTCAAGGAGGGAACCAGCAGGCGGACATCGAGACACAAGCGAGTGAGAGGAAAGTGGACGAGAATTCAGGAACTGGCAGAGATACGGGGACCCCCTGCTTCTTGCTGACTGCCAGTACGGTACTGTTTGTTCAGGTAAATCACGGCCACGGGGTGTGGGTTCTGGGGTGTTTGCTGCTTTTTTCGCTAGATCTTTTTTTTTACTCTAAACCAACGACAGACTTCTGGCTGATGTTACTTAGCATTTGTTGGTGCAGTAAATGCAGGCAGCTAAACAAAAATCATCTCGATGTTGCTGCTTTGCCGCTTGTTCTGCCTCCTTTAGTCAAACCTGTCTCATAGGGCCACGGAGCTGTGCATTTTTAAGCTTTCTGCTCTCTCCGAAGATCCGTGAGATACTTTACACGGTGTTAATCCCTAATCGGTACAGATTGTGATAGATACTGTCAGTACATTATGTCAATTATCACCCTTTGATACGGAATATGAAGTCCCATATGATGGTGAATTAATAATTAAACATCATCAGACGAAAACTTTAGAGAAAGACTTGAATTTATATAGCGCCTATCATGACCGCAGGCTGTTTCAAAGCACTTTACAGCTAATGAAGTATTTTATTTGAAGTGCTACTGCTTTAATGTAGCAAATGTGACAGCCAGCGTTTGCACAAAGTGATAATGACCAGATAATCTGTTTTTGTGGTGTTGTTTGAGGGGTAAATATTGGCCCCAGGACACTTATGGGGATAATTCCCCCTTCCCAATCGACATAGTGTTTTGGGATTTTTTTTTTAATATCGACCTGAGGGCAGACGGGGCCTCGGTTTAATGCCTTGCGTGAAAGATAGCACTTCTGACAGTGCAGCACTCCAGCAGTATCGCACAGGGGTGTCAGCGTATTTTGCGTGCGCTCAATTCCTGATGTGGGGCTTGAATCCACGACCTTCCTGACTCGGGATGAGTGTGCTACCAACTGAGCCATGGCTGGCACAAAAGCCACTCAAGCTGGAACATTGATATGGTCTTTCCCAGGACAGGAGAGCTTGTCCAGTGGAGTGGGCCTGGGGTTGGGTTTAGCCTACCAGCTGTACCCATGTTGGTGTACCATTATTGAGTTGTTTACCCTTGAGGTTGTATTGTTTCATGTCGGTGCTATGTATGTGTCAGTGTGCCATTTTAGTTTACATTTTTCCATGTCAAAGTATTTTGGTACATTTTATCATGTATTAGGGTGACTTGTTCTACCTATTGTAACTTTCACAGGTATTGCTGACCATGTCAGTGTGCCATGTTGGCCCATGTTGATTTGCCTGATTTATTGGTATACCTTTTTTAAGGTGTGTTCTGTTAACAGATCTCGTCAGTATGTATTTAGTGTGCATTAACCGTATGCCTTATCGCTATAAATGACTCATTATAAATCCACCCATCCAAAATCTGAAACTATGCCTCACTGGGGAGGGCTGTTGTATTCACAAGCTCCCCTGATGGTTATATTCTCCAGATGTGGGGCCGAACTCAATGTGCTGCCTGTGTTGAGTTATCTCCTATCAGCCGTGATGGTGATGGGCCTCTGCATTCCTGGCCTAGGGAAGAGAGAAAACCAGCCAAGGTTCCTGCGGCTGATCATCCGATTGGAATCCTTGCTGGAAGGTGCAAACATCTGGTTGTGGAATGAGGGCAGGATCAGGCTTGATGCTGAGGCAATAATCTTCCAGCATTCACTGTCTGGATTCAGACATAAAATAGTGTTTATTTGGGTGGGGTGGAGCGGAGCTGCCAGAACAAAACCTCAGTTTGACTCACTGCCCTGGGTGAGGAAAAAGCAGAAAAGGTACAAAGAATATACAGACATCAAGGAACAGGAAACAGGTGACAAACCCCCACCTGTCCAGTGGCAGGCTTTGAACCACCACGGTGCGAGTGGTCCTTGCTAAACAGGTTCAGGACAGGCAAGGCCCCTGTGCAGCCAACCTCCGCTGCTGGGCCCTCAGTACAAACCCCTAATGTATTTGTGGAGAGAGAAAAATGATGCTGCACGTTAGGGAGGAGTGTCCCCTCTACAGTATACATGGCAGACTAATGGGGGAGGAAATGGCATAGTGGAATTGTCCCTGGTCCAGTAATCCAGAGAACCAGGGTAATGCTCTGGGGACCTGGGTTCAAATCCCAGTACGGAAGATGAATTCAATAAAAATCTGGAATTAAAGGTCTAATGATGACCAGGAAACCATTGTCAATTGTTGTAAAAACCCCATCTGGTTCACTAATGTCCTTTTAGGGAAAGAAATCTGTCATCCTTATCTGGTCTGGCCTACATGTGACTCCAGACCTGCAGCAATGTGGTTGACTCTTAAACGCCCTCTGATGTTGTAATAACCTGCTACAAAGCCACCAAAAAGAAATGAAACCAAACGGACCACCCGGCATTGACCTAAGCACTGGAAACGACAATGGAAATCGCAGTCCTGTCAACCCTACAAAGTCTTCCCTATTAACATTTGGGGGCTTGTGCCAAAATTGCGAAGGCTGTCTCAGGCTAGTCAAGCAACAGCCTGACATAGACATCCACACGGAATCAGACATTACAGACAATGTCCCAGACATCACCATCCCTGGGTATGTCCTGTCCCACCGGAAGTCGGGAGGGAGTTGCCCTGGGAGTCCTCAACATTGACTCCAGACCCCATGAAGTCTCGTGGCATCAGGTCAAACATGGGCAAGGAAACTTCCTGCTGATTACCATGTACCGCCCTCCTTCAGCTGATGAATCAGTGCTCCTCCACGTTGAACACCACTTGGAGGAAGTGCTGAAGGTGGCAAGTGTCCAGAATGTACTCTGGGTGGGGGACTTCAATGTCCATCACCAAGAGTGGCTCAGTAGCACCACTACTGACCGAGCTGGCTGAAAGCTAAAGGACATAGCTGCTAATCTGGGTCTATGGCAGGTGGTGAGGGAACCAACAAGAGGAAAAAACATACTTGACCTCATCCTCATCAATCTGCTTGCTACAGATGCACCTGGTCATGACAGTATCGGAAGGAGTGACCACCGCCCAGTCTTTGTGGAGACAAAGTCCCCTTCACATTGAGAATACCCTCCATCATGTTGGTGCTAAATGGGATAGATTTTGAACAGATCTAGCAACTCAAGACTGGGCATCCATGAGGCGCTGTGGGCCATCAGCAGCAGCAGAATTGTACTCGAACACAATCTGTAACTTCATGGCCCAGCATATCCCTCACTTTACCATAACCATCAAGCCAGGGGATCAAAAACAAAAACAGAATTACCTGGAAAAACTCAGCAGGTCTGGCAGCATCGGCGGAGAAGAAAAGAGTTGACGTTTCGAGTCCTCATGACCCTTCGACAGGGGATCAACCCTGGTTCAATGAAGAGTGCAGGAGGGCATGCCAGGAGCAGCACCAGGCATACCTAAAAATGAGGTGTCAACCTGGTGAAGCTATAGTTTTAAAAAAAACAGGACTACTTGTGTGCCAAACAGCATAATCGGCAAGTGATAGAGCTAAGCGATCCCACAACCAATGGATCAGATCTAAGCTCTGCAGTCCTGCCACATCCAGTCATGAATGGTGGTGGACAATTAAACATCTCACTGGAGGAGGATGCTCCACAAATATCCCCAACCTCAATGATGGAGGAGCCCAGCACATCAGTGCAAAAGGTAAGGCTGAAGCATTTGCTACAGTCTTCTGCCAGAAGTGCTGAGTAGATGATCCATCTCTACCACTTCTGGAAGTCCCTTGATGTTCATTTCCATTACCATCACTGAGTCCCCCACTATCAACATTCTGGGGGTTACCATTGATCAGAAATTGAACTGGAGTCGTCATATAAATACTGTGGCTACAAGAGCAAGTCAGAGGCTAGGAATCGTGCGATGAGGAACTCACCACCTGACTCCCCAAAGCCTGTCCACCATCTATAAGGGGCAACTCAGGAGTGTGATGGAATATTCCCCACTTCCGGATGAGTCCAGCTCCCACAACACTAGAAGCTTGACACCATCCAGGAAAAGCAGCCCACTTGATTAGCACCGCACCCGCAAACATTCACTCCCTCACCACCGACCGCATAGCAGCAGTGTGTACCATCTGCAAGATGCACCGCAGAATTTCACTAAGGCTCCTTAGACAGCACCTTCCAAACCCACAATCATTACCATCTAGAAGGACAAGGGCAGCAGATGGAGGGGAACTTCCAGGTAGTGGTGTTTTCATGTGTCTGTTGCCCTTATCCTCCTAGATGATAGCAGTTGTGAGTTTGGAAGGTGCTGTCTAAGGAGGTTTAGTGAATTCCTGTCATGCATCTTGTAGATGGCATACACTGCCGCTGTGCATTGGTGGTGGAGGGAGTGAATGGCACCCCATCTACAATCAAGCGGGCTGCTTTGTCCCAGATGGTTGAGTGTTGTGGGAGCTGCACTCATCCAGGCAAGTGGGGAGTATTTCATCAGACTCCTGACCTATGCCTTGTTGATGGTGGACAGGCTTTGGGGTGTCAGGAGGTGAATTACTCGCTGCAGGATTCCTAGCCTCTGACCTGCTCTTGTAGCCACAGTATTTATATGGCTGGTCCAGTTCAGTTTCAATGGTAACCCCAAGATGTTAGCATACACCGTATGCCTATCCCTTTATGTGCTTTTATTTTCCGAGTATAAACTGATTTGAAGTTTAACCTGAGGGGTGAAGGTTTCCTGTGGTGTCTATTTGTTAGTGACTTCATAAACATAGTGGTGAGATTTCCTGGAAAATCTTTTTAATATGTTCCTTTGAAATGTTCTTACAACATTGGCAGGAGTTGTTCCTGCTGTGTTTCTGGTGTCATTGGCATATGGTGGCCAAACAGAATCTTTTCCCCAATTAGATTGGTTGAATTCAGTAAGGAGAAGTGTTTTCACTGGTCAAGTATACATGAAGATTAACTTGCCTACTCTGAGAGTTTAATCGTTTTCAAGCAACAAAATATAGTCTGATTAGGATTGATAAATTGGTCATTGGAAAATATCCGATGTATGTTTTCTTGTAAAAGAGATTTTTTTATAAAACATTTCTGATAAAAACTTAATGAGGTGGGACCAATTATTGTCTTAGCTTGAGGGGAACAATGTGGTTGGCATGTTCACTGCTTTTAGTTTTTGGAATGGAACGAATCCCATTTTTAAAGAGAGTAAAATCACTCTGGGATCCTCCACTGGATTGCTTCCAGAGGTTGACGTCAGTGCAGTATGAGTGGCTCAGTTCTGATGACTGCCCTTCACTCCTCCGCAAATTTGAATACGTTGCTGGCATTCCCCACCTAGAGACACAGACAAGGAATGACTAGGTTGTTGACATAACAGAAGGCACCTGATGCCAGTGGGACAACAGGCAAACATGGATTTGGTTAATGTCAGGAGCACGTGATGGACTCATTGCGAATTAGCAGCCTGTTCCACAAAGCGACTAACTTTCTTACCCATTGGAAAAGGGAATGGAACACAGTGTGAAGCAGGGTGAAGTTTTGCTATGAGCCCTTTCGTGTTTCTAGGCTATAAAAATTTCACCCTCAAGTCTTTATAGGTAAAAACATGCGGAAGAAGTAGTCAACAAACTGAATTGTACTTGTACATGTTAGATATGCGTTCAGTTGCACCTACAAAGAGAGTTGGGGGACACCAGGGGAAATTCCAAGCTTTGGAGCAGGATAAGAGGAGAACAGGGAAAACCATCAGCAAGAATTGCAAACACGCTGCTCATTCTTCTCCACTCTACCATCCAGTAAACCAAAATAAAGTCCAATATCTTAAGGTACTTTTGCCAGAATTGTTACCTGAAGCAAGGACAGCTCCCATCCACGTATCTATCCACATTAATTTTGTGAGTTATAGCACACAATTCTTTTGTAATTTCCTAAAAAAGGAATAAAAAGGAACATTATGCATACTGCGCAAGTGGAATGCACGGACAGCTCCATAATTACATTTGCAGTTAGCCCAGTAAATTTGCAAGTTAATATTTATAAATATGATTGAAACAAAGCCAGAGATTATAAACTGAAATTTGTAGGAGATGACGTCTATTACAGAATCTCAGTGCAGAAGAGGCCCTTCGGTCCATCGAGTCTGCACCGACATGTGAGAAACACCTGACCTACTTACCTAATCCCATTTACCTGTACTTGGCCCATAGCCTTGAATGTTATGACGTGCCAAGTACTTATCCAGGTACTTTTTTTAAAGGATGTGAGGCAACCCGCCTCCACCACCCTCCCAGGCAGCGCATTCCAGACCGTCACCACCCTCTGGGTAAAAAAGTTTTTCTCACATTCCCCCCCTAAACTTCCTGCCCCTCACCTTGAACTTACTGTGCAAGTGGAATGCAACAATCAATATAGAGGAGTTTCTGCATAATGTTCCTTTTTATTCCTTTTTTAGGAAATTACAAAAGAATTGTATGCTATACCACACAAAATTAATGTGGATAGATACATGGATGGGAGAGGTCTGGAGGGTTATGGACTGGGTGTAGGTCAATGGGACTAGCGGAATAATATTTTGGCACAGACTAGAAGGGCCGAATGGCCTGTTTTCTGTGCTGTAGTGTTCTATGGTTCTACGTGGTTCTATGGATCATATTAATTTCAAGTACAGGCATATAAATTAATATTTGAGTAGTTTTTCATGGGCAACAGCAATAAAAGTTGACAATTAGAACAATGTGTTATTAAAGTAAGACAATAATGTGTTCTATCACAGTCTTTATAAAATATACTCCTATTCAAGGCAACCTGATGACTTGGCCGCTGGGTTCAAGATCATTGGAAAGTTGATAAACAACGGAAGGCCCATTAATTTGATGCCTCTTATTGCCGAAATTACTAAAAGAGCTTTCAAGGGCTACTCGAAGATAAGCCGAGCTACTTTGGAAATTTGATTGTGATTAAATTCTAAGATGACAGGGTCAGTAATCACAAAGGAAGAGGACCATCTGAGCATTGACCTGAATGGTGAACTTGGAAATGAAGCAAGTTAGCAAAATTGTTACTTTGGCATTTTAGGACATTTTCACTTTGTTACACTTCTAGTGTCAAATAATTCCCAGGGATATTGGAAGATCTGTAACCCACAGATTTTAATCCTGAAGTTGTGCAGTTCTACGTAAAACCCAAGCTGGAAAGAATAAAATGCAGAACTGTGCAGCTTGGCGTTTTAAACAGTTCAGCAGGGAAACACGCACCCAGTCACATTACACTGTAATCAGAGAAACAATACTGAATCTGCAGGTGGCAAAAGAGGAAACACTGTGATAGCCTGGAGGGGAGGTGGAGAGTAAGGGAGGTTAGAGGGGAAGAAGGAGAATCTGAAGTTATATTTGTTTAAAGGCACAATGCTTGGACAGTTTGAAAACTTAAAGACAGTGTTATGCTCCCTGCCTCTAACCCATCTGCTGTGGGAGTGATTAGTGCTGACAGAAAAAAAATGTTCATTTCTGCAGCACTGGCATTTCTTTGATTTTGGGGGGAAAAAAAAATGCCTCCACCAAAAATATTAATATCCACACAGTTCCATTCAAAAAATGGCCAAGCAATTATTTTCACTCCGCAATTGCAATGTTTTCTTTGTGTGTTTGCTTTCCCTGATATGAAAGTATTTTGTTCTGCTTGAATTTGACACTAAGTATTCTATTCGGGTTCAGCATTACAAACCTTTGCTGAAAAATAAACCTTTCAACCCCCTACGAACTGCGATGTGCCTCTACCTGCCCAGTATCTGGATAAATATAGCAAGGCCCAGGAAGTGGGGAGCCTTTGTCATTCTGTGCCAGCATTATTGGGAGGTACACATTTCTGCTTATCTTTGGGAGGTGATGGAACTCTCTTCGACAAATCGATAACAACAACCAGTATTTGCATAGCACCTCCAAACATTGTAAAACAGGAGTGTTATACTTTTGAGGTACAGTTACCCTGAGCCACATAAGGGGATATTGGGGCAGAGAAATAGCTCTTGTGGAGCATCTTTAAAGGAGGAAAGAGAGCTGGAGACATTTTAGGGAGGGATCTCTGAGGTTAAGGCCTGGACAGCTGAAGGCTTCGATGGTGGAGCCACTAATAGTGCGACACTCAAGAATCCAGAGTTAGAGGAATGCAGTGATTTCTGACAAGTTCCTTAGTACTTCAGCTATACTGTTTTGCCTTCACAAGACCTTTTTTCTCCCTAATTCGCCCCACTCTTTTTTTTTGATTACCTTTTTATCATGCGCATGTTTATAAAAGACTTTTGGGTTCTTTTTTATCTTAGCCCCTAATTAATTCTCACACTCTGTTTACGCCCCTCATTCCACTTTTTTAGATCTTGGTTCTTTCATGTATTATGACCTTCACATTCGTGATCAGCCTCCTTTTTTCTGCTTCATTTTAATCGTTATATCTTTTGGCTCTTTTGCCAATCCCCTTTAACTAAAGGTGATTGAGAAAATGTTGTTGACACAGAGTGGTTAGGATCTGGAATGCACTAGCTGAGAACGTGCTGGAGGCAGATTCAATTGTGGCTTTCAAAAGGGAATTCAATGAACAGTTGAAGGTTTTTTAAAAATTGCAGGGTTATAGGGAAAGGGCGGGGACGTGGGACTATGTGTGTTGCTCTTGCAGGGAGCCAGCTCAGACTCAATGGGCTGAAAGGCCTCTTTCTGCATGTCAAGCGCAGTATATTATGAACGTTCAGTCATATATTTTTAATTGTTTGTGTCCAGTTTTTAAAATGGCTGCAACAAATCATGTGAGCGTTGGCATTTGGGCTACAGGCAATAGCAAGTCACAGTCAAATATCTAATTAAAATACGGACATTCATAGATATCTAGGGAACTCTCACACATCTTTAAGGATGGGCCAACAAAAAAGACTATGGAATTACCGGACTGCCCCTCTCTCTCTCTCTCTCTCTCTCTCTCTCATACTGAGTGAAAGGGAAGACTGAAACCCACAACACAGGATGTGATATCAACATAAACACTATCCCTCGGTCACATGGGGTAGCCATGTTTTTGTCTGCTTTTAAAATCAGCTAAGAGCTGCTTGCAGTTAGTTATAAGACATCAATAGTTCAGAAAGTCAGACCATGATCTAGCGGCCAGTCATCAAGTAGCCAAGGTAATTAACAGCAATACCTTGAAAGTGGGAGATCCTAACAAAGGCAAGGACACTTGTGCCACCATCACCCCCCCACCCCCACCCCCACCCCAACATGTTCTAGTTTAAATTTCACCTGAGAACCAACTTTTTTGACAAGAAACCTCATAACATTCTGTGAACCTTCACTTTAAAGTTGAAGGGAGGGTTTTGTAAAACATTGAAACCATCCAGAAAAAAAAACTGGCTGTCTCATGGGACACTGGAGATCATAAATCAGAGACAGTGCTAATAACCTGTAATACCTTCACTTGGATCCAAAATTTGTGTGTGTCAGGTTATATTCGTAATGTTCAGGGTAAATATGTGAGAATAAATAATCTCTAATTTAAACTCTCAAAAGTTTGCTGCTGAAACTATGTAATTGGAACACTCATTCAAAAGGGTAAGAAAACACACATCTCTTTTCATATAAAACATATTGATCACGGACAGTAAGAAAATGGATATATTCTGTCCATGACAGCTGTAACTGTTCTAAGATTCTGTTCATTAACCAGTTTTAATGGTATTGGCTGGGGTTAGCCAGTTCACCAGAAGAATTCCCTGATCTTAGAAAAAAAAAGTTATCTTTTTTTTTCCTTATTCATTCATGGGATGTGGGTATCACTGGCTAGGCCAGCATTTATTGCCCATCCCCAATTACCTTTGTTCAGAATCAACCACATGTCACATATAGACCAGATTTCCTTCCTCAAAGGACATTAAGTGAATCAGATGGATTTTTCATGGTCATCATCAGACCTTTTAATTCCAGATTTTTATTGAATTCAAATTTCACCATATGCCATGGTGGGATTTGAACTCAGATCTCCAGAGCATTACCGTGGGTAGGTGGAATATTACTCTAGTGACTATACCATTATGCCACCACCATCCCTTTAATGAACATGCATACATGAACATGTCCCTCTGAAATATGCCAACTGCAACAAGGCATCACTCCCTCTCAGTACTGTATTGAAGTGTCAGTCTAATTTATCTTTTAAGCTCTGGAGTAGGAAATGAGCCAAAGGAATTTAAGTTAGTAATGTAAGATTACAAAAATAGTTCATTTCCATTACACTGCTCTTTTTAGATTTGCCTGCACCACATATAATTAGCCAACAGAGAAGCGGAAAAGGGAATAAACTTCCAATGTCATTCTCTCTCTCGATGAATCATCTTCCCTTTGTTCAATCCTTCCTTCTCCAACACAGTATCACAGAATCTTTACAGTGCAGAAGGAGTCCTTTCGGCCCATCGAGTCTGCATTGGCTCTCTGAAAGAGCTTTCCACCTAGTCCCACTCCCCTGCCTTATCCCCGTAACCTTACACATTCTTTCTTTTCAGGTAACAATCTAATTCCCTTTTGAATACCTCAATCGAACCTTCCTCCAACACCCCCTCAAAGTTCGTTCCAGACTCCAACCACCCTCTGGGTGAAAAAATGTTTCCTCGCATCACATTTACTCCTTTTGCCAATTATTTTGAATCTGTGCCCTCCTAGTTCTTGATGTTCTCTTGAGTGGGAACAGTTTCTCACTATTTACCCTGTCCATACACCTCAGGATCTTGAATATCTCAATCAAGTCTCCTCTCAGCCTTCTTTTCTCCAAGGAAAACCCACCCAACCTCTCCAATCTATCCTCATAGCTACAGTTCTTTATCCATGGAATCATTTTTGTGAATCTCCTCTGTACTCTCTCCAATGCCTTCACATCCTTCCTCAAGTATGGCGCTCAGAACTGCATGCTGTATTCCGGATGAGGCCTAACCAGTGTCTTATATGTGATGGAGATAGTCTTGAACTTCAAAAGCACAAAGGTGTGGTGGATTGGGCAGACAATCGGCAGATGAAGTTCACTGCGGGGAAGTGTGAGGTGGTTTGTTTTGACAGGAAAGATATGGAGACACAGTATAAAATAAAGGGAGAATCTCTAAAGGAGGTGCAGGAATAGAGGGAGCTCGGTGTATATGTAAGTAGGTCATTGAAAATGGTAGGGCATGTTGAGAGAACCTTAATAAAGCATACAGTATATTAGGCTTTATTAATGGCATTGAGTACAAGAGTAAGGAGATCATCTTGAATTTATCTAAGACACTAGTTAGATCTCATCTGGAGTTCTGGGTGCCATACTTGAGGAAGGATGTGAAGGCATTGGAGAGAATAGAGGAGATTCATGAGAATGTTTCCCAGGATGAAGAGCTCTAGCTATGAGAATAGATTGGAGAGGTTGGGACAGTTTTCCTTGGAGAAAAGAAGGCTGAGAGGAGACTATCCAGCTTCACCTGTTCCACCTCTCTTAAGAACAAAGAAAAGTACAGCACAGGAACAGGCCTTTCGGCCCTCCAAGCCTGCACCGATCATATTGCCCGTCAACCAAAACATTTTGCACTTCCGGGGTCCGTATCCCTCTATTCCCATCCTATTCATGTATTTGTCAAGCTGCCTCTTAAACACCGCTATCATACCTGCTTCCACCACCTCCTCTGGCAGCGCATTCCAGAAACTCACTACCCTCTGCGTAAAAAAAAAAACTTGCCCCACATATCTCCTCTAAAGTTTTCTCCTCTCATCTTAAATCTATGTCCCCTAGTAATTGACTCTTCCACCCTGGGAAAAAGCTTCTGACTATCTACTTTGTCCATGTCACTCATAATTTTGTAAACTTCTATCAAGTCGCCCCTCAATCTCCGTCGCTCTAGTGAGAATAATCCGAGTTTCTCCAACCTCCCCTCATAGCTAATAACCTCCAGACCAGGCAGCATCCTGGTAAACCTCCTCTGCACCCTCTCCAATGCCTCCTTATCCTCCTGGTAATGTGTCGATCAGAACTGCACGCAATATTCCAAGTGTGGCCTAAGCAAGGTTCTATACAGCTGCAGCATGACTTCCCAGCTCTTATATTCAATACCCCTACCAATGAAGGCAAGCATGCCATATGCCTTCCTGACTACCTTACTTAACTGCGTTGCCACTTTCAGTGACCAGTGGACCTGTACACCCAGATCCCTCTGCCCATCAATGCATTTAAGGGTTCTGCCATTTATTGTATAATTCCTGCCCATATTAGACCTTCCAAAATGCATTACCTCGCATTTGTCCAGATTAAACTCCATCTGCCATTTCTCCGCCCAAGTCTCCAACCTGTTCTATCCTTTGACAATCCTCTTCACTATCTGCAACTCCTGCAACCTTAATGTCGTCTGCAAACTTACTAATTAGCCCAGTTACATTTTCCTCCAAATCATTTATGTATACTACAAACAGCAAAGGTCCCAGCACTGATCCCTGTGGAACTCCACTAGTCACAGCTCTCCATTTAGAAAAGCACCCTTCCACTGCTACCCTCTGTCTTCTATGACCAAGCCAATTCTGTATCTATCTTGCCAGCTCACCTCTGATCCCATGCGACTTTACCTTCTGTACCAGTCTGCCATGAGGGACCTTGTCAAAGGCCTTACTGAAATCCATGCATATAACATCCACTGCCCTTCCATCATGGATCATCTTTGTCACTTCCTCGAAAAACTGAATTTCAACTTAGTGAGACATGACCTCCCCTTCACAAAACCATGCTGCCTCTCACTAATACGCCCATTTGTTTCCAACTGGTAGTAAATACTGTCACGAAGAATCTTCTCCAATAATTTCCCTACCACTGACATAAGGCTCACCGGCCTGTAATTTCTTGGATTATTCCTGCCACCCTCCTTAAACAATGGAACAACATTGGCCATTCTCCAGTCCTCTGGGACCTCACCTGTAGCCAGTGAGGATACAAAGATTTCTGTCAAGGCCCCAGCAATCTCCTCCCTTGCCTCCCTCAGTACTCTGGGGTAGATCCTATCTGGCCCTGGGGACTTATCCACCTTAATATTCTTCAAGACGCCTAACACCTTTTTTGATCTCAACATGATCCAGGCTATCTACACACTTCCCGAGACAAATCGACCGCTAAGTCCTTCTCTTTGGTGAATACTGATGAGAAGTATTCATTTAGTATCTCTCCCATTTCTTCTGGCTCCACACACAGATTCCCACCTCTGTCCCTGAGTGGGCTACCCTTTCCCTGGCTACCCTCTTGCTTTTTACATATGTATAAAAGGCCTTGGGATTTTCCTTAATCCTAGTTGCCAGTGACTTTTCATGACCCCTTTTAGCCCTCCTGACTCCTTGCTTAAGTTTCTTCCTACTTTCTTTGTATTCTCCACAGGCTTCATCTGTTCCCAGCCTTCTAGCCCTTACGAATGCTTCCCTTTTCTTTTTGACTAATCTCACAATATCCTTCGTTATCCAAGGTTCCTGAAACTTGCCATGCTTATCCTTCATCCTAGCAGGAACATGCCAGTCCTGAGTTCTTATCAACTGATGTTTGAAAGCCCCCGACATGTCAGTTGTTGATTTGCCCTCAAACATCCGCCTCCAGTCTAGATTCCTCAGTTCCTGCCTAATATTGTTCCTTCCCCCAATTAAGCACTTTAAACAGTATGTATTTCACCACATTTCTTCTTCCCTTTAGCTCTGAAGAAGAGTCTTATGGACTCAAAATGTTAACTCTCCACAGATGCTGTCAGACCTGCTGAGTTTTCCAGCATTTTTTGTTTTTGTAATGTTTCTATGTTCCTGTGTTTGAAGTTGCCAGTGGAATATTCACCCCCACCCAATCCTTTACTGGCTGTGTTACCCTACCGTTGTACAGGCTTCTAAATGACATCAATGCTTTACATCAGGATCTATAAATCATTACAAAAACAAAAATACCTGGAAAAACTCTGCAGGTCTGGCAGTATCTGCGGAGAGGAGCACAGTTAACGTTTCGAGTCCGAATGACCCTTCAACAGAACAACGGTAGAAAAGCTTTCGGTAGGAAATACTTATATTTCACCTCTTTTCTATTTTTACTTAGTTCTGTTGAAGGGTCATTCAGACTCGAAACATTAACTGTGTCCCTCTCTGCAGATGCTGCCAGACCTGCTGAGTTTTTCCAGGTATTTTTGTTTTTGTTTTGGATTTCTAGCATCCGCAGTTTTTTTGCTTTTATCTACAATTCATTAGTTTTTTAAAAAATCCTAATCTTTCTACAGCTGATGCCTGGACAACACTTCGGTATTTGAATATATCTGTTGCAATGGCCCCTATGTATTTGCAATCTATAGTTGGGAATGGGACTGAAGATCCCTAAAAATGAGGAAGCTGTAAGAAGATCCTATGTAGAGTCATCATTGATCAGCTTTGCTTTTTAAAACTAAAGCATGTGGATTGGGAGGGAAGTCTGAATGTGTGTATTTAAACAGTATTTGCTCTGGGCTTTTTCCCTACCTGCAGTGACAAATTCCCTTTAAGACAATCTGTTGTCATAAGAAACACAGTTTGGTAATTCCTTTTGTACAGAGACATGTTTTATGGCTAAGCTATCTTTTTCTAATGAAAGCATATGAGCTTATTCTGACAGTTTGGACCTAGCGGGCATGGTGTCCACCCTCTTTCAGTCCTTAACCTGCTTTGTAATTGTCAATGGGAGTCAGGCTTAGAGACCCATTTACTGGTAGAAACTTGGTGAAAGGTAGAAACGACATTCGTTAAAGGGAAACCTAAGTTCGCCTACATTACAAACACAGCACTTCAATCATTGTGAAACACTGAGACATTCCATCGCAATAAGATTATAAATGCATTCTTTATTTATTTGGGGGGGGGGGGGTGGGGGGGAAGTGGGGGACGTGGTTAGCTCCGTTGGCTCGCGTGTGGATCAAGTTAACACCAAGAGGGCACAGGGTTCGATCCCCAAGTCAACCTCCGCCGAACGGGGACTGCTTTCCTTGTCTTACCTAAGGTTTTTTTTTTTAAAACAAAACACAGCATTTAGCTTGTTTTGCATTGAATAATCGCCAAACACCTGCCTTGGGGCAGAGATCTCGATAAGAAGAATTTATCAGAACAACGTGGCAAGAAGAATGAGTTAGTGGTCTAATCGTAGCCTCTAGCAGCCCTTCTCCCTCATCCAGAAATGCTGCAATTTCCTCAGCTCTGTTGCTCTGAAATGCAGCTGGGGCGGGGGCGAAGGGAGGGGGGGAGAGAGAGAGAGAGGAATAAAAAGCATTAAAGAAAGTGGAGTCATCTTACCAGCCGGGATCAAAACAATGAATTTAGAGCCATTCTCAAAATCAAACACTTTATTCATTTCTGATTTATTGTATATAAGAGTGTTTCCCCAGTGCTGCAGTAGCTGATCAAAGACTATTAACAACCATTTGTTCTGCTATGTTCAGTACCAATAGTAACCTGAAACGTTCGTTCAGAAGCCAGAAACCCCAGTTTGTGAAGGAATCGCGCATAGCGAGGATAGCTTTTATCTGAGGCGAGGGTAGTCTATTTGCCTTTAACACAAAGCCTTAACCCTTCATAGATCAAGGCAGCTTTTGACCCAATTCTGGCTGCCTTGCTTATCAAAAGACGTTAATCCAGAGGATACACCTGTCAAGTAAACAGTTGAAAGCGCGTTTACAAAGTGGCTGAATGGCCATTTAAAACGGCACAATGGAATGAAGGGGACAAACAGTGATATGTAACTGCTGCCATTTCTAACAGTGAGCCAGCTCCAGTGACAAGTTGTAAATAACAATGCTTTGTTTGAATGCACATTATTGTCTTTCGTGCAGCGTCTGTCGTGCCTGTGGGGACAGGTGAATGAACTGCCCCACCCCAACTGGTTCCAATAGATTACAGATTGAGTAGAGATATTTTAAACTTGGAATCTGTGGGGGGGGGAAAAAAATCCAGTTTATCTTTGTGCCATTTGGTTGTTTGGCTCCCCAGTGAAGAGGGTCCCCTCTAAATGGGTCAAAACCCTGTAACTCAATCCCTGACAGCGCTGTGGGTGCACCTACACCACATGAACCGTAGCAGTTCAAGAAGGCAGCTCCCCTACACCACCTCCAAGGGCAATTATGGATGGGCAATAAATGCTGGTCTAGCCAGCGAGGCTCACCTCAAATGAACGAATTTTTAAAATTGCTGTTATCCACCCCTACCCCATCTTATTACAGTTCAGTCAGTTACTTCTTCAATATGAAGAGGGGAAACGATATACTTACAGCAACTGGGTTTGCATTCCTGGTATCGGTGGAAATATGGTGGATCAATTCTTTGGGGCCTCTCACATCCCAAATTTCCTCAGTTGTGATTCCAGCATAACCACTGGGATTACACCCAGTGGTGCCATCCAGCATTGGCCCTACTGGAGTTTGCAGGCTTGAGGGAGGTCATTTTATTTTCGAAGGTAATTTGCCTTGATTCCACCCTTTTTTTTACAGAGCATCCAGAGGCCCTGTGTTTATTGAAGCTGCCTCCTTTTATCTAGCAATACATTCAAAATCTCTCGTTTTGGAGTCAGTTTCTATTTGAATGTGCTGAAGCAGAAAGTTTTTTCCCCCCAATTTGTCCTTGTGATATGTGCGTCACTGGCTGGGCCAGCATTTATTTCCCATGCCTACCAGCCCTTGAGAAGGCTGGTAGTGAGCTACCTTCTCAAATGGCTGCAGTCCAAATGGCGTAGGCATGCTCATGCTCATATTGCATGTTAGGGAGGGAGTTCGAAGATTTTGACCCAGTGACGATGAAGGAACGATGATATATTTCCAAGCCAGGATAATGAGTAGCTTGGAGGGGTGGTGTTCTCGTGCATCTTTGTCCTTCTAGGTGGTAGACATTGCAGGTTTGCAAGGTGCTGTCAAAGGAATCTTGGCGACTTGCTGCAGTGCATCTTGTAGATGGTACACACTGCTACTGCCATGCACTGGTGGTGGAGGAGGTGAATATTAATTAAGTACATAAGGGGAAAAAGGAGTAGAAGGATGTACTGATAGAAAGGGATGAAGTAGGGTGGGAGGAAGCTAGTGGGGAGCATAAACACCAGTGTATGTCAGTTAGTCAGAACCTACTGTTTGGCACCGATACTTTTCTATGTAATTAGCCTCACTGCTATGAACTTCAGATTCCATGTTCAGATCCAGGAATAACCAGCTCCCCAGTTGCCATATGGCATTACAGATGGATTTATCATCTTTCTCTTTACTTTCTGCACTTGTTCCTCATGATCTAAGCAACTTTTCCCACTGGCTCTTACTGTTTTTTTTAATCCAAACTAAATATGAGAACAGCAATTTTGCTACCAGCATAATGGAGATGGATGTAATCATGCAAATGCTGCCAGAATCTGAACAGAATGAGTGACAATCTAAAGAACCTTTAAAATCCCTCCCCTAGCCTTGCCCCTTCCCTATCTCTATAATCTCCTTCAGCCCTACAACTGAGATCCCTGTATTCCTCCAATTCTGGTCTCTTGCACAATTTTAATCTCTTCATCCTGGTGGCCATGCAGCTACCAGTGGCCAAAGCTCTAGAATTCCTTCTCCACCTCTCTTTTCTCCTTTTAAGCTGCTCCCTGAAACCTGCCTCTTTATCCAAGCTTTTGGTTATCATCCCTAACATCTCTTTTTACACAACTCATGCAAGGCATTAGTTCTACAGACTCTTCCCTATTTGAAAGCAAGCCACAGCACACCCTCTCTCCAAATCAAAAGGTACTTCACTATAATAGTGCTGGAAACCTGGGAACACAGTTCCCCCTTTTAATGCACCAATGTGCTGCCAGTCTCTGTTCGAAGGGTAATGGGAAGCGGGGCCCTTGTTTTTCCTGCCTCTGACATCTCGTTCTATAAAGTAGGCATAACTAGGGTTGCCAACTATGACTAAATATGTTCCTGGAGGTTTCATTCCCATGACTTGCCCCCAGCTCCAGCCAACACATCTATCCTTGTGATGTACTGCCTTCCTATGCTAATTGGAAAGCAAAAAAGCTCTTTCTTTCAGTACATCCTTCCATTTCTGTCTCCCTTATGTACTTAATTAATATTCGTCCCCTCCATCACCAGTGCTTGGCAGCAGCAGTGTGTACCATTACCCAACTAGATGATTTTTTTTTTATTCATTCACGGGATGTGGGCTTCATTGGCTGGGCCAGCATTTATTGTCCATCCCTAGTTGCCCTGGAGAAGGTGGAGGTGAGCTGCCGCCTTGAACCGCTGCAGTCCATGGGTGTAGGATGATGCTTGACTGTCAGCCAAACAGCCATTCCTTTACTCCCCACCACCACCACCTGACCCCCTCCATTTTCAGTATTTTTATATCTGGTAAAGAGAAACGTTCAAAGAAAATGACAAAACAAAAACAATCTTATGTCCCAATGATTTTTCTCCAGGGTTGTGCACAGCAGTGTCTTGGAGATTGACCTTCAATTCCTGGAGACTCCATGCCAATTCTGGAGGGTTGGCAACCGTAGGTGCAACAACATTGTCCATTTTATATGGCCCCTTTTAACATTTTAAGTCACTTGAGGAACATTATCAAATCATTTGACACTGAGCCACACAAGAAGACCCAGAGCCATAGGATCCTGGCAGCATGATGAAAATGATGAAAAGATTGCAAGAGGCCAAAATTGGAGGAGCATAAGAGATCTCTGAGAGACTATCTTATTAGAGGCAGAGAAGTCTCCTTTTTTGTATGCTTATGGTATGCTAGCAGCAATAAGAATACTGCAGACCAACACTGACACTACAATATCAATGTACTAGATTATTCCAAGACTTCAAAATTGCAAGTCTTTACCATTGTCAGCCTTTCCTTCCAATGCAATCTAAAAGGGTTTTAAAACCCATGTACGTTATTCTTTTAACCTAAGCATTGTTATTTTTCTTATCCCAACCCCTCTCCCACCATTTTCAACCTTGATATTCACCAAAACTCCTTCACCCAGATTTTTCAACACATAGATACTGTTCTGCTGCTTTTTTTTCCCTTTCTTTTATAGGAGTTGATTTCCAATTGCCTTGTGATATAAATACAAACAGTTAAACAAAAGTTCAATGAGTACAGTTCCTTGAAGTAAACTGATATTTTCATAATATCAGTGGTTTTGAACCATTTCAAACAGATGTTCTGATCTTTTTCGAGATCTATGTGGATGTGTTCTTTTCGCAAAGGTTTGCAGAATATTGTGATCACATCTCGGTACTAAAATCACAGTTACTGCCCAACCCCTCTCAATCGCATTCTCCCTGGAGCACCCGCTTCCTTTTTTTTTTGCTACTTTTATCAATGCTGTTTTGGTCAGGGCTACTCTGATCTTTCCTCTCTCATTCCCTCAAAAATACCAGATACCCTATCCTGTTCACATTTCCCCCTCATTACATTCATAGTGTGTTGAAGTTATGATTCACTGCAGCCCCCCCTCCCCCACTTACTCTAACATATACTTTTCTAAAACCTCAATACTATGAAACTCTCAACTTCTAACAGTCCTACCTTGGCCTCTGAGGGTTCAGGCTTTGAAAATCTGGGCTTGGTGTTGCCTAATTACCCCTAGCTTATCTCATCTTCCCTCTTATTAATGGTCTCCCTGCCTTCTCCATTAAAGATTCAGCAAGTTTCCCTAGCGCTGTTTAAAAATGGTACCTGTGTTATATTCCTCACAATGGTTAGAAGGCGAAACACTGGTTTGAAATGAGGATCCGCACCTTTCCTTGAATTTTGTGTTCAAGGCTCCGGCGGGAGATTGAGTGCATTTGGACTCCAAAAATTGTCCTAACAAAATGTGATTTTGAAGAAGTTGTGGTTCATTGATTTTTAAATTTTCATGTTTGATTTCAAGGCCTCGCCCCTCCATATCTCTGTAATCTCCGCAATCCTCTTGGAATATTTGCATCCATCCAAATCCAGTCTCTTGAGCACCCCCCATTTTAATTGCTCCACCATTGGTGGTCACCCTTCAGCTGTCAGGCCCTAAGCTGTGAAATTCCCTCCTTGCATCTCTCTGCCTCTCTACCTTGCTCTCCTTCTTTAATCTACTCCTTAAAGACTAACTCTTTGATGAAAGCTTTTGGTCATCTGACCTAATATCTCCTTATGTGGCTCGGTGTCATATTTTGTTTTATAATGCTCCTGTGAAGCGTCTTGGGGACCTCCCTTTTTTTATGTTAAAGGAGCTATGTAAATATAAATTGTTGTTGCTACACAGCTGTGTGTACCATTGGGACTAGTGGAGAAATGAGATAATCCTTTCTTTCTTTCAAACTTCCCAGGAAACACTAGCTCCCACTTAGCAAAGTGTTAAGATCAGGAGCTCAAGTAGAAACTGTAGCTGGAATGTTCCAGCCTCCCCACGGTGGGGCCATCATTGGCAGGACCGGAAGATGCCGCCAGTGTGAGGGGCTTGTCAATCTGATGCTCTTTGGTGCTGCACTCAATGCCACTGTGGTAGCCTGAAGTAGGAGACAGAATCCTTCCTATCTTCTAATAATAACTATTACTCTGTTGAAACACATTTGCCTAAATAACAACTGTGCAGGGTAATTCCTTTCATGTGTGAATTATTTGAGACCTTGCTGGAAAACAGGCTGAAGCATTTGTAACTCATTCCTTCCTCATTATATAACCTCACTGTAAAGGTCACTTAGATTCCTTTATAAGGGAACTTTATGACCTGACTGCTGTTGTCCATGCATCACGATTGCATTGCTGAGCTTCTTTAGATCAGCTTCAGTTGCACAAATAAACATTTCGTGGAGAGTTACAGAAACGTCTGTCAAAGGGAACTTGGTATCTGTCCCAATTGTATTGAACTGATTGACTGCCCTAGTGGCGCTGTAACTGATCTCAGCACCCTGGGATATGGACAATCAGCAAGGGTTTCTTATTCTGGTCACTAACCAGTGCTATGTACTGGGGAGTATATAAATGTGACACTGGGCACTTGCCCGTACCCCAAGATCAGGTGCTTGGCAGTAGCTTGGTATGCTCAAACTGACGTTTTTGTCCGGGAATTGTGGAAGGAGCTGTGAAGTATTTTAATTTTAGATCAGCACAATGTGGATCGTAGCTGGAACTTCCCTAGTTTGTGAAGCTCAGATACCCATTGGAGAAGGGCACATCATAGGGGGGAGGCAGTGGTAATGTCACTGGACAAGTAATCCCAAGGCTCAGGCTAGTGGAATTTAAAGTTCAATTAATTTAAAATAAAGATAAAAATCTGGAACTGAAAGCAGTAATGGTGAACGTGAAACTATCATCAAGTGTCTTAAAACCCCATCTGAAGGAAATCTATCTCTACTTGGTCTGGCTTACATGTGACTCCAGAAAGCAATGTGGCTGACTGGCAACAAATGCTGGCCTTGCCAGCGATGCCCATATCCCATGAAAGCAAAAATAACATTTCTGTATTAACTTATTCGTTCATCTTCACATCAGCCTTGCACAATACTGGAAATATTAAGTAAGGCAGTCTACTTCACACTCTTGCCTTTCCTCCGTCCAGATATGTCCTCAAAAGGTTCCAACAATTCACTCTTTCATTAAACCCCACTGGCCCTTTACTACTTATCTACAGCCATTGCTAATCCAGAATCCCCTCTATAAAAACACAGCAGGAATTGCATTTCACTATTGTCATAAACCCTTTTTGGGGGAATGTATCCCATGTTAATGATCGCTTTGTGATTTTCACATGTAGGCTGGCATGTGGGACCCTGTGGGGCATGAAGCAAAATAATGAGCATGTGAATCTGATATAGAACCAATAACACGCTCAATTCAAACAGCAACGTTAGCTTTACCTCAAAGAACAACTTGTAATTGCACAGTGCATTTAACATTTCTAAAATAGTTCCTGGAGGGTGGAGAGCATGAGTACAATCTTGAGGTGCCAAAGGCATGAATGAGGGTTTCAGTAGTGGATGAGCTGAAGGGCTGAGTCCCAATGTTACGAAGGTGGCAAGAAGTGTCCTTTGTGATGGAGTGGATATGGGCTCAGCACCTTTCAGGGTTCAATTGGATCCCAAGATTGCAAACAGTCTGATTCAACCCGGTACAGTGTCTGGACAGGGAGGGGGGTGGGTTTGGACTCAGTGATGAGAGTACGGTGTTTGTGATTGAGGGCTGAAGATATTTAACTAGAGAAATCGTGGCTCATCCAGGACACTGCAGAGATAGTGGACTGGTGAAGAGGGGCGGTGGAAAAGCAGATCAAAGCCAAATACTGGGGATGCTGGAAATCCGAAATAAGAACAGAAAACGCTGGAAAATGCCCAGCAGGTCTGGCAGCATCTGTGGAGAGAGAAAACAGTTAACATTTCAAGTCCATATAACACTACTTCAGAGCTGAAGAGAAGTCGAAATGTGATGTGTCAATGGGTCCATAGCGATACTGAACAGTATAGGGGAGAGTGGGACACCTTGCTTGATCCCTCTTTTGATCTGCATTGGATTGGTCTGGCCACTGATGCTCTGGAAAAGTGGAGCTGGGTGTCAACATACTCATGCCTTCAGATGATGTCTCCAAGGTGCAGCATGTAGATAAGGAAGAGGAGGGGTCCATATTCGCAGGGAACTTGAGGTGGTGAAAGGGCAGGAAGATACCCCATTACTGGAGATACTGACTATGATTGGAGAAATAAGAATAGATCCAAAAGAGAACTCTTCTGCTCTCTCTTGGTCCTACATCTTGACATTTTAAAAACATTTGTTCATGGGATGTGGGCTAGCCTGTGTTTATTGCCTATCCCTAATTGCCCTTGTTCAGAAGGCATTTAGAGTGGGTCTGGAGTCACATGTAGGCCAGACCAAGTGAGGATGGCAGATTTCCTTCCCTGAAGGGTATTAGTGAACAAGATGGGTTTTTTCGACAATTGACAATGGTTTCATAGTCATCAACGGACTTTTTAACTCCAGATTTTTATTGAATTCAAGTTTCACCATCTGCCATGGTGGGATTCAAACCCTGGTCCTCAGGGCATTACCCTGGGTCACTGGAGACAATACCACTATGCCACCACCTCCCCTTTATCAGACTAGTCACTGATTTTGGCTCATCTCATGTGGAATTTACTCCAACCGTTTTCTAAAAGAACTTTAAGCTTCCAAAAACAAAAGGCAAACTTCATTTATCTATTGTTAAAGAAAATAAATCAATTGCATGTTCCTTGACTTTACACATTTTATTGTTTCAAATTTCAGCAAGTCCATAAAATGATACAGCAAGCAATCAGGAAAAGTAGGTATTGGACCAACGGCATGGTAGATCATATGATATGGCTTTCAGACTGGAAGCACGTGTGTATAGTTTGCAGTGTAATGCTATATAAAGTCTCCATGCGATCTCAGTTTGTTAAGCCATTTTCTTCCCTCGGAGATATAATTATGATATTATGGGTTACAGCATCCCCAACAGCTATTAATTGATTGGTGGTTTTGTGTTTCATTGCATGCCAGTATGCAATGTACTCCCGAGCGAAGTTTCCAGTTCATTTAACATTCAAAGGTAAGCATGCTGAATGTTTTTGGTCTCAGATGTTCCCACTCTACATCTTTTGAATTATTCTCCTCTATGAACCCTCTGCTTGCTGCATGGCTTTGCACAGTTTCAAATGCCACCCTGGTAAATGATGGGAGATTGTTTACTACTAGAGGGCAGAAAGGTTCAAAACAAAATCTTGTGGTATGTTACTGATTTATGAATGTTCTAATGCTCTTGATCACCCTGGCTTCTTTGGTGGTAAACGTGGTTGTTGTCAGGTCCAACTACACAGCTCACGTGTGTAAACAGACACTCTTCGTACTTAATTAAACACAGGATATAGTTAATATATGGCCTGACCTTGCATTTCACCTCCAGTGAACGAATCACAGTCCTGTAGCTCATTCAGTGTCCTCATATTAAGTAGTTTCCAGCTGGTTATTAAGGTTTCTCCCCAGCGAGGGGCTTTGGGGAGGTGGTTTTTCTAAAAAATCAAAATTGTAAGTTGCTGGTATTCGGAAATAAAAGATGTTCTCCAATGCCCTCACTTGTCTGCTTTCACGCCCAGCCTGTTTCCTGAGACTATTGCTCATGGCAACATATCTAAGCAGTTTGTACTGCTGGTACTGGGTCACTATTTATGATGTATACACAGGTGGGATGACCTCTCAAGTGACCATAGATGGAAACTGTACTTTAACCAATATTAATATGCATGGGCCTATGTTTGACAAGGGAGAGAAGGGGAGAGGGGTGGGGTGGTCCTAGTCAGATAGTCCTAAATCCTTTAAAATTTGCCACCAGGTGTTCCAATCCTGCCACTACAAATCTCTGAAAGAAAAAGAAAAGTTCGCATTTATATAGCACCTTTTCATGACCTCTCGGCATCCCAAAGCGCTGGACAGCCAACAAAGTACTCTTGTATTGTAGGAAAAGCAGCAGCCAATTTGTGCACAGCAAGATCCCACAAACATGATTAAAGAACAGTTTTTGTGATGTTGATGGAGGGATAAGTACTGACTCCTGGACACTGGAGAGAACTCTCCTGCTCTCCTTCAAAAAGGTGCCACCGGGTCATTTATGCCTACGTGAGAGGAAAACCACCTCTTTTACAGAAAGCTCACAAGTGACACGGTGGATGGAGTAAGAGATTGCTGTGCACAACCCCAATAATGCTTTCAATGTTGAACATAGTTCTGTTCTCTATCTTACGCCATAGGCCCTATGAGCATTTTTGTAAACTATTTTTTTCCTCCTGATTTATGTTTGTAATCTGAAGAGCGTGCTCAGCACCCATGCCCACCTATATGCATTACCATAGTAACATCACATGGTCCCAGTGGCATTTTTATGTGCCATCTGAGATAAATTAACACCCATCAGAAACAAAATATGTAACCATCAAAATAGACTGAATGTGATAGACTTACAACTTGTACATGACCACCTCCATTCTTGTAACCATGTATCATCCTATGTGCCCTTCACAATGGGTCAAATGGTCTCCTTCTGTGTTGTATCATTCTATTATCTATATATTCCCATTTTAGTATTTGCAGATTTGCTTATTTTGTTTTGGGTAAGCCAATGTTTTTTGTGGAAAATTTAGCTCCAAACTCCCTCAGCATTTCAGTTTGGTAAAATGTGTGATAGCTCCAGGAACAAGAAACACAAGAAACAGGATCGGGGTAGGCCACACGGCCTGTGGAGCCTGCTCTGACACTCAGTACAATGATGGCTGTTTGGGCTTCAACCCCACTTTCTTTCCCCCTTCCCATATCCCTTTTAATTCTCTGACAGAACTAAAACCTGTCCATCCCAGCCTTCAATAATGGAGCATCCACAGCCCTCTGGGGTAGAGAATTCCAAAGATTCACAACCCTTTGAGTGAAGCAATTTCTCCTCATCTCAGTCCTAAACGATTGGCCCCTTATCCTGAAACTGTGCCGCCATGTTTTAGATTCCCCAACCAGCAGGAAAAATCTCTCAGCGTCTACCCTATCAAGCCCCCTCAGAATCTCATATTTCAATGAGGTTACCTAATTTTTCTAAATTCCAGAGAATATAAGGCCAATGTACTCAGCCTCTCATCATAGGATAACCTCTCCTTCCAGGGACCAATTTAGTGAGCCTTCACTGTACTGCCTCCAATGCAAATATATCTTTCCTTAAACATAAACAACAATACTGCACACTATTCCAGATGTGGTCTCATCAAAGCCCACACAAGGCTGGTACCAATGTAACTCTTCAGTTGGCCGCCAGCAAATATGTAAGTGCAGGTTGATGATTTCCTCCCCAGTTTCCATAGGTTTCCTCTGTTCCCCTCTCCCTGCACCTCCACCTCTTGCCCCATCACCCACTTGCATAAGGAAGCTCGTATAAAGAGTATCACTGGTAGAATTTTTAGGCAGATGTGGATTGGCTGAGAGAGCAGCAACTATTGCCCGATTAAAGTCCATATTCCTAGATGCCCATGATCCGCTAATGATGATGTGCAATGTGGTATACTACACTTGTACATGTGTTATTATAATAATGCCTTTGGCTTATTTACTGTATAAGACATGAGGCAGCAATTATTTGAGGATTGGGTAAACATGTGGGTTCATTTATTAATACTAGGCACATGAAAACAGTTATGCATAGGTCTGACACTTGAAGGCTTCAGAGCTTTGTGCACTCTGCTTGAAACTAAGACTAGATCACATGACACATTTCCCTGCTAGTGATGTCATGCTGATTACATCAGTATAAGGGCAGGAAAATGCTCAGCTTAGCACTGTGTCCCCTCCGAGTCCAATATAAAACGCCCCAGAAAGTTCATTGTCACCACCTTGAGGCAGTTCTGTAAGAATTCTACACTGGAAAGAGATGGAAGGTGGAAAATTCAGGAGAAATTTCTTAATATTGAAAAGAAAAAAATCAATATTTACATGGAACAATATTTTTGGGCCTTGACAATAGAACAGCTGTGGTGTGTGAAACGGAACTAAGGCAATGCATCCTGATCTAATCTAAGCTCTATTCCAATGTGAAATCTGTCCTGATACATATTTGCATCTAATGTTATCCTTACATTGCATTTCCAACTGTGATATAAATGGGGCAGTCTTACTCCTTCTGGAGAAGCTCATAAGATGATATTTCCTGCGACTACAGTGTCACCATCACCTGTTGCCATTCTATCTGGCTCTTGTGCAGGTTGCCATTGCAATTCTCTGTTCACTGCCTGCCCCTTTACAACTTTTCTGCAGCCATCTGGAAAGGCCCAAAGTTACAAATTAAGGATGCAGTTTATGGCATGACGGCAGGAGCAGTGAATGTACTGAGCCACTTGAAGTGGAGCATAGAAGGAGTCCCATAACTGGGCAGCAGCATCCACCTGTAATGTGAATCACTGCTGGGTGTTTTTTTTTACAGTTCAAATGAATGCATTATGAAAATCTGACAGCCATCATTATGCTTCATGGTGGGATACTGTTGTATGGATCGTACATCATGATGTTAGGCTGTCAGTAGGGTATTGTGTGCTGTACGGAAGCTGTATGTGACACCGAGGATATTGAGAGGAACTTCACCGGGGGTTTGTTGTCTGTGTTAGAGGCTGTGTGATGTACTAGGAGTATTTTGGCAGGTTAACTTTGTGAGTAGATCCCTGTTTTTACCCAGAGTGCTGATAAAGTTGCATCGGTAACAACATTGGGATATTGCTCGCCTATATACCCATAAATTTGAGGTCATCCAAAGCTTGCTGCTGGTATCCAAACTCTCACCAAGTCCTGTTTCCCTATCACCCCTGTGCTTGCTGATCTACAGTGGCCAGTTGAAAGCATCTTGACTTCAAAATTTTCATTCTTGTTTTCAAATCCCAGCCTTAAATGTATTCATTGATGGTGCATCCACAACCCTCTGGGGTAAGGAATTCCGAAGGTTCACAATCCTTTGAGTGAAGCAATTTCTCCTTATCTCAGTCCTAAACGATTGGCCCCTCACCCGTCCCTATCTCTGTAATGTCCTCCAGCCTCTCGATCCTGTGAGATATCTGCACTCTTCCTATTCTTTTAGCATCCCTGGTTTTAATTGCTCCATCAGCACTGACTGGGCCTTCAGCTACTGTGGCCCTAAACTGTGGAATGTCCTTCCGAAAACTCCTGTGTGTCTCTGGCTCTTCCTTTTTATAATGCTCAAACCTGCCTTTTTGACCAAGCTTTTGCTCACCTAATATCTCCTTACGTGGCTTGGTGTCAAATTTTGTTTAATAATGCTCCATGAAGCATCATAAGAACATAACATGAGAAATAGGAGCAGGAGTAGGCCATTCGGCCCTTCAAGCCTGCCCTGCCATTCAATAAGATCATGGCTGATCTTCTCCAGGCCTCAACTCCTCTTTCGTGCCAGCTCCTCGTAGCCCTCAACTCCCCGATATTTCAAAAATCTATCTACCTCCTCTTTTTAAATACTTTCAGTGACTTAGCTTTATTGTGTTAAAGGTGCTGTATCACTACAAGTTCATATTGTGTACAAATGAAAAACGCAGTTTTATGTAAAAATAACAAGGAAGTTCCTTTAAGGACTTCAGGGTATATTCAAACAAACCAAGCCTCAATGCTACCCTTTAACATCAACAGAGCTTCTATTGATGCCTGCGTGAAGTTGGCAGAGTGACACCTCTGACATATCTACAACATTCCAAGGAGCAATGACTAGTTTTTTTCTTAAGTATAACTCGCACTCCTGTCACTGCTTAAAGCCGTCTTACTGACACCCTAAAGTTCATGAAATGCCATAACATTTCAACACTGGCATCGTGTTACACAACTTCAGTCATGTCTCCAGGGAATCATTGAAAAGAATTGTTTATCTTTCCAGATAAAACAAGAATTTTTTTTGTAAATCTTTTAATTATTTTTCCTATTTATTTGCTACGTTAAATGAGCTATTTCTTGGTTTGCTAATAAATAAAGGGACAATTTGGGGAAATTTTAAATATCGTCAAGCCCCATTATATGTACAGCTAATCCTTCAAAACAAAAATATTCACTAAATATAAAAGGATACCTATTACTTGCCAACAAGAGACTCATTGGTTAAAAACTGCTGTCAGACCCACCTCTATCCACCTATATAACAGCCTAGATTTCAGAGTCAGCAGTGAAGCAACTGTGCTCACCACTGACCTCAAAGCTGCCCAAAAGGATTTGGCGATTGCTGTGACATAGATTTCCCCTTTTCTCAAAGTCAGTTTGAATCTGACGCCAAGTCAAAGGGACCTCCCCAGGTGTGTAGCAGGCAGTGATGTCAGCAAGGTGGGTAAGTAGCCAATCATTTTAAAGTATTCCCACAGACAGCAAACCAAGAAATAACAACCACTAAATCCTTTTACTTTTGATTTTTTTAAAAAATGATTGGGACATAGACATGGGCTTAAAGTAGAAGCGAAAGTATCATAAACTTTTAACATTTTTTAAAAATGTGGATTTTTTAAATTATAATGGAGAAATTTGACATTCAACAAATACAAAATTCATTTTTAGGGCCAATGAGGGTGTATAGCAGTAATTATTAAGTCAATATGCTGTTTTTTTTTTTTTAAAATCAGTTGCCTGCCATTCAATAAGGAGTAACTTTAATTGCCTTTTCTTTGGTTTTTACAACAAGACCACAGCATAAGATTGGAAGTTCTTGTCAGTTAAATAATTTCTAATTGATTGCAGTCTTGGGGGACCTCAAACACGAACCCTCTAGAATGACTGACGACAACCTCTATTTCAGTGTTTTAAATGACCTAGCAAGCCACTTGATTCAAGGGCAATTAGGGATGGGCAACAAACGTCGATCTTGCCAGCAATGCCCACATTCCGTGAAGGCATAAAGGAAAAAAAGCTGCCTATGTGCTGATTCCAGGGGCTCGATTTTATTTATTATTCCAATCCATTTAAAACTCAGCACTTAAAGTTAAGATTGAGCTCCAGAAGTTGCTGCCAATGATAATAATGATCACTGATAGTTTTGCTCTCAATCACCACCCCAAAATCCAGGCCGATATAGATGATAAACTCCGGCCTGTTCAGCAGTTCTGCTGGTTAAGGCAATGAATCACCAAGCTATACAGACCAGAACATCCTTAGTGGGTTCCCTAGTCCATATGTAGTTAGATGGTCACAATTGGAGTAGCAATGGAGACATTAAGTTATCCGTCTTGGGGAAGGGAGAATTGGCCAGATTTCCCACTCCTGATTACGATCAGGTCACTTTTGATAGTCATGCCTGGTTTGTGAACATAGGATGAGGATAGGGGCTGGCTGTGCTCCCTCTACCTTCCCTGCAGCCAGCCAGCATGCTCCATCTAGCACTCACACACATGAAGAGCAACCATTCGGTGATGGTGCCCTTGGAACCAGATCCCATCAGAAAATCAATGTTTATCTCTGACTCACTGCATGGACAATGTAATATTGAAAACAAAAACAGAAATACCTGGAAAAACTCAGCAGGTCTGGCAGTATCGGCGGAGAAGAACAAAGTCGATGTTTTGAGTCCTCGTGACCCTTCAATAGAACTAAGTAGAAATAGGAAAGGGGTGAAATATAAGCTGGTTTACGGGGGGGGGGAAGGCCGGGGGGGGTGGTTGTAGGGACAAGCAAGCAGTGATAGGAGCAGATAACCAAAAGATGTCACAGACAAAAGAACAAAGAGGTGTTGAAGGTGGTGATATTATCTAAAAGAATGTGCTAATTAAGATTGGAGAGCAGGACAAGCAAGGTAGCTCTAGTGGGGGTGGGGTGAAATAAACCATGGGTGGAATACATTTAAAAATAATGGAAATAGGTGGGAGAAGAAAAATCTATATAAATTATTGGAAAAAAACAAAAGGGAGGGGGAAGAAGTCTGTGACATCTTTTGGTTATCTGCTCCTATCACTGCTTGTCCCAACAACCACCCCCAACTTCTTCCCCTCCCCCCTCCCCCGTAAACCAGCTTATATTTCACCCCTTTCCTATTTCTACTCAGTTCTGTTGAAGGGTCATGAGGACTCGAAACATCAACTTTGTTCTTCTCCGCCGATGCTGCCAGACCTGCTGAGTTTTTCCAGGTATTTCTGTTTTTGTTTTGGATTTCCAGCATCTGCAGTTTTTTGTTTTTTATCAATGTAATATTGAACCTTATCCTGCAGAGTCTATGGGGGTGAAAACAGACATATCTGGAACACAGCACAGCTGAGATTGCATCGGGTTGCCCATTGTACACCTGCCCAGTATTCAGTTCCATTGATGCAATAGAAGTGAATATTGGGCGTGCCATAAAACTGACAGAAAAGCTCATTCTGATTGGACATGAGTGGGGGATGCAGGCCACATCAACCCCATGGGGCGGGATTTTCCAGCCTTGCCTGCTGCCAGGATCACCTGGCCACACTGAAAAGCCCATGTACTTTTTTGGCTGGACCGCTGAATCCCCTGCGGCAGGTCCCACCATGACAAGGCCGGAAAATCCTTGACTAGAGGCGACTTATTGATGGGGGAGCTGTATTATGTTGGAATTAGATGCAATAAGGGATGACCTGCTTCTTGTGCTTTTGGAGAATTTGAGAAGAAAAGCAGGAACCACAACTTGAATTTAGAATGTGAATGTTTGACGGTGGTTATTATTAGACTGTCTTGGGACACGCCCAGAGTCTGTCTGTCTTTTTTTTGAACAGCTGCTTACAATGGAAGTGTGTCATTAAACTGGATCTGTTTCAAAATTCAAGCTTGTCCTACAACAGCTTTTAAACCCAGTCAGACTCCTGCAGTCACAGTGGGTGGATCCACTACCTAATATTGGCAGAGTGACCGTCTACCAGAGCTTGAAATACACTGTCCAGTTTTTGGGGATGAAAGCCTGGTAATAGTCAAAGGTGCAAATTGGACAATTTTTAACATCGATCCAAAAATCTATCCTCTTGAGATAGCAAATGGTCTCAGACAGTCTCTCAAATTGGGCAATAGCAAATCCGCCTCCACTTTTAAACCCATGTTAAAGGCAACGGAAGTGAACTCAAGTCATGGTGTCTAATGCCCAGTGGATTCACTATGGCTGATTCTCACACTCGCTGCCCAAAAGCAATTCTGGCCTCCTTATCTTTAAGTTTTGATGCAGGCTCCATGTTGTCTGCCCTGTTTTATGGGGCCAAGAATGGAGAGGGGTGGAATGAGACTTCCCATCTCTCTGGGCTTTTCAAGACTTTTAAACCCTTCATCAGCAAGTGGGCTGAGTTAGAAAACCGACACGACGGGGACTGGAATTGGTCTTTGGCACTGGTACAAAGTAGCTGATATTTAAATCAGCTTCCCATTTAGTGCCCAAGAGCAAATTTACTCCCAGTGAGTTGGTTAAACAGACCCTGTGAACCCTCCTGAGTAAAAACCCCCCTTTGATCTGATCATTGCAGGGGGAGAAATCTTTCTGCGAATTTGGAAACATGACAAGATATCCTGCCTCCTAGGTTTCGGGTGCTTTTCATCACGTCCCTTTTTTTTTAAGTTTGTGTTTCGGTCTGACGTTTCATTTTTGTTTAACTAATTTCAACCCTGAATTGCAAATCAAACATTGTAGCAGATGTTCAGATTGTAGCTAAGGTTTTAAAGGATTGACTTAGTTTTGAAGTGGTCTGAAGTGAGCAAATAAACAGCCATTTTCAACCGAGCAGGAAAGATGGATCTGTGTTCAGTACAAAAGGTGGCTGTGGGTCACCCCTTAATGAGTAAATGTGTTGCTGCATTAAACCTTACAGGT
The DNA here is from genome assembly GCF_017639515.1 of Carcharodon carcharias. Classification (NCBI taxonomy): domain Eukaryota; kingdom Metazoa; phylum Chordata; class Chondrichthyes; order Lamniformes; family Lamnidae; genus Carcharodon; species Carcharodon carcharias. Next base: position 139,574,149 of record NC_054479.1, read on the forward strand.
ATAATTTCCAGTTCGGGCTGAGATTGCTGATTTCAGTCTCAGCTGGAGTAATGCGTCCAATTCTGGGCACGGCACTTTAGGAGAGATGTGAAGGTGTTAGAGAGGCAGCAGAAAAGATTCACAAGAATGGTGTCAAGGATGAGCAACCTCAGTTATGTGGATAGATTGAAGAAGCTGGCATTGTTCTTGTAGGGTGTTAATATCATTCAGCAGGTCTTAATGAAGTCTTCATAGTCTTAAGTAGGTTAACTATGTATTTATTAATCACCTCACACTTCTCTGCATCGAACTTCATCTGCCACTTGTTTGTCCAATCCTGCAATGTGTCTATGTCCTTTTGAAGTTCAAGACTATCCTCATCACAGTTGACGTTTCCAATCTTCGTATCATCTGCAAATTTTGAAATCATGCCCCGAACACTATAGTCTAGGTCATTAATATATATCAGGAAGAGCATGGGTTCCAACACTGACCCCTGGGGAACTCCACTACAAACCTTCCTCCAGTCTGAAGAACAAACATTTATCACCACTCTCTGTTTCTTGTCACTCAGCCAATTTCTTATCCAAGTGCCTACTTCCCTTTTTTATTCCATGAGCTAGAATTTGGTCATAAGTCTGTTGTGTGGCACAGTATCAAATACCTTTTGAAAATCCATATTCACCACACCAACAGCACTTATCAGCCTTCTCTGTTACCTCCTCAAAAAACTTGAGCAAGTTAGTTACACGTGATTTTTCCCTTTAATGAATCCGCGCTGGCTTTCCTTAATTATCCTGTAGAGGAGGCGATGACATAGTGGTATTGTTGCTGGACTGGTAATCCAGTGACCCAGGGAAATCCTCTGGGGATCCACCACTAGTGGTTTAAATCCAATAAGAATCTGGATTTAAAAGTAGAGTGATGACCATGAAACCAAACAGCATCAATTGTTGTAAAAACCCATCTGGTTCACTAATTTCCTTTAGGAAGGAAAGCTGCCATCCTTATCTGGTCTGGCATACATGATTCCAGACCCACCCACAACAATGTGACTCTTAAATGCCCTCTGAAATGGCCTAGGAAGCCATTCAGTTATATCAAACCACTACAAAGTCACAAAAAAGGAATGAAACAGGACAGACCACCCTAGGCACTGGAAATGACAACAGCAATCTCAGCCCTGATGACCCTGCAAAGTCTTCCTTAATAACACTTGGGGGCTAGTGCCAAAATTGGAAGAGCTGTCTCATAGGCTAGTCAAGGAATCATACCTTACAGACAATGTCCCAGACGCTGCCATCACCATCCCTGGACATGTCCTGTCCCACTGGCTGGGCACCCCCAGCAGAGGTGATGGCACAGTTGGTACACAGTTGAGAGGGAGTTGCCCTGGGAGTCTTCAACATCGACACCAGACTCCATCGTGTCCAACATGGGCAAGGACATCTCCTGCTGATTACCATGTACTACCCTACCTCAGCTGATGATTCAGTGCTCCTCTATGTTGAACACCTCTTGGAGAAAGCACTGAAGGTGGCAAGGGTTCAAGAAGGCAGCTCACCACCACCTTCTCAAGGCAGTAAATCTGGCCCAGCCAGCAAAGCCCACATCCCATGAGTTAATTATTTTTTTAAATTAAAGATGCCAGTCTTCAGCCAGTTCAATTCACTCTGTGATTTCAAGAAACGCCTGAAAGCTCTGGATACAGTAAAGGCTATGGGTCCTGACAATATTCCAGCAATAATACTAAGATTTGTGCTGCAGAACTTGCTGCACCCCTAGCCAAGCAGTTCCAGTACAGCTACAAGACTGGCATCTACCCAGCCATGTGGAAAATTGCCCAGGAATATTCTGTCCACAAAAAGGACAAATCCAACCCGGCCAATTATCGCCCCATCAGTCCACTCTTGATCATCAGTGAAGTAATGGAAAGCGGTCATCAACAGTGCTATCAAGCGGCACTTGCTTAGCAATAACTTGCTCACTGAGGCCCGGTTTGGGTTCTGCGGGGGCCACTCAGCTCCTGACTCATTACAGCCTTGGTTCAAACATGGACAGAAGAGCTGAACTCCTGAAGTGAGTTGCGAGTGACTGCCCTTGACATCAAGGCCGCATTTGACCAAGTGTGGCATCAAGGAGCCCTAGCAAAACAAGATAACAAGCAGAGTTGATAAAGAGGAACCGGTAGATGTAGTGTATTTGGATTTCCAGAAGGCATTCGATAAGGTGATACATAAAATGTTATTACACAAGATAACAGCTCACAGTATTGGGGGTAATGTATTAGCATGGATTGAGGATTGATTAACACACAGAAGACAGTCAGGATTAATGGGTCTTTTTCAGGTTAGAAAGACGTAACTAATGGAGTGCCACAAGGATCAGTCCTAGGGCCACAATCATTTACTATCTATACACTGCCCCCTCCTCAAAGTCATTACTAATGTATCCAAATTTGCTGATGATACAAACGTAAGGAACCTGCAAGGGGATACAGACAGGTTGAGTGAGTGGCCAAAAACTTGGCAGATGGAGTTTAATGTAGGAAAGTGTGAGGTCATGTACTTTGGGAAGAAGAATCAAAAGGCAGACTATTATTTAAATGGAGAGAGACTCCAAAAAAGTGCAGCACAGAGGGATCTGGGTGTTCTTGTGAGTGAAACACAAAAAGTTAGCATGCAGGTGCAGCAAGTAATTAAGAAGGCAAATTGAATTTTTGCCTGCATTGCTAGGGGGTTGGAGTTTAAAAATAGGGAAGTCTTGTTACAACTGTACAGAATGTTGGTGAGGCCGCACCCGGAGTACTGTGTACAGTTTTGGTCCCTGTATTTAAGAAAGGATATACTGGCATTGGAGGCAGTTCAAAAGAGATTCACTAGACTGATTCCCGGGACGAAGGGGTTGACTTATCAAGAACGGCTAAACAGGTTAGTCCTTTATTCATCAGAATTTAGAAGAATGAGGGGTGATCTTATTGAAACGTACAAGATTCTGAGGGGGCTTGACAGGGTAGATGTTTCCATTAGTGGAAGAATCTCAAACTAGGGGACATAATTACAGAATAAGGGGACACTCATTTAAATCTGAGATGTGAATGAATTTCTTCTGAGGGTAGGGAATGTCTGGAATTCTCTACCCTAGAGAGTTGTGGAGGCTAGATCACAAAGTATTTAAAGAAGAGATAGATAGATTTTTGAAATATCGGGGAGTTGAGGGCTATGAGGAGATGGCATGAAAGAGGAGTTGAGGCCTGGGCAGATCAGCCATGATCTTATTAAATGGTGGGGCAGGCTTGAGGAGCTGAATGGCCTATCCCTGCTCCTATTTCTTATGTTCTTTTGGAGTCAATGGGAATCAGGGGGATAACTCGCTCTGCTGGTTGGAGTCATACCTAGCACAAAGGAAGATGGTTGTGCTAATTGGAGGTCAGTCATCTCCGCCCTAGGATTTAATGCAGGAGTTCCCCCACTATCAACATCCTGGGAGTTACCATTGACCAGAAACTGAACTGGACTAGCCATATAAATACTGTGGCTACAAGAGCAGGTCAGAGGCTAGGAGTAACTCACCTGACTCCCCAAAGCCTGTCCACCATCTACAAGGCGCAAGTCAGGAGTGTGATGGAATACTCCCCACTTGCCTGGATGAATACAGCTCCAACAACACTCAAGAAGCTTGACACCGTCCAGGACAAAGCAGCCCATTTGATTGGCATCCCATCCACAAACATTCACTCCCTCCACCACCGACGCACAGTAGCAGCAGTGTGTGCCATCTACAAGATGCACTGCTGGAATTCACCAAGGCTCCTTCGACAGCACCTTCCAAACCCACAACCACTACCACCTAGAAGGACAAGGGCAGCAGATAGATGGGAACACCACCACCTGGAAGTTCCCCTCCAAGTCACTCACCATCCTGACTTAGAAATATATTGCCGTTCCTTCACTGTCACTAGGCCAAAATCCTGGAATTCCCTCCCTAACAGCACTGTGGGTACCTACACCACATGGACTGCAGCGGTTCAAGAAGGCAACTCACCACCACCTTCTCAAGGGCAATTATGGATAGGCAATAAATGCTGGCCCAGCCAACGAAGCCCACATCCCGTGAATGAATAATTTTTTAAAAACGTGCCTAAGTGATTATTGATTTTGACCCAAACTATAGTTTCCAGAAGTTTCCCTACCATTGAAGTCAGACTATTGGTCTGTAGTTGCCGGCTTTATCCTGCACCCCTTTTTGAACAGGGTGTAATGTTCACAATTCTCCAGTCCTCTGGCACCATCCCTGTGTCGAAGGAAGACTGGAAGATTATCACTAGTGCCTCTGTAATTTCCACTACCACTTCCCTCAGTATCCTTGGATGCATCTCATCCGGTCCTGTTACCTTATCAAGTTGAGCAAAGGTAGCCTTTTTAACACCCCCTCCTTCTCAATTTTAAATTCTCATTGTGTATCAGTTACCTCCTCTCTCTTACCTTGGCTTGAGTAGCATCTTCCTTTGTAAAGACAGTTGCAAAGTACTTATTTAATACTTCCGCTATTTCTCCTGCTTCTGTGCGCAAGTCCCTTTTATTTAGTCCCTAATCAGCTCTACTTTTTCTTTTACCACCCTTCTATTATTTACATGCTTATGGAAGACCCTAGGATTCCCTTTTTATGTTCGCTGCCAGTCTCTTCATGCTGTCTCCTTGCTTTTCTTAGTTTTTTCACTATATAGTTCTATAGTTGAATGTAGTTCTATATTCAAAACTACTATTAACTATAACTTTTTTTTATTCATTGAATGTGGGCATCGCTCCCTAGGCCAGCATTTATTGCCCATCCCTAATTGCCCTTGTTCAGAGGGCATTTGAGAGTCAACCACATTGCTGAGAGTCTGGAGTCACATATGCCAGACCAGGTAAGGATGGCAGATTTCCTTCCCTAAAGGGCATTAATGAACCAGATGGGTTTTTACAACAGTCAACAGTGTTTTCATGGTCATCATTAGACTTTTAATTCCAGATTTTTATTGAATTCAAATTCTACCATCTGCTGTGAACCCAGGTCCCCAAAACATTACCCAGGGTCTCTGGATTACTAGTCCAGCAGCAATACCACTATGCCATCACCTCCCCTCATGTACACATAGGAGCTGTCTCCATGCTTGCTTGTGCACACAGCTCTGTCTAACACTAGGCTGACCCCCTAGGGGTGGGTCACATGGTCCCTTACATCACTGTGTGGGCGGTGCTGTACTCGGTCCCATGTTAATATATACGTGCCAGGCCCTTATACTACAGTTCTACTTGGAGAAGAGAACATTTGAGAGGATATTTGATAGAGGTACTCAAAATCATGAGGGGTCAGGACAAAGTAGAGAGAGAGCAACTGTTCTCATTGGTGAAAAGGCCCAGAACCAGAGGACACCAATTGGTAAACGAATCAATGGTGACATGTGGAAAATTTTTTTCACAGCAAATGGTTAGGATAGGAATGCAGTGCCTGAGTGTGTGGTGGAGGCAGGTTCTATTGTCTTTCAATTAGAAATTGGATAATTACCTGAAGAGGAAAAACTTGCAGGGCTACAGGGCAAAAGTCGGGGAGTAGGACTAGGTGAATTGCTCTTGCAGAGAGCCAGCACAAACATGAGACTGAATGGCCTCTATTCTATGATGCACTGATGTTGGTGTGAGCAGTGAAACTGTCTTCAGTGTCCCTACACTAGGAAAAGGATAAGTAAAACCCATTTCTTGCTTCAGATTGTTATTCAGTGAGCTTCCTGCCCTTTTCCTGGCATACAGCAACAAAAACAGTATTTGAGTAATTCACAGGTATGGATTGTTACAATGAGAGAAACAATACAAATAAATAATGCAGAACTATTGCGGAATGAAGACTTGATATTGTGGATTGTTTATTTTCATTCCTTAGCAACCTCAGTGCATCACCCAGAATTCTTGTACCATTATCAGCCTTCCATTGTCTCCATTGGATATAACTGAGAAAGATTATGTCAAGAGTGAATAAGCTTCATTCATTTTTTAAAGTGCAACTCAATCCCTGTTTAGATAACCCAGTGAATTCGCCTTCCTGGGCAGCTATGTCACCAGGAACAGGCAACTTATCTGCCACTTATCGGCAATTTCGCCTCATTACTAAAACTGATCATAACATCCCGGTGAATCTATGCTGCACCTTTGGTATACTTTTACACTGGGACTCCACAATGACATGGTGCATGGGGTGCAGATCTCTGTACTGCATTATGTCATAGTGCTTTGAGCTGGATCCCTGCATCATCAGGATCAGTATTGTGTGCATCCCCATACAGTTCCCAGTCCATATGCTCCAGAAAAAATGAATAAAGCAGGTGCTGTGTAAAAGCAACCAAATAATAGTTCTGAAGAGTCATACGGACTTGAAACGTTAACTGTCCACAGATGCTGACAGACTTGTTGAGTTTTTCCAGCAATTTTTGTTTCAAATAATTTAATGGTTGCTTTTAAATGTTTGTTTTTAAAAAAAAAAAATGGGTGGCTGTGTTTGTAGTGGGGGAAGATCTGTGGCCACATTTGCAGCATGAAAATTTTGTCATCCATGATGGACCTGGGTTATAATGATTCCAAGCTATAGCAGACCATGTGATAGCGGGACCCAAGTAAATATCCTTCCTAGAATGAGGTGCCTTTACAATCGTATTTTCCTTCACAGCTATTTCGGGGTCAATGATACCCAAACTACATTGTTCTTCACCTTCTGCATCTTTGCATTCAAATCAGAACTATCCACATTATGTATACAGGGTGTGTGGTAATTGGGGGGGTCACGTGATGTACTGCGGGGGGCTCCAACCAGTGAGCTTTTAGCGCGGGCAATCTTGGGGAGATGGAAACTTCCTGACGAGGGTCCTGGTCAAGCTTGGATGCACTTATGAATCTCTCTGTTACGAAGTTAACTGTTCCTTCATGAATCCTGTCTGCTCCATTGAGTCATCACAGGGTGCTTATAAAGTCCTTGTGTGATTTCAAACTTTGATAATTTCTGGATGTACATATGATAGAAACAAACTATAAATAGCACATGAATGTATACTTCATGAAGATGTTTGCATGAACATTAACAAATTCAGCATTAAATCACGGGGCAGTAATTGGACAATTTATTGGATGAGTTGAAAAATCAAATGAAAGAATGCATCACTAAAAATTGGTGGTTGTGTTGAAGCCTAGAAATTTGAACTGTGTTGTATTAAAACTTTATCAATTACACAGGAACATAGGACTTAGGAGCAGGAGTAGGCCGCTCGAGCCTGCTCCACCGTTCAATAAGATCACAGCTGATCTGGTTGTGGTATCAACTCTACTTTCCTTGTCTGCCCCCCATAACTATCGACTCCCTTGTCTGTCAAAAATCTACCTATCTCGGCCTTGAATTATGCTTTCATTATTCAGCTTACAATTTCCTTCTAACATGTGCACACCTACAGTTATTGAAGTTTAAATTTGCTAAAGAACTTATATAAACATCCTGTATTTATTACCCGATGCAGTCTTGAGTTCACGTTTTTTTGCTGAATGATCATGTGTTTGATGCCCAATATCTTGTACAAAACTCCATAATCTGCCAATGTATCTGTAACTCTGTGCATAAAGATAGTTCCGTTTTCTTTATATTCTGACTGTAATTATGGTAGGATTACCTCTGAATCCGGTTGCAAATGGGCATCTGCCCACAAAGCAAAACTGTTCCTCAATGGATATTGTTGAAACTAAATTTGAATTGTCTCTTTCTTTCAGAAAAGCTACAGGATGATTGGGTATGGGAAAGGGGGAAAAAACCCTATCAAATTGGTACAATCCCTGGCATCTTGGGTATAGACTAAGAAGGATCTTACTTTCCAGTTTGCAATTACTGTACCTGATCTGGGGGTGGGGGTACTGTCGGTGCAAATACTGGATTCACAAATGGGCAAGTGTTCCCTTCACCAACACCTCTCTCACTTTGACCAGAATAGGCAGCAAAATGCGAAGTACAATAACACCAATTGAAAGGGAAATGTCCACTGGAATCAGGAGAACAGCCAGGAGTTCTTGCAAATTGACACGGACAATTAGGCACTGTACTGCAGCTCATGACCTTCCTGAAGTAGAGAAGTTCCAGAAATTAAGACTGAAGCTTCCAGTTGCCGTCTAACACCTTTTTCGTTTTTGCATGGGACCACCATGGATAGACTGTACAGACACAGGCCATTCACCTGGTCCATGCCAGTGTTAATGCTCCACATTAACCTCATAACCATCCCTCTTCATTGCATGCTGTTCTGTTCCCTTCTCTCTCGTGTTCATTCAGCTCCCATTGCAACATTTGTAAGTCCATTCGTTTGCATTATTATGTTTTGTTGATCTTGCTGGGCCATAAATCATTGTTTTTACATCCAGGAAATGTAAAACCTCACAACAGGCTGTAATGTTTTTACTCGTTGCACTGTTTAAGGGCGTGAACGAGGGAGTGCCATGATAGTAGGGGTGGGGGGTTGGGGGGGAGGGGTGGGGGAAGGAATGCATTTTGCCCCTGGCAAATTGAAGAGAAGAAAGGATTCTGGAAAATGTGGCCTTGTCTGTTTTTTTTTTTAAAAACACCCGAAGGACCATGTAGGTGGTCTGTTAACTGCATTTACAACTATTAACTTGCTGAACGTCAACATTTTTCCAGATCAGGAAAAGGCCATTGTGTTCAATTAACCTCATCCTTCCTTCTTTTCACTGTATTTGAAGGGAGTTTGTTGGTTTAAAAAGTGCGGAGTACACTAACCTGCAACACTCAACTTCAAGTGAAAGTGTGACCAGTGGGCAAGGAGGCACACCAGGTTCAAACTAGCAGAAGGTGAAGTTCTGAACTTTGTGATCGGAAAGAAAAGAAAGACTTGCATTTGTGTAGCACCTTTCGTGGGTCCCAAAGCACTTTACTGTAAAGTGCTTTTAAAGTGTGGACGCTGTTGTAATGTAGGGGAATGCGGCAGTCAATTTGCGCACAGGAAGCTCTCTCAAATAGCATGGTGGTAACAAGCAGATAATTAGGCGATGTTGACTGAGGGATAATTATCAGCCAGGATAACCCCCGAGATCATCTTCCAAATAGTGCTGACAGGATCCACCTGAGAGGGCAGACAGGGCCTTGGTTTAATGCCTCATCCAAAACACACCACCTAGCAGCACTGTCCCATCAGCTTTTGATTTTTGTGCCCAAGTCTGGGATGCTGAGTGGATGATTCCCTTGGCTGGAGAGCCTAGAACATAGGGTCACAGCCTTAGGATAAGGGGTCGGCCTTAACACACGGGATGAGAAGGAATTTCTTCACTTGGAGCTGTGAATCTCTGGAATTCCTCATCACAGAGAGCGGAGTCGTTGACTACATTCAAGATGCAAATCAATAGATTTTGGGGGTTAAGGAAATTAAGGGACAGGTGGATGGTGCAGGAAGGTGGACTTGGGGTAGGGGTAGAAGATTAGCCATAATCTCAGTTGAATGGCAGAGCAGACTCATGGGGCCGAATGGCCTAATCCTCTTATTGCTCAAAGTTATATTATTATGAATGGGAAAAATTGTACAGCTCGGAGGTTAGGAATGAGAAACAACAACTTGCATTTATGTAGCATCTTTAACATTGTAAAACATCCCAATGCACTTCGTAGGGATGTTTATAAAACAAAACCTGACACCGAGCAAAATAAGGAGATATTAGGGCAGATGACCAAATGTTTGGTCAAGGGTTTTAAGGAGCATCTTGATGAAGAGGGTCAGGGAGGGAGCTCCAGAGCTTAGGACCCAGGTAGCTGAAGGTGTGGCCACCAATGGTGGAGCGATTTTAAAACTCGGGGTGTGTAAGAGACCAGAGTTGGAGGAAAACAGATATCTTCAGTTTGTGGCTGGAGGAGATTAGAGATGGGGAGCAGGGAGGATATGGAGGGAATTGAAAACCAGTAGAACAGGTTTCTACTTTTTCTAGAACTATTTCTTGAACAGTAGAACTCTGTTATAAGCACTCAGCTGAGGAGTGTTTGATGCTGACACTGGATATCTGGAATTGCCCAAGACTGACTGACTGACATCCCTAACCTCACCATGATCAGTACTGAAACATCTGAGGGAAAGAATTGTTGGTATGAGTTGGTTCAGTACTGTACTCCTTCCACTCCTCGCAACCCCACAGTAATGTTGGTTGAGAGTCTGAAGGTTGCAGATTTGAACCCTACACCAGGACTTCAGCACATAATCTAGTGTCAGAGGTGTCATTTTCAGATGAGGCATTAAACTGCTTGTTGCAGTAGATTCAAAAGGTCTGGAACTCTTCAAAGAAGAGCAGGCAGTTCTTCCATTGTCCTGGACAACATCCTTCCCACAACCAACACCAAAAAAACAAACCACTTAAACCTCTTGTGCATATTATTCATTGGTTTTGGGATTTCCCTGTGTTTGTCTGCACCATTTGTGGTGACCACACTTCAAAACACTTCAGGATGTGCATTAAAACGAATCCTTTACTGCCCCATACCATAATCAACTCATTGTAAATTTATTTTGTATATTTAGCCAGCATCTAATGAGTTGGGCACACAACGTACACCTTCCATAAGTATACATATAAAAACACTGCTTTTACATGATTAGCTCAAATATTTTCTACTTGATAAAAACAAAAAACTGCAGATGCTGGAAATCCAAAACAAAAACAGAATTACCTGGAAAAACTCAGCAGGTCTGGCAGCATCGGTGGAAAAGAACAAAGTTGACGTTTTGAGTCCTCATGACCCTTCAACAGAACTGAGTAAAAATAGGAGAGGGGTGAAATATAAGCTGGTTTAAGATGGGGGGGGGGCGGGGTTGGGGGAGAGAAGTGGGGAGTGGTGGTGGTTGTAGGGACAAGCAAGCAGTGATAGGAGCAGATAACCAAAATATGTCACAGACAAAAGAACAAAGAGGTGTTGAAGGTGGTGATATTATCTAAAAGAATGTGCTAATTAAGAAAGAATGGCAGGACATGCAAGGTACAGATAGCTCTAGTCGGGGTGGGGTGAAATAAGACTAAAAGGGCATAAAAGGTATAGATTTAAAAATAATGAAAATAGGTGGGAAAAGAAAAATATATATAAATTATTGGAAAAAACAAAAGGGAGGGGTAAGAAACAGAAAGGGGGTGGGGATGGAGGAGGGAGTTCAAGATCTAAAATTGTTGAACTCAATATTCAGTCCGGAAGGCTGTGAAGTGCCTAGTCAGAAGATGAGGTGCTGTTCCTCCAGTTTGCTTTGGGCTTCACTAGAACAATGCAGCAGGCCAAGGACAGAAATGTGGGCAAGAGAGCATAGTGGAGTGTTAAAAGGGTAAGCGACAGGGAGGTCTGGGTCATGCTTGCAGACAGACCGAAGGTGTTCTACAAAGCAGTTGCCTAGTCTGCATTTGGTCTCTCCAATGTGGAGGAGACCGCACTTCTACTTGATATGTATTTGAACCAATCACCGGTAAGAAGGAGGCAGCTTGACTACTCTTAACACTGATCTGAAGACTGACTTTGGATTATGGGGGAGATTTGATGCCAGTGATGGATGGGATGGAGGCCACTGGGGAGGTTGTTTCAACCTGACCACAAGCTGCCTACTTCTGGTTTTAACAGAGTTTGGCCAATCTGCTCTTAAGGGATGAGTTGGTCACCTGAAATCTTTTATGCAGCCTGCGTGCCTCCATTTTAACAGGATTCTGTTTTGCTCTTAATTGGTGGAGGCTGGGTTTCTGGTGCTCGGGAATCGAGGAATGTAAAAGGAGTTGGGAAGGGCTGGATCCATGTGGTGAGTCCGTTTTATAGCACTGAGAGTCAGGAGGATTAGCAGTATTTTCTTCCAAGCTCAACAAGCTTACCTGTATGTGATCAGACACTAGGATCAACCAATTCTCCTCACTAAGATATGGGACCTGTCAATCAGGCTGGCTGTCGGGTGGGAAGCCTGTTGAAAAATGTAAAACACATCCATGCAGTTGTATCCTGGAATCAGTCTGGGAAACATGTACCCCTGGGTATGAATGTTTGCACATGCTACACCAGTTGCGAGTAGATCTCAGGGTCTGTGTCTCCGGTTTGCAGTAATTGTTTACAGGAATTGGATGACCAGAGCTGGCGTGACACATCGTCGGAGCATCTTGGACCATGTCCCAACTGATCGTCATCAACATTAAACTCAGTGACTCTCCAAAGTCAGTTCCTGCTGACGGCAGTATCCCCAGTGATGCAGAACAAGACAGAAGCAAGATCACTGAATATTTGTTTGAAACAAATACTTAAAAGGCAGTCTCATAATGGCTCATTTGCTAAGAACAATTTCTGACTGAGTGATACAAATCAGAATGCTCTGGGTTGAATTTTAGTTGGTAGTATGTTAGCCAGAGGATTAGAGTAGATAGGAAGATATTGGACCCGACTCCTGATGTCCAGGCTCTCCTGCTGGAAAGTGCATGTATATAAACGTAGAGACACCGATTTTAGTTGTCGGCAGTTATTTATCTTGCCAGCAATCAGCATCTAGGCTCGTACAGGAAACATAGCCCAATCATGGCAGATTGCCTCATTAAAGGCCCCATATATCTTCAAGGCGTGAACTTGAATCAAGACAGATACCAATGGCCTGTCGAACTATTCTGCGGTCAGCACCTTCAGGAAAGGAGAAAATTGGCTGAAGTGAAGAACTCTAAATTAGCCAGGTGATTTCTTAACTTCAGTTGATATAATTGACAATAAGTATATACAGCTGGAGGACAATAAGTGGTTACTGGAACACACACACTGAGACACTGTATCCTCATTCGCCTGCTCCTGGGTCTGGCCAAAGTGGTCCAGGTAGTGGGCACTTGAGGGGATTGTTTGACCCAACTGCCTGCTCCTGTTCTGTGGTTAGGTCTGTGCCCAGGTCACCTTGGCGAGGGTGCACGTTCTGTCTGCCAATACACTTGAGGTGGGTGCTGCAGGGGCTGAAGTGCATCATCAGCGCTGGGAGCATTATTTTAATTTGATAAATTTCATTTTATAGTTTTTGTTTTAGTTGCAGTAGCCCTTTTTAAGGTGGTTTTAATTTGCTCGTTTGTTTATCATTTACTTGAGAGAGTATAAAGGGACACTAAATTCCACCTCCTGTGTCATCTTAATGTAGGCAACAGAGGTCTCAGCCATTGCCTGGAGAGCCAGCGAGATCCCTATGTTGCCTCCTTTTTCAGGGATGCCCCACAAATTAAGTGCTGTTTAGCCACTTAACTGGGCAGCAGTGGGATGAAGCCCTTAACTGGGCATTAATTGCCCACTTATGGGCTTCAATTGGCAGCAGGGCAGAAAGGTGGTTCACCAGCTTTCCCATCCCAGAATTTAATTTGTGGCAGGGTCCCTACCCACCCACCCCTCCTGATTTATTAAATGCCCCACCCCCCCCCCCCCCCCAACCCAGTAAACATGCCTCCAGGGGAGGGTATTGAATTCAGCCAGGGTGAGAGTCAAGCTAGGAGGTGTATATACCTGTAATGATTCACTCTGAATAAATCTACTATACCAAGTAAAGATTGGCTCTGGTTTATTCCTTCACTGGCTCAGCGTTAACAGTCTCATCTGAAAGAATGTACCTCTGACAGTGCAGCACTCCCTCAATACTGCACTGCAGTGTCAGCCTTGATTTTTTTTTTTTGCTCAAGTGTCCGGAGCGGGACTTGAACCCAGAACCTTCTGACTCGAAAGGCGAGATTGCTACAGGCTGCACCATAGCTGAGAACTGTTTCTTAGTTTGGATTCCATGAGCAGGCTCCTGGCATTTCCACCCTGTTACTCTGCAGAGCCACAAGAAATGGTCCACTTGTCTACCAGGAGGACAAGTGAGCCAGAATTCGCAGTGCAAACACCTGTCCCACAGAATGGGGAGTCAAATGCGATTGATATACGAGCTGCGTAATCTGCTATTATAGAAACATAGGCCCTAATTTTCCACCCCCTCACGCTGGAGGGATCTCCATCTCCGCCGATGTGAATGGAGATGGCTCGCCGGCCTCGTTGAGGGAACCCGCCATAGCGGGGCCGGAAAATTCCAGCCATTGTGCACTGATGTCCTTTCCTCCACCCCCACCTCGTGTTTCTCCTATGTAAAATGGAGCTTTCCATCCCATTTTAAAGTTTAACATTCAAGCACAGGGTTAGAAGCAAGCTTCAACAGAGCAGCTGGGCCAGACGAAACGCCACATTATCAAAATGTTTGTGGTCACTTCAGCTTGTACTGCAATGTTATAAATATGTCCTGTTGCTCCATTCTGAGAGTACAAAGTGATGCTTCAGATTTGAGCTTGTGTGGGTTTTTATTTTGGCTGGCTTCATATGAAAATGATGTAATTGATTTAAAAAGTAAACATTGCAAAGTAGATGAGATTTGCAAGCCAGAGGAGGATTCCAACCAGAGATACAAAAACAGTGCAAACATATTACAACATAAAAATCCAACCAGCTCCTAAATATCCCTCCATCTTACAACCTCTCCGGACCGATTTTTTTTCCCATGTCAAACCCACCCTACTACAAACTCTCATTTACTGTGCCCCCACGACCTCCATCGAGTCCATCATCAGCTCCCAGCAGCTAACACGGTATGAGAACGATTAACTCCGCATAAACCAGGAAGTGAACCTAGGGATAGAAACCGAGAAATATTTACGCCCAGAAGGAGGCCATTCAGTCCATGGTGTCCATGATGGGCGAGGAAAAAGCTATCCAGCCTAACCCAGCTTCCAGTTCCTGGTCTGCAGTCCTTTAGGGTTATTGTATAACCAGGTATTTTTTTGTAAATATGGTGATGGTTTCTGCCTCTACCACCCTTTTCAGGCAGAAAGTTCTAGACCCCCGCCACGCACTGGGTGGAAAAAAAATATTCCAACTCGTTTCTAATTTTTCTACTAATTGCTTCAAATCTATGCCTGCAGGTCATTGACCCCTTCACTAAGGGAAATACTTCCTATCCACCTCATAATTTTACACACTTCAATAAAATGTTACCTCTGCCTCCTCTGTTCCATAGAATCTTCTGATCTCTCTCTCATACTGGGAGTGCGATATTGCAGCAGTCAATCTCTGTACCCACCAGAGTATCAGCAAAAGGACAAAGCACACTGCTTGGTTGGCACCAGTTCCACAAACATTCACTTCCTCCTCCACCGACACACGGTGGCAGTGGTATGTACCATCTACAAGATGCACTGCAGGAATTCACCAAAGCTCCTTAGACAGCTCCTTCCAAACCCACAACCACTACCATCTAGAAGAACAAGGGCAGCAGATAGATGGGAACACCACCACCCGGAAGTTCCCCTCCAATTCATTCACCACCCGGGCTAGGAAATATATCGCCGTTCCTTCACTCTCACTGGGTCAAAATCCTGGAACTCGCTCCCTAACAGCACTGTGGGTGTACCTACACCACATGGACTGCAGCAGTTCAAGAAGGCAGCTCACCACCATCTTCTCAAGGGCAATTAGGGATGGGCAATAATACTGGCCCAGGCAGAGAAACTCACATCCCCGTGAATGAATGTTTTAAAAAAAAAAGAGAGGGAACTAGCTTAGAAACTTATCTTTAAAATGCATCTTCATAATTGTCTTAGGAACTGAGGATTTTAACTTTCTAATCTTTTATTTTTCACAAACCCTACCCCACAGGAAGAAGCCATCAGTTTGGAATGAACAGTAGGGATACACGTTGATGATAATCCATTTTAAATTTCTTTCTGTGGCTGGATTTGACCTGAAATGCCAGTTGAGTCGAATTATTCCGAGATGGACTATAACGTATCGCCTAGGACCAAGCTGCACGGCATTGAGAGAATGGGAAGTGATGACAGTGGATTTGGATCTAGGTCCAAGTACTCCAATTTGGTAAGTGTTGTTGTCTGTAACAGTCCCTAGGCCAATGACAAACCAAAGGTTCAAACTCTTAAGCAGTTTGACTGCCTCATTTTCACTATGGGACTATTTACACCAGCCTTGGTTCAGTAGGTAGTGCTTGTTTAAAGGCTGTGGGTTCACTTGAGCACATTTTGAAGGAAAGAGTTAAGTTTAAGTGACCTCTTACCAAATCACTCAAACCTCTCAAGCTCATGCTTCATGTCCTTCAGATAACTACAGTGATTTATTTTTCAGGCTGCAAATATTACAATCAGCCAACATCTGAGATGAAAGGGGGTGAATGTTGCTAAATTTACAAAAGATAAAGGAAGCTATGCAATTCTTCTTTAAAAGAGAAGCTTCAAACATTGAGAGAGAAAATGACTTTGATTGTAAATGAAATGCAGTGGACAGATGCTACTGGTAGCTGGAATAAAGAATGCAAAAGTCAGTGTTCAGAGCTGTGCTATTACAGTTAGTGAGCTGCAATTTTATACCTGCTGTTAGGTGGCAGTTTCTGTGAATGCACATTTTTTAAAGGAAGGGGATTTTTAATGTCTTTTCTCTGTCATCTTGTCAGACTCAAGAAGCAAAATCTGCCAAATTCAGCTTGCTTGCATTTAAAATGTGGGTCACAGCAACAAAATGCTGTAACCTTGGAAACTCGAGCATCGCAAAGGACAAAACAATGTCACATTTAATGTCTTTTAATTAATAATTTCCTGCTTTTCTTAAAAACAAAATCTTGGTTCTTCGCTGTAAGCGGCACCTATCAGTGAATCCTCTCCAGTCAGAGAGAAGGACAGTCTAGTTTACTGATACTTTCATTGGTTCTCTGCAGTGAACCTACTACCTGGTTTATTTTGGCAACTACAGGAAAGGAAGTTTCCTTCTCCAGGACTTCAGAGACTGTTAAATGTATTCCTTGGTAAAGCTCAGTGAAAACTACTCGATCTTGCCTATCCTACTTGACAGCGTAGTGTGGTAGCTACAGCGCCAATGATTCATGGTTGGATACGATTCAACAGAGTGTCAACCACTCATCCAACTGATAAGTTCCCCTCCAAGGCAATCCTTTATAGGACTAGCTGGGTCAAACTCCCTCCCTAGGAGCACTGTGGATGCATCTACACCACATGGACAGCAGCAGCTCAAGAAAATGGTTTGCCACCACCTTCTTGAGGGCAATTAGACATGGGCAATAAATGCTGGCCTGACATCCCATAAATGAATTTAAATAAAAAACATATATCGAGTAGCATCAAAGTCCCATCCTTTCCTCATCTAAAAAGACTGAAGACTTGCATTTGTATAGCACTTTTCGTGACTTCTGGGCATGCCAATGCACTTTGCAGCTTATGAAGCACTTTGAAGTGTCACTGTTGTAATGTAGGGGATGCAACAACCAATTTATTTACATCAATGTGTACTTTATAGTGCTTTTAATGGCATAATTAATTTACATGTAAACAATTTTATTAAAATACAGTGCAATGAAGTTGATACTTTAGAGAGAGAATTACTTCTCTATGCACTGAGGATCTTAAAGGAGCCAATTAAATCTGGTGGTTAAGTTTACAGAGAAGCAGATTTTCCTTGAAAATTTTATGCAAGAAGAGCATTGTTCCATCTTAGCGCAGGGAGAATTGGCCAGACTGTCCTGTACAGGTTGAAGAAGGAAGGGGAGCGGCACTGACAAGTAACCCTGAATCATGGAATCAAGGAGATAGCTTTTTAGCTTGACTCTGCAAGTGTGATTTCCCCACTGAGCACAGGATTGCAGAATCACCTGCAAAGTGTCATTAAATGTGTGTCTTAAGATAGTTTACTTAGTTTTACCTTCAGAATATAGAAAACCCTGAATCTCATAAAAACACAATTGTAGAATAAGCGTTTCTAGCACATTGTTTATTTTTATCTGGTGTTGATTTCTATATTCTAGTAAATGCCGATCAGGATCCTGCCTCAGTCTTTTAAATAAACATTGCGATTTATAGAGGAATCTTTTTGAGTTAAGCTATTCATGTGTTCTCATGAAAGCACATCAACTTGAAACATTAACCGTGTTTCCAGATGCTGCCTGACCTGAATATTTCTAGCATTTTCATTTTTTTATTTCGGATTTCCAACATCTGCAATATTTTACTTTTTGTTTGAGTTAAAGGGACAGGTTTAGGTTTTCTAATTAAAATCCATTTAACCACCTGGTAATTGTCAGTGTTACAATAGCAGAATGTAGGCCACGTGGACGATTAGGGGTGCGCAGCCAAGTGTTGGTAGCCTAATCATTACTATCGGAACAGAAAACTCTGAGAACAAACAAGTGGCCTGGTCAGGATCTGATAGGAGGAAAGACTTGCATTTGTATAGCACCTTTCACAGCCACAGGATGTCCCAAAGTACCTCACAGCTAATGAAGTCCCTATTGTAATGTACAAAGAGAGATATATCCATGGAACCCGCGTTAATCTGACCAGTTCTGATGAAGGATCACATTTGAAACATTGGCTGGTCTTGGTCTTTCAAAAACTGTATCATCTGCTGTGATTTATTTTCTTTTTTAAGCACTTTAAGTTTTTCTTTGACTACTTGTGTTTGTAGTTTCTCTTTATAGCCTAATCATTGGACTTTGTTATCTGTAGGATGATGACTTCATGAATTATATGTCCCATGAGGAAAAGGAGTGTATTCTGTTTTTTGAGACAACCCTGGATTCCCTGAGGGATGATTTTGAGGAAAGTAGTTCTATTTGCAGTGTAAATGGTGAAGATCCAGCCACACCAACGCAGGTTAACTCAGGCCATGAGGAAATCATTGACTTAGTGGCAACCCGATCTCTGGCAACGGGACGTATATCTAATTATGACAATGTGCTTCCAGGTATGTTAAAAGGCTAGAATTTCTTCCTTTTCCCTGCACCTTCACTTGAATTCAAATCAAGACTCAATCCATTGCCCTTCTACGTTAACTCTGTTTCGAAGCTGTGGAGCTCACTATCAGTCTTTCAAATGTGAGAAGACTATAGGGGGAGGCTGTGACATAGTGGTATTTTCATTGGACTGGTAATGCTCTGGGGACCAGGGTTCAGATCCCACCACAGTAGGTAGTGAAATTTTGAATTCAATAAAAATCTGGAATTAAAAGTCTCCATGATGTTGTAAGAACTCCATCTGGTTCACTAATTTCCTTTAGGGAAGGAATTCTATTGTTGTTACCTGGTCTGGCCTACATACCCTCTGAAACAAAAGAAAGGGCAATTTAGGGATGGGCAATAAATGTTGACCTGCCCAGCGATGCTCATGTCCCATGAATGTATTTAAAAAAAAACAGATCAATGTCAGCTAACCATTCCTGATTTACCTTCTATATTCTTTCCCACTCTTTAAACCATGCTGCCATCCCCTGCTATCAGACTTGGCTCTTCAACCAGGCTTTTAAATGAATGTAAATGCACTATTTTTCATTTACATCAAAAATAGTTGTGTATGCAATCTGGTGTTACAACACAATGAAGCAGCGCTAACTGCTGCGATACAGGTTTAATCCCTTTTATCGCTTCAGTTCTCAATCTTACCGGGGCTGCCTGGTGGAATTTCAGCTGCCCTTTTATATGGGAAGAGGGCCGGGTCTCCCTAAGCTGGGAGAAGGCAGGTGTGCTGACCACTGGGCCCAGTGAAGTGATGTGTACCTGTTTCCACAAGGACAGGCATGGGCACCACTGGTGAGGTCCTGTGCTCCAAGAATTAAAAATAAAAAAAAATATTTTATTTGGAAATGCAACAAGATTACTGCCCACAGCTCTGGTCTATTTGTAATAGTGCAATTGTTGGGGAGGCCCCCTCCACCAAGGGCTACTGGGGGCCAGAATTTTCATTGGCATGGGGAAGAGAGGTGCTGCAGGTAGATCAGCAGCCCCTACTTTTCCCCCTACAATTACTAACCTGGTTCTCTCCTCCCTTCCCGCCAGGCTCCAATGGGGTTAATGCCTGGTACATTGCCCTTCCCTAATTGCCCTTGAGAAATTGGGTGTCTTGCTAGGCCATTTCGGAGAGTATTTGAGTCAGCCACGTTGCTGTGTATCTGGAATCGCATGTAGGTCAGACCAGGTAAGGACAGCAGATTTTCTTCCCTAAGGGATGTTCGTGAACCAGATGGGTTTTTACAACAATCGACAATGGTTTCATGGTCGTCATTAGACTTTTAATAACAGATTTGTTGTTTATCGAATTCCAGTTCCACCATGGTGAACCCTGGTCCCCAAAGCAGTACCCTGTGTCTCTGGATTATTAGCCCAGTGACAATACCACTATGCCATCACCTCCCCGAATAACTTATTTCCTACCCTAATTGAAAACAATTGAAGTCACTATCATTGCCCATGTGGGAATTACAGGTTCTGACTGCATTAAATTGTTTTTTTTTTAAAAAAAAAAAGGCATCTCCCAACACTTCAAAAACATTTTTCTTTTCTTTTAGTTGGCGTACTTCAGAAAGAGGAGGTTCAGACAGATCAAGAGCAGCCTCCGCTGAAACAACCAGAGAACCCACTTCTCACTACGAATGCAGCATCGTTTAAAAAACAAAGAAGCTTTGAGAGAACTTCTCTTGAGTCTGAAATCGAGCCAGCCAGAGCATACTTCAGCCAGACAAAGCCACCTGGATCAGTGCCAACTCCAATGGTTATAGCACAGAAGATTGCAGAGAGAAAAGTTGGGAATGGAATGACTTCGCCCGCGTCTCCAACAGAAAGCAAACGTTTCACTTACGAGAACGATCAAACAAATTCAACCTCTCCTACTGAGGGTCGAGAGTTTCATTACAAAAATGCAAAGCTCCAGAAGTTTCCATCCAACATTAGCATTTCTGTGGCAAACAAGGAGTACAACAATACCATCACCAAAGCAGCTGTCAAAGTTCAAGAGCGCAAAGCACAAGTGTTGGCCAATCTGGGCGGTGCAAGCCTTATTGTTGCTGAATCAGATGACAGGCAACAGAAAGGTAAACTCAATGGTCCAAGAAGAAGCTTGTCTTTCAAAGAAGCAGTGTCCAGCCAAACTAGGAGTGAGGCTCCGTCAAAACTTGGGCTGGTCAAAGAATCAGATGAGATTGATTCGGATGTTCCCAGTGGCTTCAAAGCAAAGGTCAGAAATTCTGCTTCAGCTCAGTCAATGAAGGTGCAGCCTGTGTCCAATGGCGCACTCATGGCTAGTCCTGTTATCCTACCTATGAAAGCTCCCATTCCCAAGCCTGAAACTAAAGAGATTCCTCATCAGAGTGCATCGTTAAATATTTCAGAAATACGCAGGTCACGGTCCATTCAAAAACCATCGGGATTTCGGCCTCAAGGCATAACGGTCCAGTTCTCAGGCCGTGGCTCGACAGATGAATCACGTAAGGAAGCATTACGGAAATTGGGCCTGCTGAGGGCCAATGAAGTTCAATGAAAACCTGGTGAATTCCCATCGGGAATGTTTATTATGCCTTTTGTTCAAAATAAGGAACACGATCCTACTTTTATATGCTGCCTTTAGATAAAACCAAAAGGATTTCTTTAAAATGCTAAGTTGATGAATGACAGCCAGCTTTACGTTCAGTGGATTAATGGCACATTTACCAAGAACCCTGCAAACTTGAGCATATCTTCACTGATCTTTTGTTTTGTTAGATGGGACCAAGGAAAACAAATGGAGATGACGTTATTGACTAGAGTAAGTGAAACAAATTTGGTGAATCTTGGGTTACCAAGTCTGTTGGAAGGTTAGTTACCTAAGTTATTGTCTAGCTTCAGTGTCACGAACATCGCCACAAAGATGTAACTCAATAAATCATGATGAGTGTAAATGACTAACAGTCGTTTCTCAACTTTCACCATTCGCTCAACAACTGTCACAGCTTCAGCCTGAGAAGTCGCTAAAGTGCCCTGTTTACATGAAGCAAAGTGAAATACTCCACAAAGCTTGTACCCACATCTGGTGGAATATGTACGTTTGTTGACCTTTTTTGTTTTAAAGCGGGTGGCTTGGACCTGAACTGTTAGATTGTACCTGGCCAAACTACAAACTAAAAATGCCAATTTGGAGAGACGTTTTGTTCCTCCATTAAAAGGCTCCACCAAAAGCCAACTTCTAGGTTACATGTGGGGGAAAAAATGCTGTCAAAGCATTGGAAACAAACTAATCCCTCAACAAAATAGTGTCAGTCACTATTAAAAGGAGTGGATGAACCTTCCTGTTATGTATCAGAACAATAGGAGAGGATTTATTACACTGCAAATCAAAGTTCAAAGATGGAATTTAGCTTGATGTTTTTAATTTGTATTGCATTTTTAAAGTATGACTAAGTATCGTAAAGAGGACACTTTCTCTCATGTTAAGTAATACATCAAGTTTTATTATCTGTTGGAGAATGTAATTCTGTTCATAAAGCTGTTGTAATCTAAAACATTAAATTTATGAACAAAATACAGTTTTTAAATTGCATTAAGGGGAAGGAAAGTGTGGGATGTCCTTTGTTCAAAGTTTATTATGTAGATGAAAATGCAATTCTTACCAACAAATCCTTCTTTAAAAATTGGTATTACTGACATAGAGTAGGATCTCCCTCGCAGCTTGATTGATCTTTCAGGTGACAATTCTGGGGTGGGCCTTTGAACAATCTGGTTGCAAATCAAGAGAGTGTGACTTTTTTCAAGCTGTTTGACTGCAGGAAGTCACACTGACATTGTAAATAGTTCATTCACTCTGGGCACTGTGCCCCTCCCTTTCAAAACCTCCATCAAAGATCCTGTCATTGACTGCTCTGTCTTTATTGACACCTGCCTCAGCTCCAACGGCACGTTTGAATGGGCTGTTCCCTCCGAGGCCTGTGCTCATCTGTTCCAGAATTCTGTTTGAATCCATCCACCCATCTCTCAGCACTGATACAACCCTAACCAAGGACAAAAGAGGCATCCTGTGTGACTGTCACCTTTAGTCATCTTGTCCTACTCAACCACCCACCCTTCAACTTTTTGGAGCAAGATTGGGTGTTCAACCAATGATTTTCCATTGTCCAGTTCAGTGAACTGCCTCAGTTTGATTCTACTCTTACCCATGATTATGTGAAGTTTCTCTGGCAATCATTTCTACCTCTAAAGCCACAATCTCAGGGCTATGCTAGGGGTCCCTTTCTCAACTCCATGCTGCCTGCCCCTCGGTGACATCATTCAACACTTTTTTTAAGTGCCAATGTTGTTAGTTCACAACGATGTCCAAGAGATTAATCTTTAATTCACGAAGAAGGCGAGTTGGCAGCCTGTAGTCAGCCACTCATTGGATTAACATTAGAATAGTTACAGTACAAAAGGAGGCCATTCGGTTTGTCGTGTCTATGCTGGCTCTCTAAGAGCAACTCGGGAGTCAATTCTCATATCAAATGAAATAATGGCACTCCTTTGCTAGTTTGACTTTTTTTGTAGCAGAACTTTAGCGTTTATCGAAAAGTGTAGTGACAGGGAAGAAATATAGGTAAAGTATCTCTTCAGTTAGAAGATACAGACAAGCATCACTTTTGGAATTCTCTTTCCCCATAAGGCTGTTTGGGGAAGGGGCGGGTGGGGGGACAGGTATCAATTGAAATTTTCAGCACTGAGATCTACCATTTTTGTTTGGTAAGGATATCGAGCGATATGAAACCAAGGCAGATAAATGGAGCTGAAGTACAGATCAACCATGATCGAATAGTATAGCTTGAGGGGCCAAAGAGCCTCCTCCTGTTTTTTTTCTTCTTTCATGGAATGTGGACATCACTGGCCAGGCCAGCATTTGTTGCCCATCCCTAATTGCCCTTGAAATGAGCGGCTTGTTAGGCCACTGCAGGGTGCAGTGAGTCAATCACATTGCTGGGGGCCTGGAGTCACATGCAGACTAGGCTGGGTAAGGACACCTGATTTCCTCCCCTAAAGGACATTAGTGAACCAGATGAGTCTTTACGATGATAGCTTCACCGGTCACCATTACTTGACCAGCTCTATATTCCAGATTTATTAATTGAATCCAAATTCCACCAGCTACTGTGGTGGGATTTAACCCACGTCCCTGGAGCATTAGCCTGTGGGCCTCTGGATTGCTAGTCCAACGATGTTGCCACTGTCTCCCCGGTTCCAGCGTTGAGTTTGTAGCCCGGTTTCCCAGGACTTGGGTGGCTTCAGAGCAGCCTGACGCTGTGCTCCTCTGTTCAGGCATTTTGAATGGAGTTGCTCCTGGATGTTGGACCCACAGGGGCAGCCTTTGGAATTGGCACCATGAGATAGAATTTCACAGAGGGAGAGCCTACCTGAAGAGTTGCCAAGGTGACAATAATTGCCATTCTCTTAAAAAAAAAAATTGTCAAAACATATTTCCAGTAAGACCCTTATTTTTTCATCTTAGACTTTCCTTCCTTTTCGATTACTTCAGTAGTAGGTTCTGTACAAATGGGATGCAGTTATTGATCATTTTGTGTAAGTATGTATGAACCGCATTGTAACAAGATATTTTATATAATCTGCACTGATTCAGGTCAAATATCTTTATTCAGTGCCATTTCTATACACCATGCTGACCAGTTCACAATTGCTGTAATTTTTGGCTTCAAACCACACTTTTCACACACGCCTGCCCATCTGTCTCCTTAAGATGTTTTTTTTTTTCTTGCACAACAGAACATTACTCCACATGTTTAAAACTCCACTATCTCTTTCCCAGTCAATAGTAAAGCTAACACACCCCAGTGTCTATTTGTAGCTATCTGTGAGCCTCGGTAAACTTGTCTCTCCAGCTCCTCCTGGGCTTTCGTTCACTGTCTGCCTTACTTTTGAGATTGTTAATAGAAATATTTAAATAGCCCAGAGGTTTTTTTGTTTGAGCCCCTCATTCTGTAGGGAAATGCCTCACCCCATTTGAGAGCTGTCTGTTTCAGAACCGTTGAGAACGTGATTGAAATTCAGAGTTCAGTTTTGCAAAGCATGGCCCTGTATCCCACTGACGGTTGCAGTGTTTCTGAGAGAGGCCTTCCAAACGATTTACTGGGTTTGGACTGTGGGCAGACAAAGTTAATAATACAAGACCTCTTCTTGTGGTTTTGCTTTGCAAAATAGTCTCTTTTTAAGCACCAACGTGCTCATCCATTTATTCATCAATTCCTTTTTTTTTGTTAGAAAGTCCATGGGCCGTAACCTCTGAGCTCCCCAGCGTCAGATTTGGGGGGGGTTGGGGGGGGGGGGTGGTGGGGGGTGGGTGGTGGTGGAGGAGGTTACCCCAAAGATGCACTGGGAATCCCTCTTGGAGGTTCCCATGTAAGAGTCTCCCAGAAGCTCACACTTCCCCTGGACAATCCGCGCTGAGAAACCATCCCAAAATGCGGCTAAAGTCACAAACACCAGATGGTTCCGCTGGGGCCAGAACCACTGGTTACCCAGAAAAAGTTAGAAGAATTAAAAACTCTTCTAACTTCTGGGTAACTCTTGTGACGACCCAGACGAAGCCCTGATAGGACTCCCACCAACCCTTCCGACCCCACCCCCCCCCCCACCCCCCGACCTCTGACCAACCTCCACCCCTGACCTCGGGGACCTCCATCCCCCTCAAAATCCTATCCACTTATCTTCGACACTTACCTTCTCCCAGGCCCTTTAAACTTACCTGCTTTACAGCAGCAAGTGCTGTTTTTTTTTAAAAAAAGGGTTTGTGGGGGGCAGGGGTGCATGGCCTCCTTGAATCTGCCAGAGTTGCGCTTCACTGGGGCCCGCGAGGAGTCTCTCAATGCAGGCCGCAAGCAGCTCCGGCGAACGGAAGTGTCGACGTAATTCAATGGTAAGTGTGTAGGTATTTCTTCATACTCCTGCGTGCCAGCATTTCCTGACGCTCGTTGAAGTTATGGTCCATTTCTCTTGTTTTCTCTCGAGGCGGCATGACTGGTTAAAGGTTTTGCAGTAGGTATGCAAAGCTGCAAGTTTATCCCATGCTGTCCTTGGGGTGGAATGGCCACTCCAGAACAGAGCGAGCTGGTCACTAGTTTCATAATGTGAAGTGCTTATTAATATTCAGCTCATGATACCAAAAAGCTATACAGATGAGTTCCTGAATTTAATACTTATTAGTTTTTATATTTATGCACAATTTTCATGTTTTCTATCTTTTCAACTGATGATTTTAAAATGTATTTACACACAATGCATATATAATTCAAAAATTACTTTATTAATTACTTGCCTTCGATTGATAAATCATATAAAGGTATACTCTGTCCTGAGTGTAATTATGAAACAACATATTGACAATATTTGTTTTGAAAAACACTGAAGGTTCTGGAACAGTTGCATTATTTTGGTGGAAGATGTAATGTATTTGTTGTAAACATTAAAAGGCTACATATATTTAAAAAATTCCAGCATTGATGTTTCAGTGATTTGAAAATAACCTATTGGATATTGGTGTTATTCTAGGAAGATCATTAATGTACAAACCAAGTCTGTTAGCAAAATGTCAGTTATTGGTAATGGATATCTTGCTCATAATTAAAAAGTGGAGAAACAACTATTTTTGTCCTGTCACCTGAAAACATTGCCATTTTCTTCAAAGTTTCACCCCTGGGCACTGACCTACCCTCTCCATGTGGCCAATTCTTCATGGGTGAAATTGTGAAAAGCAAATTCCTTGCCATTTTGGGATTGGGTCCGGGTATCAACCCAGATCCTGTTCGCACCCAAAACCCTTGACTTGTTGTTACCACCACACTAGCTAACTCAGCATGGGATTAGTGACTTGAACCTGGGGACATTCTGGTCTATCCATGGTCTAGCTACTTGCTAGAGCCCTTGAGGAAGTTACATTTCCCACCAAGACCAAAATGAGGACCCATTTGCTAATTTGACAGTGGATTTTGCGCAAAATATACCGTCATATTTGCAAGGTGTGATAGGTGGTAACCAAGAAGGAATCTAAGAGAACTAAGTATTTTGACTGATTGACTGACAGACAGACAGAGGTAACACATTTTTACAGGGGATTGTTAGCACTGCGGACAGTAATTTCAGTTTAGTGCATGCCCCCAGCTTGATATAGGGCAGGAAGAACATTGAAAATCTACTCCCCGCTCCTAGATAATGAGGGCTGGTTTTAGTGGGGGTGGGGTGGAGCGGTGGAGAGAAGTGGGGCATGTAAAATACAAGGGATGCCCAGCCCACCATCTTCCTGCCCACACCTGAGCCATGCCCCATAGTACTGTAGCTGAGTGGGCACTGAAATTAGCAGCCTGCCATTTTTAAATAAATAAATTTAATGGTCAATTGAGCTGGTTACCAAGCCAATCGATCCAGATAATACACTGCCCGTGTCATTTTATACATTTAATGTGGGTAGGGGTGGGCAGGCTGCTTTTTTTTATATAAGCTAACTGCTTGAGGTTGGGGAGGGTGGTGCGTTGGTGTCCTGTGTGCGTCAGAGGCCACCCCCCCATGTTTGTTCCTCCCTGCCCAGCCTACAAGACCACCACACCCCCACTTCTCTCATTCCCCCATCCCTCCGCATCCAAAA
The DNA here is from genome assembly GCF_017639515.1 of Carcharodon carcharias. Classification (NCBI taxonomy): domain Eukaryota; kingdom Metazoa; phylum Chordata; class Chondrichthyes; order Lamniformes; family Lamnidae; genus Carcharodon; species Carcharodon carcharias. The sequence goes on from NC_054479.1 coordinate 139,601,622, forward strand.
CCACAGACTTGCCTCTCTCTTTCTGGTGGCCATGTCCTCTTCACCCCGGGACCTGCTTGCCGTGCACATTACTGAATCCTGGGACAACTAGAGCTGCTGCTGTAGGGCGGCCTTGTTTAACCTGGGCCCTTGCTGTAGGGCGGCCTTGTTTAACCTGGGCCCTTGCTGTAGGGCGGCCTTGTTTAACCTGGGCCCTTGCTGTAGGGCGGCCTTGTTTAACCTGGGCCCTTGCTGTAGGGCGGCCTTGTTTAACCTGGGCCCTTGCTGTAGGGCGGCCTTGTTTAACCTGGGCCCTTGCTGTAGGGCGGCCTTGTTTAACCTGGGCCCTTGCTGTAGGGCGGCCTTGTTTAACCTGGGCCCTTGCTGTAGGGCGGCCTTGTTTAACCTGGGCCCTTGCTGTAGGGCGGCCTTGTTTAACCTGGGCCCTTGCTGTAGGGCGGCCTTGTTTAACCTGGGCCCTTGCTGTAGGGCGGCCTTGTTTAACATGGGTCAGCTGGTGTTTGACTTTTCCTCCTGAGCGAGCAATACAAACTTCCCACCCTACCACCCCTTCAACCCGCCAGGTAAAATTCAGCCCAATGTGTCTGTGGTGTGACATTAAACCGAGGCCCCGTCTGCCCCCTCGGGTAGATGTAATAGATGATACAGCAATATCGTGAAGATGAGCAGGTGAGTTCACCCCGATTTTATCCTGGCCAATATTTATCCCTCAATCAACATCACAAAAACAGGTTATTTGGTGGTTATAACATTGTTTGTGGGAGCTTGCTATGTGCAAATTGGCTGCCAAATTTCCAAGAGCACGACAGTACTTCATCGAATGTGAAGTGCATTGGGTGGTATATTAAGCGCAAGACTTTTTTTCTTTTTTATTGCCTTACATCTTCCCATTACTAAAATCTTGGTTGTTGCTACCAGAGCCGTAGATGGCTGCCACTGTCTGTGTGCCAGTACGTGTTGACAGGTAACTGGGTGCAAAGTGAGAAACATCTCCGGGTTATTACGCCACAGTAATGCCACCAAACATGATGACAAACGAATGGTAGCATATGCTTGTTATAAAGTTTTGTTTCTCTTCCAATGCAGATATATGGCAGAGCTCAACATATCCTACTGATGGTCAAGCCAAGCAGTGAGTGACCATCAGAAAGGTACTATTTTTAGCCATTTGGTTCCATTGTAGCAACATTCGCCACGACAGAACTATTCTCAGCCTCGCTGCCCTCAAGCTAAGGAGGCAGGGAATAAAAGGCTTCTCCTGAAGGCATACAAATCCATGGGTGACATCTATTACAGCAAAATTGGCTGCTTAGATGAGGCATGAGCCTTCACTGTGTGTTAGGAACGTAGGAAATAAGAACAGAAGAAGGCCATTCAGCCCCTCGAGCCTGCTCTGCCTTTCAACTAGATCATGCCTGATCTTCTACCTCAATGCCATTTTCACGCACTATCCACATAATCCCTTGATATCTTTAATATCTCGATGTCTATCGACCTCTGTATTCAATGACTGAGCGTCTCTTCTGGGGTAGAGAATTCCAAAGGTTCACCACCCTCTGAGTGAAGAAATTCCTCCTCATCTCAGTTCTAAGTGGCCTGCCCTTTATTCTGAGGCTGTGCCCCCTGGTTCCAGACCACCCAGCGAGGGGAAACATCCTTCCTGCATCCACACTGATGAGCTTGAAGAATTTGGTATGCTTCAATGAGATCACCTTTCATTCTTCTGAACCCTAGAGTATTTACGCCCAGTCTCATCAATCTCTCCCGCCGTCCCAGGGATCAATCTAGTTGAACCTTCTTTGGTAAGTATATCCTTCCTTGGGTGAGGAAACCAAAACTGTACTGTCCACAATACTTTTAGGTGCAATCTCACCAAGGCTCTGCACAGTTGCAGCAACACTCCTTTACTCCAATCCTCCTGCAATAAAGGCCATCATATCATTGCGGTAAGTATATTCACCACTGGGGCTATCATGCTCTCACCAAGGGCTATTGGTCAAGATCAAGGGAGGAATTCTGGATGTTTCCTCTTCCACATCAAGTTGCATTCCCTAATTACCCCTCTTCTCACTCACCCACATTGACTGTCAAGCAACACCTCTCCCTATCTCTGTAAATTTCCTCCGGCCCTACAACCTTCAAAGATCTCTACAGTCCTCTTGTTCTGGCCACTTGAGTGTTCCTGATTTTAATCACTGCACTATTGCTGGCCAGCCATTAACAGGTCCAGGCAGCGGGCGATCGAGGGGGAAGCCCCGCCTGATTTTGTCCCTCTTCCGCAGCTACGTTCACGGCCAGATGTCCCTGGAGAGGGACCACGCGGTGTCTGCTGGCACTCTCGAGGCCTTCCGTGCCCGGTGGGCACCAGGGGGACTGCGGTGTTTTGTTGACCCCTTTAATCACATTTTGATTTAAATTTTGTAAGGTTCCTTTAAACTTTGTTCTTGGTTTTACAACTGACCTGAATTAGGGGCTGTGCCTGATTTATCCCAATTTTGTTGATTTGGTTTAACTGGTTTCACTTAAAAGATTATTGCTGGCCGTGCCTTCAGCTGTCAAGGCCCTAAGCTCTGGAATTTGGTCCTAAACCCCTTCACCTCACTACCTTGCTTACCTCCTTGAAGATGCTCCTTAAAACTTACCTCTTGGACCATGCTTCTGGTCATCTGCCCTTTGTCTCCTTATTTGGCTCAGCATCTAATTTTGCTTTGTAACACTTCTGTGAAGTACCTTGAGATGCTCACGGTGCTATCTGAACACAAGCTATTGTTTCCCCTCCCCTGAACTAGAGGTCTGAGCCCCTACCAATATCAGGTAACAGAACACAGACCAGGGATCAAACAATAGGATCCTTTTAGTCTGTTTAGCTCGGTTGTTGAGAGTATAAACCCACTGAGCTAATTTCTGCACATTTCCCAACATTTAAGCAATTGCTTCAACTTTTGGTCCACATAATTCAGTTTATCTGATTTTTCAAATATTTTGGAAGTTCAGCATTTGTTGTACAGTAGTTTCAAACCGCTTCCATTTAAAAGTTCATCCAACAACGAACGAGTGGACTCAGTATTTTGTACGGAAGTACAACACTTTCAAATTCAACCACAAGAAATAGGATTGGGGTAGACCACACGGCCTGTCATACCTGCTCTGCCCAGTTAATACAATCATGGCTGATCTTGGGCTTCAACTCCATTTTCCCACCCTTACTTTCCTGAGTCACCAAAAATGTCTACCCCATCTTTAAATGTATTCAACAATGGAGCATCCACAACCCTCTGTGGTACAGAATTCCAAAGATTCACAACCCTTTATAGTAAAAGAATTTTTCCACGTCTCAATCCTAAATGATTGGCCCCTTAACCTGAGACTGTGCCCCCCAACACCCACCACCCCCAGTTTTCTAGGTTTCCCCAAACAGTGGAAACAATCTGTGTCTACCCTATCAAGTCCCCTCAGAATCCTGTATGCTTCAATAACATCACCTCTCAATCTTCTAAATTCCAGACAATATAGGTACAATTTTCTTGGTCTTTTGACATAGGACAATCCCCTTGTCCCAGGGACCAATTTGGTGAACCTTTGCTGTACCTCCAATACAATTATATCCTTTCTTAATTCCATGTTTTTTTTTATGTTCAGCAATTTGCAGAAGATATCATGTAAGAAGGAAAAGGTTGCAGTGGATTCCAAAAAGGACTGGAGTGGAAAGAGAAAAATAGAATAAAATGTGAAAACAAAAGCAGTCACGTGGGTGTGAGAAAGCAGAGATGAAGCAACCAAAGTGAATGGTAGTAGGGAGGGAATTCCAAAGAACAATATTGATTGGAAGGGACAATGGCTGAGGGATATGGTGCTGGATGTGCAGAGGATATGTGAATAGACTTGAACCACGAGGAGATCACAAAGGTAGGGTTGGGTGATTTTAGGGTTTAACATTATGCTGAAAAATTGCTGCTTAACAGCTCTGGACTTAGCATAAGAAATAGGAGTGGGGTACCCCATATAGCCCCTCAAGCCTGCTCCATCATTCAATAAGGTCAGGGCTGATCCTTTACCTCAACTCCATTCAGAGTCCAAAAATCTGCCAGTCTCAGCCTTGAGCATACTCAATAACTGAGCATCCACAACCCTCTGGGGTAAAGAATTCCATAGACTCACAACCCTCTGAGTGAAGAAATTTCTCCTCATCTCAGTCCTAAATGGCCTACCTCTTAACAGAACAACAGATTTCTATTTCATTTATTCTCACATGAAATGGTTGCATCACTGGCAAGGCCAGCATTTGTTGGCCATCCCTATTTGCCTCCCTTTAACTGAGTAAGTGGCTTTTTCAGAGGGTAGTTAAGAGTCAACAGCAATCCTGTAGTCACATGTAGGCCAGACCAGGTAAGGAAGGCAGATTTCCTTCCCTAAAGGGCATTAGTGAACCAGATCGGATTTACAACAATTGATAGTGTCATGGTCACCATCAATCAAACTAGTTTGAAATTCACAATTTTTTAAAAAAGTTAATTGAATTCAAATCCCACCAACTATCAGGGGAGGATTTGAACCCAGGTCCCCAGATCATTAGCCTGGATCTCTGGATTACTAGCCCAGTGACATTACCACTTTGCCATCATCACCCCTCAATATGCCTAGCATAGCTGTGAAGTTTTGTTTCATTGTATTTATGTGCTGTTAGCAGTTATGTTTAGCTGCAATTAATGTGTTGCAGATTAAAAGTACATCTTTAAGGTGCATTGACAACAGCAAATCAGAAGTTCTTCCAACATTGCTGCAACACTAGATGAACTCTGAATATCAAACAATAACAGAGAGAGACACATTTTCACAAACTGCTGTCAAATGTCTGGTGGTTACAGTTCACTCAGGGATCGGGGTTGCTGTGGCAACGTGTACTTTGACATGCATGTTGTAGTCTGGAGCTATAGATAGTGATGGTAGAGGCTCCAACTTTCTTTCCATCACATGGCTGACCAAGAATCTTTTCCCCCTCTTCTCGCCTGCCATTGGCATGTGCTGGAAGGATTTACAAGTTGATACTTGACCTGTTTAGCTGCCTCATGAATCTACCTTCCTTGGCCATCAAGCCCTGGAGTGGAACTTGAACCCAGAGATTCTGGTTCAGAGGCAGGGATGCTACCCAGTCCATTAGAGGAGCTCAGTAAGAAGTTTGTAGGATTTCATTTGAGTTAGAACATACCTTCAAATATAACAATTCCTTGAACTGTTGATTGGCTTCTTTGGATTGCAAACATTGGCCGTAAATACACCAAGTGTAAAAAAAAAAACCTCCCTTGAAAAGGAATAGTGCAATTTAATTTTTTTTATTCATTTATGGGATGTGGGTGTCACTGGCTGGGCCAGCATTTATTGCCCATTCCTAATTGCCCTTGAGATGATAGTGGTGAGTTGCCTTCTTGAACCGCTGCGGTCCATGTGGTGCAGGTACACCCACAGTGCTGTTAGGGAGGGAGTTCCAGGATATTGACCCAGCGACAGTGAAGGAACAATGATATATTGGGGAGGTGGTGGCATAGTGGTATTGTCACTGGACAAGTATTCCAGACACTCTTGGTAATGGGCTGGGGTATCTAGTCTCAAATCCCACTATAGCAGATGGTTGAAATTTGAATTCAATTTTTAAAAAAAATCTGGAATTAAAAGTCTGATGATAACGACGAAACCATTGCTGATTGTCATAAAAACCCATCTGCTTCACTAATGCCCTTTAGGGAAGGAAATCTGTTGTTATTACCTGTTGTTACCTGTGACTCCTGGTCCACAGCAATGTGGTGGACTCTTAACTGCCTCCTGAATAAAGCAGTTAGGGCTGGCAAACTGCTGGCCTAGCCAATGATGCCCACATCCCATAAAAGCAATTTTAATAAGTAGATATATTTCCAAGTCAGGATGGCCAGTGGCTTGGAGGGGAACTTTCAGGTGGTGATGTTCCCATATGTCTGCTGCCCTTGTTCTTCTTGATGGTAGTGCTCGTGGGTTTGGAAGGTGCTGGGAGTGAATGTTTGTGGATGGCGTTCCAACCAAGTGGGCTACTTTGTCCTGGGTGATGTCAGGCATTTTGAGTGTTGTGGGTGCTGCACTCATTTAGGCAAGCGGGGAGTAGTCCATCACACTCCCGACTTCTGCCTTGTAGATGGTGGACAGGCTTTGGGGAGTCAGAAGACAAGTTACTTGCCACAGGACCTGTTCTTGTAGCCACGGCATTTATCTGGCTAGTCCAGTTCTGGTAACCCCCTGGATGTTGCTAGTGAGGGATTCAGTGATGGTAATGCCATTGAATGTCATTGACGTCCAATAGACCAATGCATAAGTGTAGAATTATCAAATCTGTTCCTTTGCAACAATTTTGAGATCTTCCCTGCAACACCTGCATTATTCCTGCTATGAGAGAGAGAGAGGTCACTTTGCCAGCTCCCAGGCTTAATGCCAAATCTGCACTATCACTAACCATTGGGTGGTGTGAAATCCTGGCCCAAAGTGACTGATTCTTTCAGTTTTCCCTTCCTGTAAAGCAAAAGCAACACTCTGCTTGGCACCTCTTTCATTATAGCTCAGCTGAAACTGGAAACTTGGCACCTGTGGCTTGACAGACTTCATTAGGAATGCTCGTTCATGCTGAGAAGTAACCTTTAAGCATTCATAAATTGCTCTAGCTATCAAGAAACAAATAATCTTAACAAATGACAAGATATTAATTTCTGGATTGCAAAGTTACCTGCTTGGCATCACTTTCCATGTACTACACAACTGCTCCAGCACTCTATTAGGGGCAGTGTATATAATGCTCTTCAATTATTTCTCCTTTGAATTGACACCAGAGTTAGTTAAAGATTTAAAGCTCGATTTTACACATTAACAGAGAGCTCCTTCTTACGTTGGCAATCCTAGTAGATCCAACCAAATTGTAATGTTATGAAATGTGGTTACAAACCTTCGTCTGAGTGTCTAGATATTACCGAGTGTCATGAAATCAATGGCCTGAAAGCCTCACTGTTGTGGTGAAAATGGCACAAGTGCCAGAAAATCATAAGTCGCACCCCCAAATTCCTACTCAAAAAACACTCAAAGTGCTTGACACCACCCAGGACAAAGCAACCCGCTTGATTGGAACCCTATCCGCAAACATTCACTCCCTCCACCGTCGACGCACTGTGGCAGCAGTGTGTACCATCTACAAGATACACTGCAGAAACTTACCAAGGCTCCTTTGGCAGCACCTGCCAAACCCACAAGCGCTACCATCGAGAAAGACAAGGGCAGCAGACACATGGGAACACCACCACCTGGAAGTTCCCCTCCAAGCCACTCGCCATCCTGACTTGGAAATATATCTACTGTTTAAAATTGTTTTTATGGGATGTGGGCATCACTGGCTAGGCCAGCAGTTTTCCAGCCCTAATTGCCCTTATTCAGAAGGCAGTTAAGAGCCAACCACATTGCTGTGGGTCTGGAGTCACATGTAGGCCAGACCAGGTAATGACAGCAGATTTCCTTCCCTAAAGGGCATTAGTGAAGCAGATGGGTTTTTATGATGATCGGCAATCGTTTCATGGTCATCATCAAACTTTTAATTCTGATTTTCAGTGGGGGGGCAGGAATGAGTCTGGTTCACGTTTCATCAATGCGTGTTTCATGGAGGCAGACGGC